>NC_139708.1:2734530-3067030 GCF_964188405.1 Protomyctophum parallelum | reverse complement strand
AACCTGCTTGCTCAGGGATAAACTGAATCTTGGTGATCAGGTCCAAATTCGTGTCAGATCCTAGTGTCTATGTCTGGACCGGTTTGCAGTCGAATGTATGGCGGCTGGGATGAGGATCATCGTCTCCAAATCTGAGGCCATGGTTCTCAGCAGGAAACCGATGGATTGTGCAGTCCGGGTAGGGAATGAGACATTACCCCAGGTGAAGGAGTTCAAGTATCTCGGGGTCTTGGAGAAGGAGATTAGCCGGAGAATTGGAGCAGGGGCGGTATTGCAGTCGCTGTACCGCACTGTTGTGACAAAAAGAGAGCTGAGCCAGAAGGCAAAGCTCTCCGTCTACTGAACAATCTTCGTTCCTACTCTCACCTATGGTCATGAAGTGTTCCTACTCTCCCCTATGGTCATGAAGTGTTCCTACTCTCACCTATGGTCATGAAGTGTTCCTACTCTCACCTATGGTCATGAAGTGTTCCTACTCTCACCTATGGTCATGAAGTGTTCCTACTCTCACCTATGGTCATGAAGTGTTCCTACTCTCACCTATGGTCATGAAGTGTTCCTACTCTCACCTATGGTCATGAAGTGTTCCTACTCTCACCTATGGTCATGAAGTGTTCCTACTCTCACCTATGGTCATGAAGTGTAGGTCATGACTGAAAGAATAAGGTCCCGAATACAAGCGGCCGAAATGAGTTTTCTTCGACGGGTGGCTGGCATCTCCCTTAGAGATAGGGTGAGGAGTTCAGTCACGCGAGAGAGCCTGAGAGGCTCGGGCTGTTACCCGTTCAAGTTTGAAAACGGCATTAAAGTTTCGATCGTCAACATTGCGGTTATGTTACTTATGCATGTAGTCCACACGAGAGCGACGGGGCACTCCGGACACCCAGAGAAAGCTGCGTGTAGTGTAGGCTATATTATGCACGGCATGTAAAATTAATATGTGGCATTGTGGCATAATCATTCAGTATAGGCTACTGGGCATAATAAACTGTGCAGTAGCTAATGTTTTTCTTTCTTTTCATTACAAATCATTAAAATGTTAATGATTTTACATAGGCCTATATTCTCATAACTACCCTCTTCTGCCAGAAGTAGGCTACAAAGTAATGTAAACATTGATTGATTGATTGAAATATTTATTAACAGTTTGTAGAATTTACAGTACATTTTAAGCACAAACTCAATACAAAGACTGTCAACTGTGAGTGGACGACCCAATTAAGCATTACACTTGTTTACAACAGGGTCCACATTGTTCAATTCATCAAAACATTTAAAGACATACAAACATTTAGAGACATACAAATAGACATTTCTATGTAGCTAAAGAACAGAACAGGAATTCATCATATGGGAAGCAAAAAAGGGAAAAGATACAATATACAGTGAGGGGAAATGGGGGGGGATTCAGATTTTACAGAGGCCAGTTTCAAATTGCAGCCATCCGTAGGTGCCCTTTGAGAGCGGTTTTGAAGGAGTCAAGGGATTCACATGTCTTAATGACATAAGCATGAGATTCATAGTTTGCAGATCTAGTGCTCACAACGAGGGGCGGCATACGATGCATTGTGAACTTATGAGTTTGAGTTTGGAGATTTGAATATATTCGCCGGTGTGCAGCAACACCGCTGAATGTCAGATAATTGCTTAATTCCACCTGCTGCCTGCACAGCGCTAAACATTTAGCCTAATCTGCAGCTATTCAACAAGAGAAATTGCACATAGGCTTTACAAAAGTATAAAAAAAAGAGGAATTAAGGTCATTACACACTGGCGAATTAGCGACGCGATATATTCGTGCGAATAATTCGCATTTAAAAAAAAACAATTGAAGTCCATGCAAGCTTCCACATCAGTGGCGAATGTGCGAATGTGCGAAAACGCGACCGTTTTCGCTTTTATTTGTTCGCTCTGGTGTCGTATTTTGCAGAGATTCGCAGGCGAACTGCAACATGCAATATTTCGCATTTTCAGATCGCTTATTCGCATCGCGTCGCTAATTCGCCAGTGTGTAATGACCTTTAGACAGAGTGAAAACAGGCAGGTATAGAGGAGGCCTGAGAGGGACGGACAGACTGCATGCTGCCTATCTTTGTAGCCTATAGGCTACTAATCTATCTTTGTAGCCTATAGGCTACTAATCTATCTTTGTAGCCTATAATCTATCTTTGTAGCCTATAGCAGAGCTACCAACCTGCACACATTTTGTGTACCAACCACGCAATTCTAGGCGTATAGACACCTAGAATTGCGTGGTTGGTACACAAAATGTGTGCAGGTTGGTAGCTCTGCTATAGGCTATAATCTATTCTACACTAAACCATTAGTGGGCTAACCATAATGTAGATCATCCGATTTCTTCTTCTCTTTAAAGATTGGTAATCACCATAATTTATATCTGTTCTCCGAGAGAATTATAGACATTATGTACAAATATAAAAAAAAAGATAGCTGTGATACTGGAGGTGGAAAGTCTGGTGACGTGAGGTTAGTTTGGAGGGGAAATAATCTTATATTTAACGTTTAAAACCACTTGAACCACAGTATCCCATTTCAGGGGGAAACAGTGGCCAAAAATACCCTATGGACAAGCTCACGACATGTCGCAGCATGACATGTTGTGAACGTGTAGAAGAAGACCTGCTAGTTTGTGGTGAAGAGATTTGGTGTAGAAGAATGCACCAAGTACAGTGCAATTAACTAGAAAAGGTGCCCTTCTGGGCACAGGTCTCCACCAGGTTATCCACAGATCCGTGCAGTTAGAGGTAAAAACACTTTTCGGCCAGTTATAGCGCCACCTTGAGGCTGAGTTGAAATTGTTCATGTGGCATTTCGTCCTCGGCCTAGTGGGAATGTGGGTGCACAATTTCACGGAAATCACGCGATGTGTTCATGATTTGCAGCATTTTGTTTGAAACTGAGCACTCCTGTGAACTTTGGAAGCCAATCTTAACCAATCAGGATGGAGTCTGAGAAATCTGAAAGACCGGTTTGGTTGAATGGCTCTAGAGAGACTGTGTACCAATTTGCGTGATGTTTGGACAAAATCTAACTTGTTTTGCACAAAGCGGCCTCCTGGTGGCGCTATAACAGGCCGTTCTGGAAAGTTTGGGGCAGAGGTTCATCGTTGGCATCCAGGGAGTGTGTGTGCAAAATTTGGCATCGACCGGGTTAACGGTGGCCGAGATTAGCTGCTCACGGATGGACGGACACACACACACACACACACACACGGACGGACGGACGGAGTGTAAAACATACTCTCCCCCCATGCCTTCGGCCTGGTGGAGACAATAAGCATAGAGGATCTAGGCGATTCCCCCCCGTCCCCGTCATAGCACACCAGTATTTTACAGGTGCAAGTGTGAGGGAGGATCAATAGTCCAGACATCGGCAAGGCTTTCTTTAACCCATTAAATCTGGGAAAGCATCCGTGTCATTTTAGATTTGTATCTACTTGAAAGTTCTTTAAATTGTGAGAACTACTGATTTAGAAGGCGTTCGTAGAGTGCAAAAGTGTCTTTTTTTTGTTGTTGGCTGACATACAAAAGGCATATAAATCACAGGTGACGTCAGTGTAGTCGAATAGAACACATTATCCAACGATGTCAAACAGAGGCCTCCTTGTTTCATTAGGTTATGGTTCATCAGTCCTCACACCGTCCCACACAAAATACAAACATCCATTTCTAAATTATCCACCTCATACTTCTATGATCATTTTTGTTCACCCGTTAGACCTGTGTATTTTCATTATGTTATTTATCAATACAAGCTATCTGCTATTTTCACTATAAAATATATTTGAACCAATTAAAAAGTACTAACAAAAGTATGTGACTAAATAAGTGCTGAATGCACCACAGGCGTGAGGTCTGGGGGAACATGAGAAGTCTAAATGTACCATAACAGGTCTGTCACTCTGAGAGGGTACATATGGAGCCAAATGGACCATAACAGGTCTGTCACTCTGAGAGGGTACATATGGAGCCAAATGTACCATAACAGGTCTGTCACTCTGAGAGGGTACATATGGAGCCAAATGGACCATAACAGGTCTGTCACTCTGAGAGGGTACATATGGAGCCAAATGGACCATAACAGGTCTGTCACTCTGAGAGGGTACATATGGAGCCAAATGGACCATAACAGGTCTGTCACTCTGAGAGGGTACATATGGAGCCAAATGGACCCTTATGGGTCTGTCACTCTGAGAGGGTACATATGGAGCCAAATGGACCTTTACAGGTCTGTCACTCTGAGAGGGTACATATGGAGCCAAATGGACCTTTACAGGTCTGTCACTCTGAGAGGGTACATATGGAGCCAAATGGACCTTTACGGGTCTGTCACTCTGAGAGGGTACATATGGAGCCAAATGGACCCTTATGGGTCTGTCACTCTGAGAGGGTACATATGGAGCCAAATGGACCTTTACGGGTCTGTCACTCTGAGAGGGTACATATGGAGCCAAATGGACCCTTATGGGTCTGTCACTCTGAGAGGGTACATATGGAGCCAAATGGACCCTTACGGGTCTGTCACTCTGAGAGGGTACATATGGAGCCAAATGGACCTTTACAGGTCTGTCACTCTGAGAGGGTACATATGGAGCCAAATGGACCCTTACAGGTCTGTCACTCTGAGAGGGTACATATGGAGCCAAATGGACCTTTACGGGTCTGTCACTCTGAGAGGGTACATATGGAGCCAAATGGACCTTTACGGGTCTGTCACTCTGAGAGGGTACATATGGAGCCAAATGGACCTTTACGGGTCTGTCACTCTGAGAGGGTACATATGGAGCCAAATGGACCCTTACAGGTCTGTCACTCTGAGAGGGTACATATGGAGCCAAATGGACCTTTACGGGTCTGTCACTCTGAGAGGGTACATATGGAGCCAAATGGACCTTTACGGGTCTGTCACTCTGAGAGGGTACATATGGAGCCAAATGGACCCTTATGGGTCTGTCACTCTGAGAGGGTACATATGGAGCCAAATGGACCTTTACAGGTCTGTCACTCTGAGAGGGTACATATGGAGCCAAATGGACCTTTACAGGTCTGTCACTCTGAGAGGGTACATATGGAGCCAAATGGACCTTTACAGGTCTGTCACTCTGAGAGGGTACATATGGAGCCAAATGGACCTCTACGGGTCTGTCACTCTGAGAGGGTACATATGGAGCCAAATGGACCTTTACGGGTCTGTCACTCTGAGAGGGTACATATGGAGCCAAATGGACCTTTACGGGTCTGTCACTCTGAGAGGGTACATATGGAGCCAAATGGACCCTTTACAGGTCTGTCACTCTGAGAGGGTACATATGGAGCCAAATGGACCTTTACGGGTCTGTCACTCTGAGAGGGTACATATGGAGCCAAATGGACCCTTTACAGGTCTGTCACTCTGAGAGGGTACATATGGAGCCAAATGGACCCTTACAGGTCTGTCACTCTGAGAGGGTACATATGGAGCCAAATGGACCTTTACGGGTCTGTCACTCTGAGAGGGTACATATGGAGCCAAATGGACCTTTACGGGTCTGTCACTCTGAGAGGGTACATATGGAGCCAAATGGACCCTTACAGGTCTGTCACTCTGAGAGGGTACATATGGAGCCAAATGGACCTTTACGGGTCTGTCACTCTGAGAGGGTACATATGGAGCCAAATGGACCTTTACGGGTCTGTCACTCTGAGAGGGTACATATGGAGCCAAATGGACCTCTACGGGTCTGTCACTCTGAGAGGGTACATATGGAGCCAAATGGACCTCTACGGGTCTGTCACTCTGAGAGGGTACATATGGAGCCAAATGGACCTCTACGGGTCTGTCACTCTGAGAGGGTACATATGGAGCCAAATGGACCTTTACAGGTCTGTCACTCTGAGAGGGTACATATGGAGCCAAATGGACCCTTTACAGGTCTGTCACTCTGAGAGGGTACATATGGAGCCAAATGGACCTCTACGGGTCTGTCACTCTGAGAGGGTACATATGGAGCCAAATGGACCTTTACGGGTCTGTCACTCTGAGAGGGTACATATGGAGCCAAATGGACCTTTACGGGTCTGTCACTCTGAGAGGGTACATATGGAGCCAAATGGACCCTTTACAGGTCTGTCACTCTGAGAGGGTACATATGGAGCCAAATGGACCCTTACAGGTCTGTCACTCTGAGAGGGTACATATGGAGCCAAATGGACCTTTACGGGTCTGTCACTCTGAGAGGGTACATATGGAGCCAAATGGACCTTTACGGGTCTGTCACTCTGAGAGGGTACATATGGAGCCAAATGGACCCTTACAGGTCTGTCACTCTGAGAGGGTACATATGGAGCCAAATGGACCTTTACGGGTCTGTCACTCTGAGAGGGTACATATGGAGCCAAATGGACCTTTACGGGTCTGTCACTCTGAGAGGGTACATATGGAGCCAAATGGACCTCTACGGGTCTGTCACTCTGAGAGGGTACATATGGAGCCAAATGGACCTCTACGGGTCTGTCACTCTGAGAGGGTACATATGGAGCCAAATGGACCTCTACGGGTCTGTCACTCTGAGAGGGTACATATGGAGCCAAATGGACCTCTACGGGTCTGTCACTCTGAGAGGGTACATATGGAGCCAAATGGACCTTTACAGGTCTGTCACTCTGAGAGGGTACATATGGAGCCAAATGGACCCTTTACAGGTCTGTCACTCTGAGAGGGTACATATGGAGCCAAATGGACCTTTACCGGTCTGTCACTCTGAGAGGGTACATATGGAGCCAAATGGACCCTTACGGGTCTGTCACTCTGAGAGGGTACATATGGAGCCAAATGGACCTCTACGGGTCTGTCACTCTGAGAGGGTACATATGGAGCCAAATGGACCTCTACGGGTCTGTCACTCTGAGAGGGTACATATGGAGCCAAATGGACCTCTACGGGTCTGTCACTCTGAGAGGGTACATATGGAGCCAAATGGACCTCTACGGGTCTGTCACTCTGAGAGGGTACATATGGAGCCAAATGGACCCTTACGGGTCTGTCACTCTGAGAGGGTACATATGGAGCCAAATGGACCTTTACAGGTCTGTCACTCTGAGAGGGTACATATGGAGCCAAATGGACCCTTACGGGTCTGTCACTCTGAGAGGGTACATATGGAGCCAAATGGACCTTTACAGGTCTGTCACTCTGAGAGGGTACATATGGAGCCAAATGGACCCTTACGGGTCTGTCACTCTGAGAGGGTACATATGGAGCCAAATGGACCTTTACAGGTCTGTCACTCTGAGAGGGTACATATGGAGCCAAATGGACCCTTACGGGTCTGTCACTCTGAGAGGGTACATATGGAGCCAAATGGACCCTTACAGGTCTGTCACTCTGAGAGGGTACATATGGAGCCAAATGGACCTTTACGGGTCTGTCACTCTGAGAGGGTACATATGGAGCCAAATGGACCTCTACGGGTCTGTCACTCTGAGAGGGTACATATGGAGCCAAATGGACCTTTACAGGTCTGTCACTCTGAGAGGGTACATATGGAGCCAAATGGACCTTTACAGGTCTGTCACTCTGAGAGGGTACATATGGAGCCAAATGGACCCTTTACAGGTCTGTCACTCTGAGAGGGTACATATGGAGCCAAATGGACCCTTATGGGTCTGTCACTCTGAGAGGGTACATATGGAGCCAAATGGACCTTTACGGGTCTGTCACTCTGAGAGGGTACATATGGAGCCAAATGGACCTCTACGGGTCTGTCACTCTGAGAGGGTACATATGGAGCCAAATGGACCTCTACGGGTCTGTCACTCTGAGAGGGTACATATGGAGCCAAATGGACCTCTACGGGTCTGTCACTCTGAGAGGGTACATATGGAGCCAAATGGACCTCTACGGGTCTGTCACTCTGAGAGGGTACATATGGAGCCAAATGGACCCTTACGGGTCTGTCACTCTGAGAGGGTACATATGGAGCCAAATGGACCTCTACGGGTCTGTCACTCTGAGAGGGTACATATGGAGCCAAATGGACCTTTATGGGTCTGTCACTCTGAGAGGGTACATATGGAGCCAAATGGACCCTTTACAGGTCTGTCACTCTGAGAGGGTACATATGGAGCCAAATGGACCCTTATGGGTCTGTCACTCTGAGAGGGTACATATGGAGCCAAATGGACCTCTACGGGTCTGTCACTCTGAGAGGGTACATATGGAGCCAAATGGACCTTTACAGGTCTGTCACTCTGAGAGGGTACATATGGAGCCAAATGGACCTTTACGGGTCTGTCACTCTGAGAGGGTACATATGGAGCCAAATGGACCTTTACAGGTCTGTCACTCTGAGAGGGTACATATGGAGCCAAATGGACCTTTATGGGTCTGTCACTCTGAGAGGGTACATATGGAGCCAAATGGACCTCTACGGGTCTGTCACTCTGAGAGGGTACATATGGAGCCAAATGGACCTTTACAGGTCTGTCACTCTGAGAGGGTACATATGGAGCCAAATGGACCTCTACGGGTCTGTCACTCTGAGAGGGTACATATGGAGCCAAATGGACCTCTACGGGTCTGTCACTCTGAGAGGGTACATATGGAGCCAAATGGACCTTTACAGGTCTGTCACTCTGAGAGGGTACATATGGAGCCAAATGGACCTCTACGGGTCTGTCACTCTGAGAGGGTACATATGGAGCCAAATGGACCTCTACGGGTCTGTCACTCTGAGAGGGTACATATGGAGCCAAATGGACCTCTACGGGTCTGTCACTCTGAGAGGGTACATATGGAGCCAAATGGACCTCTACGGGTCTGTCACTCTGAGAGGGTACATATGGAGCCAAATGGACCTTTACAGGTCTGTCACTCTGAGAGGGTACATATGGAGCCAAATGGACCCTTTACAGGTCTGTCACTCTGAGAGGGTACATATGGAGCCAAATGGACCCTTATGGGTCTGTCACTCTGAGAGGGTACATATGGAGCCAAATGGACCCTTTACAGGTCTGTCACTCTGAGAGGGTACATATGGAGCCAAATGGACCCTTTACAGGTCTGTCACTCTGAGAGGGTACATATGGAGCCAAATGGACCTTTATGGGTCTGTCACTCTGAGAGGGTACATATGGAGCCAAATGGACCCTTTACAGGTCTGTCACTCTGAGAGGGTACATATGGAGCCAAATGGACCCTTATGGGTCTGTCACTCTGAGAGGGTACATATGGAGCCAAATGGACCTCTACGGGTCTGTCACTCTGAGAGGGTACATATGGAGCCAAATGGACCTTTACAGGTCTGTCACTCTGAGAGGGTACATATGGAGCCAAATGGACCTTTACAGGTCTGTCACTCTGAGAGGGTACATATGGAGCCAAATGGACCTCTACGGGTCTGTCACTCTGAGAGGGTACATATGGAGCCAAATGGACCTTTATGGGTCTGTCACTCTGAGAGGGTACATATGGAGCCAAATGGACCTTTACGGGTCTGTCACTCTGAGAGGGTACATATGGAGCCAAATGGACCCTTATGGGTCTGTCACTCTGAGAGGGTACATATGGAGCCAAATGGACCCTTATGGGTCCCATAAAGGTGTCATTCATGCATGTGTGGTGTGGCAAGATTTCCTTCAGCTTGGCAAAGACAAAACCCAGATAATCGTCTTTTGTGCTTAAGGAAAAAGAAGTTGAGCCAAACATCTTTGTGTAATTATGGATTCAGATCTAACCTTTTAATAATCACATCAAGGCATTATAACAAAACAACAAGCCTATTACCGTCTTGGAAATAGAGCAAGAATTACACGTTTCATGTCCACGCAAGACGTAGATACAAACATGTCCAATGTCTTAATCTGCAGCAGGTTAAGACTACAGATATGGGCGTCTCGGGGGAACAGCAGGGGGCCAAATGTGCCATAACGGGTCTGTAACTCTGAGAGCGAGTAAGGGGGTTATAAACTAGACTTGAGCACCAAAGTCCTGACGTCACTCCCGCCCACTACCCCGTATTGTGGGTAGTGGATTCGAATCCACCGCGGTGCATTCGGCTTTGTCGAGCGTCTTTCCAAAATGGCTGGTGTGCATAGAGCCTATCGACACTGTACATAATCCTATGGGCTGGGAGCGTCACCTGTCAGCAGGCAGTGTTGGGCGAGAGGAGTAGGACGAAGGCTCTACGTCCTCCCAGTAGGTGCTCCTCACTGGCAGGTGAGTCAGTAGGATACAACAGTGACGACACAGAAATGTGCATGGGGGATGAATGGAATCAATTAATTCATGTTCCAAAAACAGATCAGCCTGTTGATTCTGTCAGCTATTGTGTCTCGTTTATGATATAGAGTTATATTTTCTTACTCTTTGGATAAATGAGTACTTTTTCCACCGTCAGTTGATGCTTCATATCCGTACGAGTAAAATCGCCTGGCGGATTTGTTTATTTTTGGAACACGGTTCTTCTTATATGACTCGATCTAAGATTTCCCTATATGGGGAATTTCAATAGAAAATGATGATTCTGTGATCCAGGGGGAGAGCGGCCTTCAGAGCCAGTGATGTCAGACTTGGGTGCTCTATAGGGGGGGTACTGAGTTCCAGTAGGACTGTGTTTAACCCATTCTGACCGGGCACCCATTTTGGTGTTAGCATCATGTTATGCTTTAGCTATTGAAAAATAGCAGATCTACAAGCTCGTATCGCGCCACCGAGTGGCGCGATACGAGCTTGTAGGTCTGCTATTTTTGAATAATCGAAGAACGACTGACATTTTTAGAATCTGATCTCGGGTCAGAATGGGTTAATCAGACCAGTGTGTGTCCAGTGGAAACCTCGTATGAATCTGATCTCAGGTCAGAATGGGATAAAGGAGGCTAGGGGTTGTGGGTGCCTGTGGGGGCCTATGAGGGGGCTATAGGGGTGTCTGGGGAAGCTGCCCCGGGGCTCACAGAGGCTGCAGCAGCCTCCTTCTGTGGGGGCCTATGAGGGGGCTATAGGGGTGTCTGGGGAAGCTGCCCCGGGGCTCACTGAGGCTGCAGCAGCCTCCTTCTCCTGTGGGGGCCTATGAGGGGGCTGTAGGGGTGTCTGGGGAAGCTGCCCCGGGGCTCACTGGGGCTGCAGCAGCCTCCTATGAGGGGGCTGTAGGGGTGTCTGGGGAAGCTGCAGCGGGGCTCACTGAGGCTGCAGCAGCCTCCTTCTGTGGGGGCCTATGAGGGGGCTGTAGGGGTGTCTGGGGAAGCTGCCCCGGGGCTCACTGAGGCTGCAGCAGCCTCCTATGAGGGGGCTGTAGGGGTGTCTGGGGAAGCTGCAGCGGGGCTCACTGAGGCTGCAGCAGCCTCCTTCTGTGGGGGCCTATGAGGGGGCTGTAGGGGCGTCTGGGGAAGCTGCCCCGGGGCTCACTGAGGCTGCAGCAGCCTCCTATGAGGGGGCTGTAGGGGTGTCTGGGGAAGCTGCAGCGGGGCTCACTGAGGCTGCAGCAGCCTCCTATGAGGGGGCTGTAGGGGTGTCTGGGGAAGCTGCAGCGGGGCTCACTGAGGCTGCAGCAGCCTCCTTCTGCACCAGCTCCGGCTCGTCCCAGCCGGCCTGCGGCGGGTGCACCAGCACCTTGTCAATCAGCCCAAAGTCCTGCGCCTGCATGGGACTCATGTAGCGGTCTCTCTCCATCACGCTTTCTGGGAGAGAGAAGACGACACATGAATCCCACCTTCCACCTCACATTAGAACCCTTTAAATAAATACCTTCTACATCAGAAACTCACTTTGATTTCTTGATT
This sequence comes from Protomyctophum parallelum, assembly GCF_964188405.1. Taxonomy (NCBI): domain Eukaryota; kingdom Metazoa; phylum Chordata; class Actinopteri; order Myctophiformes; family Myctophidae; genus Protomyctophum; species Protomyctophum parallelum. Next base: position 3,055,256 of record NC_139708.1, on the reverse strand, counting down.
TTTTTCAAAAATGTTCAAAAATAGCAAATAGCTAAATATTGTACAAGCTCACAGTGCAGCATGAAGTGATGTGAGCTCACAGCGCAGCATGAAGTGATGTGAGCTCACAGTGCAGCATGAAGTGATGTGAGCTCACAGAGCAGCATGAAGTGATGTGAGCTCACAGCGCAGCATGAAGTGATGTGAGCTCACAGTGCAGCATGAAGTGATGTGAGCTCACAGCGCGGCATGAAGTGATGTGAGCTCACAGCGCAGCATGAAGTGATGTGAGCTCACAGCGCAGCATGAAGTGATGTGAGCTCACAGCGCAGCATGAAGTGATGTGAGCTCACAGCGCAGCATGAAGTGATGTGAGCTCACAGCGCAGCATGAAGTGATGTGAGCTCACAGCGCAGCATGAAGTGATGTGAGCTCACAGCGCAGCATGAAGTGATGTGAGCTCACAGTGCAGCATGAAGTGATGTGAGCTCACAGCGCAGCATGAAGTGATGTGAGCTCACAGCGCGGCATGAAGTGATGTGAGCTCACAGCGCGGCATGAAGTGATGTGAGCTCACAGCGCGGCATGAAGTGATGTGAGCTTGTATATCTTATATATCTTGTATATCATGAAGTGATGTGAGCTTTTGTATATCTGCTATTTTTGAATAGCTAAAATGACACGGAGGCTTTCCCGGTTATAATGGTTAACAACAAATGTCTGTCCCATTTAACCCATTCTGACCTGAGATCAGATTCATACGAGGTTTCCTCCGGACACACACTGGTCTGATGAACCCATTCTGACCTGAGATCAGATTCTAAAAATGTCAGTCGCTCTTCGATTTTTCAAAAATAGCAGACCTACAAGCTCGTATCGCGCCACTCGGTGGCGCGATACGAGCTTGTAGATCTGCTATTTTTAAATAGCTAAAGCATAGCATGATGCTGACACCAAAATGGGTTCCCGTTCAGAATGGGTTAATATTAATAATACCAGTAAGACGCCCTGAGGGTGTTTTTCCTTTTTTTAATTTGTCAGTTCGCTTTTCGGCTACCGTATGCTCCGCTCTGCAGTCATATTAGCTTACCGTTGACTTAGATGTTAGCGCGGCAGAAAGAATGACTCGTCTCTCCTAATCCAGGGCGCTCTCCGTGGTTATGAACGGATCGATAATATGCTGGCGCTTCATTTCTGCTCCTCATCCGTCTCTCTCCCGCAAAATATGAACGCTTTTTGGATTATATATCGTATAAACTAAAACGATAGCAATGTAAGCTAGCAATGTAAAGCACACCTATTTAGCGGATTGTTTCCGGGTCGTGGTTTTCAGAGTAAAAGCGGCCATGTCTTTCTGGCACCCCAGAGCTCCTATTTTGAACGACTTCCGGCACTGATTGTGTTAAAGTCCATAGACTTTGATGCCATATGAAAAATGGTTTGGGTTCCAATAAATGTAATCAAATAACCGCTTGTGCCCAAAACAGTGAAACTATTAAAAGAGTCAGTATATTCAGTATTTACTCGAGTATATCATCGCTATTGGGTGGAAACCTCATGTGTCTGAAAACTGTTCGCTTCAGGATTAAAATTTTAAAAATAGCAAAAGTAGCAGATCTACAAGCTCAAAACGTGGTAATTCATGCTTCGTTTCGAGCTTGCAGGTCTGATACTTTTATGTGACGCCATAGTATGATCAAGTGGTGCATTCATTTACGAGAAAGCACACAAAAACGTTTGAATATGGAGGTGAGACGATGCTTTGTGCACCACTGGCAAACACACATGGACTGTACAGTGACATACCGATGGTTTCCAGAGGCTGGCCGGTGTGTTTGGCATAGATAATGTTGAGCTGCCTCTTCAGTTTGAGGATCTCTTCAGCTTGGATGGCAATGTCCGTGGCCTGCCCCTGTATGGACACGTACAAACAACAACAAACACATTAGTCAAACTAGAGTAGTCACAACATCTCAGAGGCACAGAACACCCAAATGTAGTTCTAATCCCGCCCACCCGGACATCTGAATAGCCCTCTGGCTCCTCCACAAGCTGGGTTTTAAACTAGGGATGCACCGAAAAGGAAATTCTTGGCCGAAACCGAATACCGAATATAGGAAACAGTTGGCCGAAAACCGAATACCGAATATCCGAATATGATTCATATTATATATAATTTTTCCTACCATTGCTGTCATGGCCGTACCTTAAAGCTACCTGATTTATGGCAAAGGAAATGGCTATGGCAAAACGTAACTTAAATAATAATCACCATTATGGGTCCATAAAACATTTATTCAGCTCTTTTGAATGCATTAATTGCATACACTATTCAGTGATATATTTTCTGCCTATTCGGGGGAGAAGCCGAATAGGCCGAAAATGCATTTTATAGCCATTTTCTGCCGCATATTTTCTGCGGCCGAATATTCGGTGCATCACTATTTTAAACGTTTAATTTCTTCTGATATGATATTTCGAAAAGGTTTTTCAGTGGACTTCGGTAGAACATAGTCTAAACCTACAGTAAATGATAATATGAGCGCCGGCGTTTTCGAATTCCATTCATCAAGTTTTTTAAGTGGTGCAACCACTTCTACATCCAGCTTACAATGTCCGTGTGCCTGTTTGTGTGTGTGTGTGTGTGTGTGTGTGTGTGTGTACCCCTGAGCATGAAATTGGAACGAGAGAAGTATGTGACATGGCTGCCACCTGCTGGACGCAAACGATACAGAGAAGAAATTGGAATCATACAAATTGGAACGAACCAATAGATGGGAGTTGCACCACTTGGTTCACACTGGTGTGATTTTTTTCTTCAGTTTTGGATTCTGGACTCACCGTTAACAGAATTGTTTAATCCAGGGTTCCACCGCTCGTAAAACACTATACCCGACATTTGTTTAATGCGTTTAATTCGCAGTTTTAAAATAATTAAAAAGAAACAGCGGATTTATCCGGGACCTGGTGACGAGGCCGTCACGTTATGATGACGAAACCGGAAATCAAGTCATCATCTGGGCTGCTAGGGCTTCTGGGAAATTGAGCCCAATGCAAGTGGACGGGGGGGGGGGTTTGTTTGGACTACAACTTGCTCTGCACTGTGGTTTCGTTCCGTATTGTCATGGCCGGATATTCGTGGTTGAAAGCTGCAAATACTTCAGCGTATGCTCTAAAAGGCAATAAAACAGTCTCGGCAGCGTAGAATATTTGATTAAATAGCGGGTAAAGCGTTTTATGCCGTCAAACTGTTAAGGAACGTTTCGCAAACTAAAACTCACCCTGGCTCCTCCAGACGGCTGGTGCACCATGATGCGCGCGTTGGGCAGCGAGTGCCTCATGCCCGTGGTGCCCGCTGTGAGCAGCAGGCTGCCCATGCTGGCGGCCTGGCCCACGCACCACGTGGCGATGGGGTTCAGAATGTACTGCATGGTGTCATAGATGGCCAGGCCCGACGTCACTACGCCACCTACAGCACCGGAGGGGAGGAGAACACACACACACACACACACACACACACACACACACACACGGTTGGTTCCTCAGTGGTTCCTTAAGACACTGGTTTGACTGTGTTCCTAGTTATAACTGCCATTTCCCCCTAGTGCTTTTTAGATGTGAACTGACCACTGTCTGTAATATGCATAAAACTGCTGAATGTGATGCCCAATGTCGTGTTCATTAGTATTATTATCATCTTACCAGGACTATTAATGTACATATGGATAGGTTTGTTGTTGCTTTCTGACTGTAAAAACAACAGCTGTGCAATAACCAGACTGGCCACCGTGTCATCAATCTGGAGACACAGACAGAGAGACAGACAGAGAGACCTTTGTTAATGCCGTGGGGGAAATTCCATTTCAGCTTCACCCGGCTGATGGTTTAAGCTTAGTTTACTGTAGTTTAAATATCTTGCTTGGACACACTTTTATCAATAAATAGACATGACCTATGAACAGCCATGAACACCTGTAAATCGCAACGGTTAACATTTAAATATTGCTGCCATTTGTTTCAAGTGTATCCCAAGCTAACCATTACCTTCGTGTACTGTAACGACACTCGTTTTAAAGTATATGTAAATTGTATTCATGTTTACAACTCGTACCCCATCAAAGTACATACAAGATATCTCAATCTGCCCAACAAAGCAGATCTACAAGTTCTGCTATTTTTTAGCAATGAGATTAAGTATAGACATTAGACAGAAAAGAAGTGGGCCAAGTACAGACAACTCACGTCCAGTTCACTAACTCTGCAGAGTAGTTCACCCAACACGTTACCGGTACTTATTTTACACACCTTGAATTCACGGAGATTTCTTCGTTTTTGCCAATTTGTCAAAGCAAATGATTTAATGCCATTTGTGTGGATGAACTACTCCTTTAGGTGTTGAAATTTAACCCATTCTGAACGGGCACCCATTTTGGTGTTAGCATCATGTTATGCTTTAGCTATTTAAAAATAGCAGATCTACAAGCTCATATCGCGCCACCGAGTGGCGCGATACGAGCTTGTAGGTCTGCTATTTTTGAAAAATCAAAGAACGACTGACAATTTTAGAATCTGATCTCAGGTCAGAATGGGTTAATCAGACCAGTGTGTGTCCGGCGGAAACCTCGTATGAATCTGATCTCAGGTCAGAATGGGTTAAAGGGAAAGTGTTGTGTTTACGCACCGGTCCCATGACACATATGATCCTTTCTCTGAGCAGACGAGAGTAGATGTCGTAGGCTCTCTCCCCTCGGCCCTGACAAGACAAAACATTAACAACAAGAATATAAATGACTGAGATTGAGAATCGGTTCCATCACAGAATTAATTCCAAAGTCATTGAGAATCAGAGATTTTGGCTTATCGAATTGTCTTATCTAGTGATGCACCGATGTATCGGTCCACTTATCGGTATCGGCTGATATTTGCTGTTATTGGTCCATATCGGTAAATAAAACTGACTTTAACCAATGGCAGTAGCTGATGTTTATCTGTAGTTGATAAGCATATATTTTGCATTGGCTATACCCAGGGGGCAAACCACCCTTTTTTTAGGAAACCTGCATTTGCCATGACCTCAAAGGTTGTCCACCAGAAATAGTATCTATGACCCCGTAGGATCACAACCTATATGGACAACCCGGTCAATTTTTTGCTGGAAGTCCAATATGGCCGCCGCAATATTGGCCCCTATTAGTTATAATGGGGGGTGAATAGGGCAACATTTTAAACCAAAACCAAAATCCACGAAACTTCTCAGGTTGATCAATGATATAAATATGAACATATTTTGTATTGAAGGTTTCCATGAAATTCAATATGGCCGCCACAATATGGCCACCACAATATTAGCACCCAGAAAATAGGTTTGGCTCTAACTTCTGAACCAGATGAGCTAGAAAGGCAAAATCAGTGTCTATTTCATGTTTTCTGACCATGAGAGACTCAATGGAATACCTATTTTTATTATTGGGTGTGTCTGGACCCTTATTGTGCATATTTACAAGATGGTGGCTACCCGAAATAGTGCTTTACCATGATTTCTACCATGATTGTTGACTGTTTTGAATATCGTCACCTTATTAAACTAATTGCCTAAGTCATTTTTTGCCAAATTGCTTTTTTGGCCTAAATCACCACCTGGTGATGCTGGCCACCTCTGGTAAAATCACCCGAGCCCTAATGTAAAAGGCCTTCCTGTTACACCCTATTAAAACAATGGCCTATGTCAAGAGAGAGATATTATTTTGCCTAAGTCATAATAAAATGTGACTTAGGCCATTTTAACACATGGGAATGGGAGTGAATGGGACTGAATGGGAGTGAAATGGAGGTACTGTTACTATGGGACTGATACTATGGGAGTGCATGGGAGGTACTGTTACTATGGGACTGATACTATGGGAGTGAATGGGAGTAAATGGGAGTGAAAGGGAGGTACTGTTACTATGGGTAACAGTACCCGGCCAGGAGACAACCCACAGAGCCTAGTCCCTCCATGTGCCAGAAGTGTACCTCCCAGCCTTGGCAGAGTAGTTCTGGAGTAGTTCCAACAGATTGTGTGCCCCTGGTTTTTCCCTAGTGCAGAGCTACCAACCTGCACACATTTTGTGTACCAACCACGCAATTCTAGGTGTCTATACGCCTAGAATTGTGTGGTTGGTACACAAAATGTGTGCAGGTTGGTAGCTCTGCTAGTGGGACTGATTGAGGGTAGCTACTGGGACGTAAGTCGGGACTTGATCACTCCCGGCTGGGTCGCCTAAGTGATGGGTATGATGTTGAGAGATCCGAAACACCGTTGACCTCAGGATACATCACTGAGGATACGTCCCAGGTGCATCTATGCGATGTTTTTTAGTTATAGTTCTTCTATTTATATAGTGACTCATAGGAATAGACTATGTGACAACCAGGTATAGTCTGGTGACACCGGAGAGACGGGTGACAGCCGGAATGTAGACGGCACCCGGGTGAGCAGTATGGGTTAGCACCCCAGCCTGTGTCCTCCGTGAGGAGGAAGTCCAACAACCCTCGGTGAGGCCTTTGGGAGGGCCATGCAAGCAGCAAGCGGAACCGCAGCACCATGACCCTGCAGAACCATTGCCCAATGCCCACCACTCCTGAATGAACTGTCTGGTGCTGGGACTCTGGTGCAACGCACAGGTCCTTGCTCTACTCCTGGTGAGAGCAGGAGTGGACCTGGTGAGACGTAGGAGGGGCCCGACCAGGAGACAACCCACAGAGCCTAGTCCCTCCATGTGCCAGAAGTGTACCTCCCAGCCCTGGCAGAGTAGTTCTGGAGTAGTTCCAACGGATTGTGTGCCGCTGGTTTTTCCCTAGTGGGACTGATTGAGGGTATAGCTACTGGGACGTAAGTCGGGACTTGATCAACCCCGGCTGGGTCGCCTGAGTGAGGGGTATGATGTTGAGAGACCCGAAACCCTGTTGACCTCAGGATACATCACTGAGGATACGTCCCAGGTGCATCCATGCAACGTTTTTTAGTTATGGGACTGATACTATGGGAGTGCATGGGACTGAATGGGAGTGAATGGGAGGTACTGTATGGGACTGAATGGGAGTGAAAGGGAGGTACTCTTACTATATGACTGATACTATGGGAGTGAATGGGAGTTACTGATACTATGGGACTGAATGGGAGTGAAAGGGAGGTACTGTTACTATGGGACTGATACTATGGGAGTGCATGGGAGTGAATGGGAGGCATTGTTACTATGAGACTGATACTATGGGAGTGAATGGGAGGGAATGTAACTGAATGGGAGGTACTGTTACTATGGGACTGACACGATGGGAGTGAATGGGACTGAATGGGAGTGAATGGGGTGTACTGTTACTATGTGACTGAATGGGAGTGAATAAAAGTGAATGGGAGTGAATGGGGGAGTGAATGGGACTGCATCGGAGTGAATGGGAGGTACTGTTACCATGGGACTGTCACTCTCATTCACTCCCATTCAGAGTGAAAGGGAGTGAATGGGAGTGAATGATATAGGTACTGTTACTATGGGACTGTCACTCCCATTCACTCCCATTCAGAGTGAATGGGACTGAATGGGACTGAATGGGAGTGAGGGAGTGAATGGGAGGTACTGTTACTATAGGACTGTCACTCCCATGCAGTCCCATTCAATCCCATAGTATCAGTCCCATAGTAAAGTAATCTCTAAGATACATTGTTTTGGTCTCTGATTTTATCTTAAATCATTCCTACAACTCTACATAGGATCTGAGGGGAAATGACAATATGCAAGGTCAAAGATATATGTCCCTTTTGTGTCATAAATCTTAGCCAATGGATTAATATTGCTTGTGTTTGCTAAAACAGTCAACAATCATGGTAGAAATCATGGTAAAGCACTATTTCGGGTAGCCACCATCTTGTAAATATGCACAATAAGGGTCCAGACACACCCAATAATGAAAATAGGTATTCCATTGAGTCTCTCATGGTCAGAAAACATGAAATAGACACCGAGTTTGCGTTTCTAGCTCATCTGGTTCAGAAGTTAGAGCCAAACCTATTTTCTGGGTGCCAATATTGTGGCGGCCATATTGTGGCGGCCATATTGAAATTCATGGAAACTTTCAATACAAAAAATGTTCATATTTATATCATTGATCAACCTGAGAAGTTTAGTGGATTTTGGTTTTGGTTTAAAATTTTGCCCTATTCACCCCCCATTATAACTAATAGGGGCCAATATTGCGGCGGCCATATTGGACTTCCAGCAAAAAATTGACCGGGTTGTCCATATAGGTTGTGATCCTACGGGGTCATAGATACTATTTCTGGTGGACAACCTTTGAGGTCATGGCAAATGCAGGTCAACCCCCTTTGCCCCCTGGGTACTATGTTGGTTATCTGTAGTCTACCAAGCTGCAGATTCTGAACATTTATTTCTTGTATTGAAGATGTGTAGTTTAGTTTCCCTGGCACAAAAGGAGGAAATAAAAACAACAAAAATGAAATAAGCATATATCGGTATCAGTATCGGCTAAATTGTTATTTTAAACATCGGTATCGCCCAATAATTTCCATATGGGTGCATCCCTACTCTTATTGATTCCAGCGGGACCTGACGTAATGTCATTGAAATCAAATCACTGGCACAATAATATTCCAATTCTAATCCTAAGAAAGATTTTGACTTCTGTTGAAGCCAACATTTGATGGTCTGAGGACATTAAATAAATGTGATCTAGTGCCAGTTTTAATCTCCATCCCTGTTAGAGCTATCACGATTATGACATTTTACTTGACGATGAACTATCCCTCATATAATGGCAATTTAATTGTGTTTCTGTCATTGAACATTATGTTCAATCACATTTCTGTTTAGCTTTTAGTCTTCATAAAAACACAAATAACTTATTTTAATAACTTAATTCTTCATAGTGGAAATATCCGATCTACAACATGCGTTTTGAACTGAAAATGGTAAATGGTGCATTTATATAGAACCTTTATCCAAGGCACATTACATAGATTGTGCATTACATTACATTGTGCATTACATTACATTCACCCATTCACACACACATTACATACATTACATTGTGCATTACATTACATTCACCCATTCACACACATTACATACATTACATTGTGCATTACATTACATTCACCCATTCACACACATTACATACATTACATTGTGCATTACATTACATTCACCCATTCACACACATTACATACATTACATTGTGCATTACATTACATTCACCCATTCACACACATTACATACATTACATTGTGCATTACATTACATTCACCCATTCACACACATTACATACATTACATTGTGCATTACATTACATTCACCCATTCACACACATTACATACATTACATTGTGCATTACATTACATTCACCCATTCACACACATTACATACATTACATTACATTACATTGTGCATTACATTACATTGTGCATTACATTACATTCACCCATTCACACACACATTCATGCATTACATTACATTGTGCATTACATTACATTCACCCATTCACACACATTACATACATTGCATTACATTACATTGTGCATTACATTACATTGTGCATTACATTACATTGTGCATTACATTACATTGTGCATTACATTACATTCACCCATTCACACACACATTCATGCATTACATTACATTGTGCATTACATTAACCCATTCACACACACATTCATGCATTACATTACATTGTGCATTACATTACATTCACCCATTCACACACACATTCATGCATTACATTACATTGTGCATTACATTACATTCACCCATTCACACACACATTCATGCATTACATTACATTGTGCATTACATTACATTCACCCATTCACACACATTACATACATTGCATTACATTACATTGTGCATTACATTACATTGTGCATTACATTACATTGTGCATTACATTACATTGTGCATTACATTACATTGTGCATTACATTACATTGTGCATTACATTACATTCACCCATTCACACACACATTCATGCATTACATTACATTGTGCATTACATTACATTCACCCATTCACACACACATTCATGCATTACATTACATTGTGCATTACATTACATTCACCCATTCACACACACATTCATGCATTACATTACATTGTGCATTACATTACATTCACCCGTTCACACACACATTCATACACCGATGGCGACCAATGGCGAACCCTGACGCCACGTGTGTGTGACGCCCCTCTGGCACTCCTATTGGTTAGCGAAAATACAATGTCTCGCCCGGGCGTTTTTGAAAACAAACCGCCTGCGGTCTCCGAGGCTACGCCTGGCCTAACACATAGGAGAACTGAACCCCCCCCCCCCCCCCCCCCCCCCACCACCACCAACACACACACTGACCGTTTGCTCCACCACTATAGGGATGAGAGGACTCTTCCATTGGGGGCTGTGATGGAATGTTCTGCTGCATCTGAATGCTGTGCTTCCACACTGCAACACCCTCTGAAACACACAGACAGCAATGTTATTCACCCATTCTGACCGGGCACCCATTTTGGTGTCGGCGTCATGTTATGCTTTAGCTATTGAAAAATAGCAGATCTACAAGCTCATATCGCGCCACCGAGTGGCGCGATATGAGCTTGTAGGTCTGCTATTTTTTGAAAAATCGAAGAACGACTGACATTTTTTTAAATCTGATCTCAGGTCAGAATGGGTTAATCAGACCAGTGTGTGTCCAGTGGAAAACTCGTATGAATCTGATCTCAGGTCAGAATGGGTTAACCTGGGGGGGGGGGGGGGTAGATTTGTATTATTACTACAATACCCACTTCAGCCCTATACACAGTTCGGCCATTTGAAAATAGCCAATCTACAAGCAATATGTCTCCATGCAACGCGTTGTGACTGAGCTTGTAGATCAGCTATTTTCAAGAGGGTTTTAGACACTTTAAAAACATATGAAATGGGACAGTCTGCACATAATGAGTACTTTCTACTTTTGGTTAAATAAGTCTTTTACCAAGACTTTTGTACATTCACTCAATTACATTTCTACATTGCAGTATTGCAGTAAAAAGAAAAGTGAGTACTTTTTCCCATCACTGGTAATATGTCCTAAAACGGTGGTTCTTAAAGTGGGATTGGGGACCCCCAGAGGTCAATGAGAGGGTTCCAGGGGGTCCCCAGAGGTCATTAGTCCCCAGTGAAATGAGTTAGAGGCTAGAGGGACCATCTCACAGCGCTTCCCAATGTGACACGTTGTGAGCTTGTAGATCTGCTATGTTCAACAACAACAATAACAATAGTAATAGTCTTCTGGTCCTTTCTGCTTTTCCCTTCAGGGGTCACCACAGCGAATCATCTACCTCCAATCTCACCCTGTCCTCTGTCACCACAGCCAATCATCTGCCTCCATCTCACCCTGTCCTCTGTCACCACAGCGAATCATCTACCTCCAATCTCACCCTGTCCTCTGTCACCACAGCCAATCATCTACCTCCAATCTCACCCTGTCCTCTGTCACCACAGCGAATCATCTACCTCCAATCTCACCCTGTCCTCTGCCTCCTCTTCTCTCACACCAACTAACGTCATGTCCTCTTCACCACAATACATCCAGAAATCCTCTCTGCCTGGCAGTTCCATCCTCAACATCCTTCTACCGATATACTCACTGTCCTCCTCTGTACGGGAGCGTACCTATGTTCCCCAGGTTCTATATGTTCCCCACTTACCCCTGCAAAAAAGGTTCTATGTTCCCCACTTACCCCTGCAAAAAAGGTTCTATGTTCCCAGGGTTCTATGTTACCCACTCAACTAAAAAGGTTCTATGTTCTCCATTTAGCTATAAAGGTTCTATGTTCCCCATTTACCTCTAAAAAAAAAAAGGTTCTATGTTCCCCGCTCACCAAAAAATGCAGGAAATATTACAATTTATAATTCAAATTATGAATGATATGTCTAAGCACACATAATGGGGAGAAACTTGTCCTTTGGGTGACCTAAGAGTATCCTTTGCCCTGGTGGTCATCCTGGTGGTACTATAGACTATATAGCTTCTCTGCTATAGTCTATTAGACTAGCATTGTTTCTGCTATAGAGTCTATTAGAGCAGATACATTACAGTACATTTCAAGGCAAGCACAACTCAATGCAAAGACTGTTAACTGTGAGTGGACGACCCAATAAAGCATTACACTTGTTTACAAGAGGGTCGACCTTGTTCAATTCATCAAAAAACATTTAGAGACGTACAAATAGACACTTCTATAGCCAATGAACAGAACAGGAATTCATCACAAAGGAGGTAAAAAGGGAAAAGAAACATAAACAGTGAGGGGAAGGGGGGGGGGGGGGTGATTCAGATGTTACGGGGGCCAGTTTCGAATTGCAGCCCTTTGAGAGCCGATTTGGTCAGTTACACTTGCAGCGGGGACTGGACCAAAGATCAGAACTGACAGACCATGCCCTTTGCGTCACTCTCACTCATATAAGCATGAATACATCTAGCCCAATATGTGCCCTCGGAACATTTTAATTTGTGCCTATTAATCATTCAGATCCAATACTCACTCGTATCAGCATGTTGACGTGATGTAACGTGATGTTTTAACCCCGCTGTCACACTGGAACTACTTACTGACATTCGTCTGCCGGCCGGGGCTTTCTGCTTCCGGGGTCTTATGGTTTGCTATTTATCTTGGTACATCACTGCCATCTAGCGGCCATATGGAGGTAAGACATTCCCATGGGAAAAGCCAACAGGGCTTTTAAAAACCTAAAACAGCCAGCCACCAGGGGAATTTCAGCAGTGGTGGGAAAAGTAGTCAAATGTTTTATTAGTAAAAGTATCAATACTGCAATATAAAAAATACTTGAATCCGGAATTCAAAAGTATTGGCATCAAACTGTACTTAAAGTAGCCTACCACAATTAAAAGTACTCATGCAGAATGTCTCATTTGAAGTTTTCAAACAAACGTATAAGCAAATGATTTGAAAATGTCAGATCTACAAGCTCACACTGTATATAGGGCTGAGATGTATGAAAAGAGGCCCTGTGCAGTGTGCGCCACAGCGCAAAGCCAGGTCTGGGCTGGGTGCTACACTTGCATATAGGCTATTCTCTTGATTAACGTTTTCCAGTTTTTAAGTGTTGAGTTCTTTTGTCAGACCTCTAAAATGTCATTCCTGCATATAGGCTTAATAGTTATATAGTTACGGTCAATTTCACACCAGAAATGTATTAGATTGCATGTGTCTTATAAATTACTTCCAGTTGCTGTTTAGGCTCTCTAGTGCGTTGTGTTGTGTTGTGTTGTGTTGTGTTGTGTTGCTGTTTAGGCTCTCTAGTGCGTTGTGTTGTGTTGTGTTGTGTTGTGTTGTGTTGCTGTTTAGGCTCTCTAGTGCGTTGTGTTGTGTTGTGTTGTGTTGTGTTGTGTTGCTGTTTAGGCTCTCTAGTGCGTTGTGTTGTGTTGTGTTGTGTTGTGTTGTGTTGTGTTGTGTTGTGTTGTGTTGTGTTGCTGTTTAGGCTCTCTAGTGCGTTGTGCGTGCTGTGCACTATTGCTTTCAACTTTCAAGAACTGTGATGGCACAAAAAGAAAAATGATTAAGTGAAGGCCCCCACCTTCACTTAATGCAGCCCGCAGGTTGATATCAACTGGTGGCCTGGGGGGCACATGTGGGGCACCGCCGCACCCACTGTATTTATATTGGCAACTATATTGTCATGTAGTGCTCTAAACAAACATTAAAATCCCATAGACCTGGCTGCCATATGACATAATCCTCAAAAACGTATTGGAGTGTATTGGAGGGACTATAGTTCCCCTTAAAAAGCATAATATGTTAATTGTTTTTACATAATGTATTGGATTGGGACCAAGACCATTTTATATTTGACAGTAGCTATAAGTAACTGATGGTAATTCCACTGATTCAGTCCCATCTTTTTTCTTTTTTTTTTAAGATATTTTTTTGCGGCTTACGCCTTTATTGATTTTTTAAGGGATAGAAAGTAGGCTGACAGGAAACGGGAGAGAGATGGGGGGATGACATGCGGTAAAGGCCGTGTCGGATCCGGGAGTCGAACCCGCGGCACACCGCGCGCGACTGGATCACCAGTCCGGTGCCCAGACCGTTACGCTACGGCCTGGGCCATTCAGTCCCATCCTTGTGCCATAAAACAGAAGTAGGTCTACTGTAATTGACCCAACTATTCTGGCCCCGTCAGGCCGTCAGTTCTGCCTGGCCTTTGCCTGCAGTGCTCTGAGGCGTTCCAAGAGAGGAGGGTGGGAATAGTGCCACATGGAAAATGTCCAGTCAGACACAGGGAACACCAAGTTGTCCTTGTTAAGCTTAATGAGGGCAGAACAGAGATCAGAGGTTTTGCCCATGGCCCGTGCAAAAGCATCTGCCTGGAACTCAAATCTGCGGCTTAAGACCGTCAGACAAAATGACAGGAGCTCATTGTAAGGTGAGAAAATGAACTGGAAGATTATCAATAAGCCAATTAAGGTAGGCTGGCTGTCATGGAAGCCAAAGGCTAGGAACAGGTCCTTCCGTCCAATCAGAGCAGCGAAGAGGATGAAGCCCAGAAAGGAATCCATCTGACTGATGACAATATTCTTGACAGTATGGCCAAGCTTCCAGTGTCCCAGCTCATGAGCTAGGACTGCAAGGACCTCAGCATCGTTGCAGCCTTGCTTTTTGTTATTTGGCTTGGCTTTGGGCTGGCTGCTGGGTTTGTCGTGAGCCTCTGTCTGCTCTGGGTGGGGTGCATCTCCAGACTTATTCAGAGGGAAGTAATCGTCCAGGAGGGTGTCAAAAAGCACAATGCGTTTATTCTTGAAGAAGCCATAAAAGTAGGCATTGCTGTGTGAGGAACGCTTGGAACCTTCCACTACATAAATCTTGGCAAGCGGGAAGTCAATAGACCTGGCCATGTTTTCGATCTCTGTTTTCAGTTCCCCATCTGGCAGTGCAGTGAATTTATCAAAGAGCGGAGCGATGTAGTCAGCATAGATGGTTACAATGATCAGGGAAACACACAGGGTAAAGAGCCAGGCATAGATAAAGAAGTAGTTTCCCCCGACTTTTATGATGTAGAGCAGCAGGGCTGTCACAGGCAGCAGGATACACTGTGTGACAACAAACTTCCTCACAGCATCTTTCAGGAAGAAACCCATTGTCTGCTGATTGAAGCCATGCTTCTCCTCGATGACAAATGTGCTGTAGATGCTCCATGGAAGGCCACTTGTGGCACTGAAAAGGGTGGCCAGGCTCAGAAACACAAGGGACTGGGTGATCTCATCATTAGGATCAAATCCAAAGTGATCCGTCACAGAACCAGCCACACCCCACAGTAGAGGGATTCCACCAAGGAGTAGAATCAGCGTTCCTTCAGTCTCAGAGTAGAGTCCAGACCAAAAACTGAAGTTGCTCTTGTCCAGCTGGTACAACCGTGACCTCTCAAATGTGTCATCGTCCACGATCTTCCCCAGCTCCTGGGGAACGCGTATGACTGTCCTGTAGATCCTTCTCTGTCTGTATGCAAGGTATGCCTCCCAAAGGTATATGGTCCACGAAAACCCCAGCACTGAATACAATATTAGTTTCTCCACTGGTAGGCCACGTATAGTTTCAATCATCTTGTTCCTATTTCCAGCACCTGTGTTATCTAATCTGGGTTTGCTGGCTAGCTAGCTTGACTGCTTTTTGAGCTTTCCCACTTTAGTAGGCCTAAGTAAAGTATTGTCGACTGCACACTTGATAGACACACTAACAGAAATCCTGAACTTTGTCACGGTTCCCAGTTCCCATTTCGCCTTTACAGACTTTATGTTTCCAGACTATGACATCAGTCCTCTATGGCATGTACATTGTATGATATGACTCCATATTAAGGCAAGGCTTCAGCCCAATTGGCCTGCGTGCGTGCACATTGTCTGTCTGCCTGTGTCTAGTCTGCCTGTGTCTGGCTGGATCGGCGTTCTGGACAACCGGATATTCAAATATGCATACTGTGTGGGAATATTGGTCGGCCTGGCAGTTCTTGACAACCGCCGATCCAGCTGCATTCCGTCTGGTCATGAGTTTGAAGTCGATCTCGGTCGGGCTGTTCGAGATTCACGGAAGGCTGATGTACACTCACGTACACTCACACAGACTTTTGCATATTTATCCCATTTAAACCTTATTTAAAAACGCCTTCTAAATCCTAACCTAAGTGAGGGTCGCACAAAAACATCTATTTTTGAGGGGCACCTCAATTTCTGCCTTTCAGAAATGTAATCATATGTCAGCCAAGTCTATGGACTAAAACAACAGCACCCACGCATGACGTCATGTGGCAGGCAGCCGAGTCTATATGGACTAGGGCTGTCCCCGCCTAAGGATTTGTATAGTCGACTGATAGATGAATACATTTGCTGTTAGTCGACTAATAGTCGACTAAGCAAAAAAAAATTGTATATAAAAATACAATATTTACAAAAATATACAAAAATATTGTATTATTCCACTAGGTCTGTGGGGGACATAAACACATTTGAACATTCTGACTGTTCAAATCTTTTTTTTAAACAACTGAGAGGCTTGTCATTAGCCAGATTGAGCACAGCAGGTGAGATTGAGATTCTGGAGTCTTTCAGGCCAGCACACTGTGCGATTCAAGTCACAGGCAGTGGCACATTGCCACACAGGCAGACACACTCCAGATGCACATTGGAGATTTGAACAGTCAGAATGTTCAAATGTGTTTGTCCCCCACAGACCTAGTGGAATAATACAATATTTTTGTATAGCTTTGTAAATATTGTATTTTTATATACAATTTTTTGGGGCAAAAAAAAAAGTCGATCACACTTGTATGAACTGTATTTATATCGGCCACATGACATGACGTATCACGTCGTCAATGTGAAAAGTCCGTAGACTTCTGTCATATGACTTCTTCAAAAGCCATGCATTGGAGGGGCTATAGCGCCCATCAAATGGTCTATAGACGTGGCTGCCGTGTGACGTCATTCCGAAAGCCAGGCGTTGGAGGAGCTAGCAGTGCCTCCCCTAAAAAGGAAAACTATCTAATCTATACTATTCCTGTTGCAAACAAAAATGACACAGATGCTTTCCTGATGTTAAAGGTATAACAGCGTATAGGCTTTCCGGGTAATAGTTGGACAGATAAAGCACCATGTTATCAGCTTGCCAGTGACACGTCAGGCAGGTCATTGCATGAGTGAAACATGCTAACTCTCCCTCCACTGCCCTGACTTTGTGACGTCAGGGAACGACATCATCAGAGCCAATTTAACAGACCACTCGCCTGCGTAAGTCGACTTATGAAAGAATTGTAAATCTATGGTTCATGTTGTTAAAGCTCAGAATTCTTAGCCTCTGTGTTTCTGCCTCTGTGTCTGTGAGTCTCCATCTGGGCCCTCTCTTCCTAACCTCGTGTCTGTGAGTCTCCATCTGGGCCCTCTCTTCCTAACCTCGTGTCTGTGAGTCTCCATCTGGGCCCTCTCTTCCTAACCTCGTGTCTGTGAGTCTCCATCTGGGCCCTCTCTTCCTAACCTCGTGTCTGTGAGTCTCCATCTGGGCCCTCTCTTCCTAACCTCGTGTCTGTGAGTCTCCATCTGGGCCCTCTCTTCCTAACCTCGTGTCTGTGAGTCTCCATCTGGGCCCTCTCTTCCTAACCTCGTGTCAGGAATCTCTGGGGATTAGAGATAACTGACTATAACGGAAACGTCTGTTTCCATGGCTGTCAGAGGAATATCTTTGCGAACACTTTATCCAGCAGGTGTCCGAGGGCAGGACAGCAGGTGTCCGAGGGCATTGTACACAATACAAGTCAGAGAATATCCCTTCAGAATGGCAAAACGTCCACATAATCGGAATGTAATTACCAGGACAGTCTATCCTATTTCAATGACTATCATTGAACAACAATCTGAAAAGTGTACAACACTTTATCTAGTAGGTGTCCGCACCTTATGCAATACAATACAAAGGCACTCATACAATACAGTGCGGAAGGAATTCACTGAAATAGAGTCGTCAGGACAGTGGCAAAACCTTTTCAAAACAATCCAAAACCAAGACAGTGAATATCACTCCTACAGAGTGGCAAGGATGCCATGGAATCGTGAGTTGAACCGATACAGGGATTACAGCCCATATGATCACAGTCGGGTAAAACTTGAAGACAGTGAAAATGACTTCATCAATGCAAGTTTAGTCATGGTGGAGGAAGCTGAAATGGCTTACATTATATCTCAGGGTCCTTTGAGGAACACATGTGGACACTTCTGGCAAATGGTCTGGGAGCAGAGTTCCAGAGCAGTTATAATGCTCAACCGAGTCACTGAAAAGGGAAGTGAAGCATGTGCCCAGTATTGGCCCACCACAAAAGAGAAACAAGTGGTGTTCACAGACACAGGATTTGCCGTGAGACTTGTGTCAGAGGAGGACATGTCCGATTACACCGTGCGAGTACTAGAACTGCAAAATGCAAAGACAGGGGTGTGCAGGGAGATCTACCACTTTCATTATATCGCATGGCCTGACATGGGTGTCCCAGAATCCCCTGCCTCCTTCCTCGGCTTCCTCTCCAGGGTGCGGGAGTCAGGTTCCTTAGGTCCAGAACACGGGCCGTCTGTGGTACACTGCAGTGCTGGGATAGGACGCTCTGGGACCTTCTCTCTGGTGGATGCCTGCCTGGTTCTGATGGACAAGAAGAAGGACCTATCATCAGTTGACATCCAGAGAGTCCTACTGGACATGAGGAAGTATCGCATGGGCTTGGTCCAGAGCCCAGAGCAGCTCCGCTTCTCCTATATGGCTGTCATAGAGGGAGCCATGGGCTTGGTCCAGACCCCAGAGCAGCTCCGCTTCTCCTATATGGCTGTCATAGAGGGAGCCACGTCTACCCTGAAAGACACAACACAGCAGAAAGTGACGCTCAAACACAACGACATCAAGCCAGATCAATCTGCCTCCTCCACCAACACCTCCACCGTACATTGATGACAGGCTAATCGCTGTCCATGGTTCTGAAATCGCACACACATTGTTTCCATCAGAGTCGTGTAGATGAGAGAGTTAATTAGGACAACTCTGTTCACTTCATCATCATTTTTCGACCACGGTCTAGATCATGGATTTCACAATGACTGCTCCATATATGGAGACAACCTATAGCTATAGCTAATGCTCCTCATGCCAAAGTGCCAGAGCTCGCACAGCAGTCTGCCGTCAACCAGGCGGACGCGTGAAGGAGTGAGTGAGGTTCATGAATGGTGATATTATGTGTGTGCTTATTGGGCAGAGAAGTACAGAGACCAAATAAAAAGCCTAAGAAAAATAAGAACTAAATTGTTGAACGTAGAGATGAAATGCACGAGCTGTGTATTTCTTCATCACAGTGACAGGCCTCTGAAGTTCAGCTGGGTCACTGTCCATAGACACAACATCCACATTCAGCTGGGTCACTGTCCATGGACACAACATCCACATATAGGCTAGACACGCCAACCCAGACCGGTCCAGCTCAGTCTGAAAGGATCTGGCAGCCTTGTGTCCATAGTCATTATCAATAATCAGCAATCCAACCCAGGTCCACCCAAACCGCTTCATAATCTGGAGTAGAGCTTAGTTGCACCTTGGATGAATAATGGAATAAGACATTATTAGGCTACATTATTCACACGCTGATGAATCTCCTACACAGATTCCACAAAGGACAAGGCCTAATCATTATCTTTTTACACTGACAGCGAAGACCTTCAGCTCCTGCAGGAACGCACACAAGCTAATGAGAGGTAATAGGCATTATAAATTACATTCACTAGAGGGAGGTATTTGTCAATCGTGTGAACTACTTGATACCAACATATTGTATCTATAGCAGTTCACCTGGAAGGCATCGCTTGGGATTGTCCTAAAGAAGGAGGGGGACCGATTCCGGCCACTCAGACAGGAGCAGGTAGTATAACTGACGTGGTGTAAAAAAGGTGTAAAACATCTTGATTTTTATTTTCATCTTTCTCAAAAAGATGAAGATGTATACATCATAACAGATTGGAGAATTACAGTACATTTCAAGCACTCAACTCAATACAAAACGACATAACTGTGGACGACACTTGCGGGACGTGGTATCAGATAGCTAGATATGGACTGAAATAAAAATAGGCCTATAACCAAAAAGTTGTAGTGCCGATTGCCGATGTGGGCGACCGGGTCCTGTTCTCTCATGTTATATCTCATGTTAGTGTTGATTTAGGCTGAAACCATTACGTGCAGTTAATTTGCTTCTTTTTTGGCCTATTTGATAGGTATTTTCTATGCATTTTGTATTTTGTGGGTGATGGGTCATTGATTCCTTTGACCTTTTAATCTGGTTGCCCTGTGCTCCACTCATATGTAGTTACTTCACGCTGTCTTATGGCGTTTAGTTAGTAAGAATTATTATTGCACTGTCTGGCTGTCTCAGCGTCTAGAACCCTGCATGTAACTGACCTTGAAGGCCGGGCGTTCCCTTATCAGCTCGTTGCCAGAGCCGAGACTGTATGACAATTTATCCTTAAAAGCCGGGTGCCATGCATTGCCAACCTCTGTGCTCTTCCGGTTTAGGGTCTGTTGGTTGGCCAGTGATTGAATTATGAACTACAGGTCATTCCCAAAACTACATATCCCAATACATTGGTTAGATGTTCCTCTGTATTGCCACGTCTATTTTGTATCATTCTCCATTTTGAGTTAAGAAGTATAAATACCCAATGCCATTTTGAAACGGCATTGAGAGACCGCGTTGGACCGCCCCTGCGGGGTCGGTCTAATTTGATTGTAAATTATGATTATGCTGTATGTGAATCTCGTTCTGTCTCTCTGGATCAATATAAAATATGACTAAAACCCTCACTCTGAATGGATCTCTCGTCTGTGGTGAACTCAGGTAACATTTCGGTATTTATAAGGTAATTCTAACATTGTTTATATTGGCTATTTACTTAAAGTATCCTGGTAAAAGCTAAAGCTAAGTATATATTGTAATTCGATTACTTCTAAAAGTATTTTGAGAGTTCCGGTGTTTCGGTGCTCTCCGCTCTCAGCTCTGCTGTCGAAGCTATTTATAGTAACTCATTTTAATACAGTCCTAAGTAAAACATATGGTGGAAATATATCTATCACTATTTTCCTCCAATTTTGCAGTTAAGTGCGGTTTTTTGCCAATTCTTTCCTTCGTTTTAATATTTAATGTATTCCCTTGGAGCCGTATGGTATGGCAGCTGCCATATAGCTTGCCATATACCCAAGTGACACCACTGGACATAAACAATTTTAAAATGCAAGTCACCCCTTTGTTTCCCCAAGAGGAAGAGGTTGTTTGTGAGCTCCAGCACCTGGAAAATTACCAGCGAGTCTCGAAAGTAAAAACTCAATGGGGTCGGGGTGGTGACATGATTGGTTTCTAAAGCAGTGCGTGTAGCTTTGTGTTCAATGGGGTGTTCAATGGGGTGGTGAGTCTGACATGATTGGTTTCTAAAGCAGTGCGTGTAGCTTTGTGTTCTCACCAGCGTTCTTGCTTGCCTCTCAGTAATGTCCAGGCCAGGCGTATCGGTAGGCGGACATCTCTGATGGTGTGACAACAACCGACTATCATTCAGTTTTTCATGATTTCCTATGATGAAAATCATGAAAAACAACATACTGTACTATAGTATGTTGTTTTGCATGGTTTTCATGATTACATTATGAAAATCGACCTACAGTAAGTATAGTATGTTGTCAAAAATCATGATTTTCTTCTTTTTATAGTGGAAAAGCATGACGTATTTTTAGTATGTTGTCGTTTTTCATGATTTCCATGTCTTTTTTTGTCTTGTTTGTGCATTTTTGCGCGTGCGTGCGTGTGCGTGCGTGCGTGCGTGCATGTGGATGTGTCCAGCAAATGCGATTGGTGTCTATGGTGCTTTGAGCTAGTTAGGTCAGTGGGTGAGCTTATACACGGAGCCAGACAGCTTAATCTGCTACCAACACTGAGGTATCTTGCAACCCCACAAAGTCTTCTGTGACAGCTCATCTGTGATGGTGGCTATAGTGTCTGCCATCCATTACAGATCACTCACATACATTGCTAGAACTAAAATTAGATAGATAGGTCACTGAAAGCATGTACTATAGCTTCCATGAGGAATATATGAGCTAATTTAGAACCCAAATGCATTTGTCCACGGAGGCCCATTTAAATGTATTTTGTGCCAGGGACCCCCATGAAGGAGGACTTTTCAACACAACATTGGTCAACATGTTTCTAATGTTACTAATGTGTTGTGAGTGCCTGAGAGGTAGGCTAGCGGTTTAATAATCTAACTCGTGGCAAACAGGTTTCATGTTCAAATATTTTACCTTTACTGCCCAATTGTCAATGGCAACTGCTTCTTTTCACCTGACAGGGTAGAGTTTCCCCGGCTGGACATAGCGTGTGTAAGGAACACACGCTATGCTATCCTTTCCCCTCCATCAGGCTGGCCAGGGGGAGGTAGTTTGTTTTGTAGTTATTATTTAACTTTAAGCTCCCAGTCCCAATGCATTATTAATGGCAATAGCACAAACCTTTCACATAGTAGCGTAGAAGTGTTCTTTTGTAAGTTAGCCCTTTGTTTATGAGCACAAAGACAAGCAACATTGCAAGTATTCAAATTTTCAAGATACTTAAAGCAACTGAAAATGTCAATGGAGGTAGAGACTGTTATACTGTATAAATGGCTTTAATGCAAGAGACCCGGTTCAGGAATATAAGGTTGTTTTCTAATCACTTGCTTTTCGATGTGCACAGTAGGCCTACATCATTTTATTGAGGATCTAAACAGCAGCAGGTATCGTTTCTGTCTCTGAGGTATTGCGAGGTTTGGTTGCCAGACAGGAAACGGGGGACAGTCTTTTGATACTTTGCACGTTCAGAAACGTACTTTGTGCTCTTTCAATACCTCTATCTAAAAGTGGTTACCTAAAATAATAAAGGAAACAGAAAGTTTGTCATTTGAAACCGTGTCATGAATGACATCATTTGGAAATGGAATCAACGAAAAATGGAAAATCAACGTAATGAACTATTGATATCACAACCACGCCGCTCAAAGGCGTGTGTATGTGTGTATGGTTTGTTACATAAAAGTTCAGGTGTTTCTGTGTGCCATATAAGGGACAGTCGACGGCCAGTTCTTACTTGTTGAGACTTGAGACTGGCAGCTGAAAGTGACAGCATTTGATGTTATAAAAAAACAGAAGCATACAGTAATACATATTACTATGACAGATGAGACCAATATCAAACTATAGAAATCTTCAGATCCGTCAAAATCATCAGCGTGAGATCGACAGCCTTGATTGTCGAACAGGTCAGCATAAACAGGTTTACCTCAGGCCATTCAGAGCGAGTGCTTTCTCATTTAATTAACCAGCGATAAACCTCTTTGAGCCAACAAATCTCCCCCACTCTGGCTGTCGCTCACTTAAGGCCCACATGCCCTTGGTCTGCTAAAATACGCGTGTCACCACATCCAGGGCCAGGCACACATACCGTCCGGGAGCACATGATCAGTGCATGTGCCTATAGATGCATGTGCCTAAATACATGTGCCTAAATACATGTGCCTGAATGCATGTGCCTAAATGCATGTGCCTGAATGCATGTGCCTGAATGCATGGTCTTATAGTCTTCATCTATTTGCCTGATGAATTAAGACCTATAAACAAAAAGACGTTTTTGGAGCTTTAAAGCAGTGTGCGGATGTTTTTACCTTCTTCTCCTTCAGAACCTAGCTGGCCTAAATACAGGTACAAGATGTGCACACAATCTCCTCTGTGAACTGTGACGAAAGAAGCACACACACACACACACACACACACACACACACACACACACACACACACACACACACACACACACACACACACACACACACACACACACACACACACACACACACACACACACACACACACACACACAAGCACTTGGAATTGTAGGAATTGAGGCATATGTTTGACAATTTGGCCAGTGTTTGACCAGGTTTTATATAGTAACCTATAGTTTGTTGATTATAGTGTGTTTTGCAAAAATCGGTCTCATAGTGGCGCTATAACAGGCAGATGTGAAAAATGTAGGGAAAAGTTTTTCCTTGGCCTCTAGGGAGTGCGCATACAAAGTTGTACACAGATCGGTGCAGTTGCAAGTAAAACATGATTTGGCCTATTATAGCCCCACCATGAGGATGATGTGAAAACATTTAAGTGGTATTTCTTCCTCATCGTAGTGGGAATGTGCATGCGTAATTTCACGGAAAAATCGCACACTGTGTTCATGATTTGAGCCATTTTGTTCTAAACGTGCAAACTTTAGATGTAAATCGTAGCCAAATAGAAGTTCGGGCCACTTTGCGGTCCTCACCTCTAGTGTGAGACACACACACGTATATGTGTGGGTAAATTCACTAGATTGCAATGTCAGTTAACAAAATACATATACAATTTACATAAATGGCCTTGCATGATGAATGGATAAAATCTGTACGAGGGATGTAAATAATTGTGATAAGTGAAATTTAAGTGGCATTTCATCCTCTGTCTAGTGGGAATGTATAATTTCACGATTTGTGGCTTTTTGTTCGAAACGTATACTAATCCTGCAAGCTTTGAAAGGCAATCTTAGCCAATCGGGATGGAATATGGGAAATCGGACGGATCCGTGTTGATCACATGACTATATGTATACTGATTTGCGTGATGTATGGTTAAAATGTGTACGTAATGTAATGAAACATGTTTAGCAAAACTTTGCCTCATGGTGGCGCTATAACATGCTGTTCTGAAGAATCTGGGGCAGAGGTTAGTCATTGGCATCCAGGGAGTGTGCGTGCAGAGTTTGGCATCGGTCGGGCCAACGGTACAGAGATTAGCTGTACACGCACGCACACACACGCGCAAAGTTATGGCCATTTTTGTATACCAAATGTCATCATGCTTTAAGTAGCATGTGGCAATTGTGACTATACTAAACTATAGGGGGTTTTCATGATTCTGAATCCATTCCAATCATTAGTTTTGCACGAAAAACACTCCTTGGCCTAAAAACGGCCACAGCCGTCATCACAAATGTGATGAGGTCAGCACATTTGGGCACATTTGGGCAAGTGGCTATGGTCGAATTTAGGCCAAGGAGTGTTTTTTGTGCAAAACTAATGCTTGGAATGGATTCACAATCATGAAAACCCCCTAGTTAGACATGTTACATGCTACTTAAAGCCTTATATTGGTGGTCTATGGTGTGGTATACAAAAATGGCCATAACTTGTTTTCGCGATGTTTCCGGCAGAGCAGGCCTCTCATTCTGTGGACATTAATGATGTTTCCGGCAGAGCAGGCCTCTCATTCTGTGGACATGTTTCCGGCAGAGCAGGCCTCTCATTCTGTGGACATTAATGATGTTTCCGGCAGAGCAGGCCTCTCATTCTGTGGACATGTTTCCGGCAGAGCAGGCCTCTCATTCTGTGGACATTAATGATGTTTCCGGCAGAGCAGGCCTCTCATTCTGTGGACATTAATGATGTTTCCGGCAGAGCAGGCCTCTCATTCTGTGGACATGTTTCCGGCAGAGCAGGCCTCTCATTCTGTGGACATGTTTCCGGCAGAGCAGGCCTCTCATTCTGTGGACATTAATTTTTCCGGCAGAGCAGGCCTCTCATTCTGTGGACATTAATGACAGAATTAATAGAAAAAACACAAATTAAAAGTACGGCATCACAGGCTAAACTCTATTCCTTGAGCTTTTGGCCCCCGGCTATTGAACAAATCACAGGTTGTGGAATGTGCATCCACAAAAAACGACTATGAAGTTTGGACTATTTAAGAGTAAGACAAATAAAATAGGGATAAACACATGAGCAACGCAAAGTTCTGTTTGTGTTCAGGCAGCAGAGGATTTGGAGACTTTAGAGACACGTGTGCACAGTTATCCTACTTTAGAGATGGCCACTTTATGAGACCAGATCAGGACGGAGGAGGAGGAGGGAGGGTATGAGAGTGCAGGGCGAAGAGGAGGAGCAGTGGAGGGTCGAGAGGAGCAGGACACGGTCGCCTGGATCTCTCCCGCACCACGACACTGACTTTAGAGTGCAGTGCGAGGGAGTGGAACCAGCGGAGAGATCTGGAAATCGTCATTCACACGCTATAGCAGTGACCTGACCTCCTCAGTTATTCACCCAGCATCAGGTATAGCTAAATAATACGAATAAAGAGAGCGGATAGAAAAGAAGAAGGGTGGAAAAAAGTCTGTCTGGTTATTCAGTCAGTATGACAGAACCGTTCACTAGCAGCTTGCCCTTCCTCAAACCCTTCTTCCTGAAGACGCCCGTCGGAGGGGTGAGCGGAGGGGTGAGCAGCGCTCGGCACAGGCAGCGGCGGAACACGCTCCCCGCCAGCGAGTACAGGAACCTCACACCGCAGGACGCCATCAGCGTGTTCGAGATTGAGAGGGAAGGTATGTGTCCACCCCCAAGGCTGTCACGAGCACAGATTTAAGTTGACGATTAATTGTCACACAAATAATTACGATTGACGATTTCATTGTGTGTTTCGCACTGAACATTGAATCATATTTAGGCTTCGTTACCAAAAATTGCACGGTGCTGATATGACAAATAACTTAAAACTTATACAAAGAAATGACTGACATTTAATAATTAGATACTTTTTTGCAGAAATAGCAGATGAATTGTAAGCATTGTAAGCTTTTTATGTTATTTTTGGAAAATGTTTGAAAACATTTAACATAGAAACGATTATGACCCTATCCCTATCCACCACTGTATCATGAACCAGGTCCATTTTACACGGTTTGTAGTGGAATCATGGAAAACATTGCTTTCTAATTCTACTACAAAAATGGTTTACCGGCCTGGGCCGTGGCTCAGCGGTCCAGGCACCTTGGCTGGTCATCCAGTCTGGCAGTGTGCCGCGGGTTCGACTCCCGATCCCGACGGCCTTTACTGCATGTCTTCCCCCCATCTCTCTCAACATTTCCTGTCAGCCTACTGTCTGTCCCTCCATAAAAATATTAAATAAAGGCGAACACAAAAAAACATATATATATATATATATATTAAAAAAAGGTTTACCTCTGACTGGTTACTAGATGAACCTTTCCCCAAATAAGTCCAAATTCTGTATTACAATACTGAACACTAAATACTAACCCTGTGCTGTTTAAAAAAGAAAAAAGAAAGCAGAACATAATTATTCCTATAATATGGGATATAATATTAGAATATAAATTATATTGATACTTAATTATTCTGTCCATCTGACAACCTTTGTCTTTGTTCACCATTTCTTGTCCCTCCCGCAGCATTTATCTCCGTGTCTGGAGAGTGCCCACTCACTCTGGATGAAGTCCTGAACTTCCTGGGCCAGTGCCCAGAGCTGTCCCTAGGCTGGTTCGAGGAGGGACAGTTGGTCGCCTTCATCATTGGCTCGGGCTGGGACAAAGAGAGGCTTTCTCAGGCAAGCGCCTTCATTTGAAACACAATAGGATTGTTGCAATTTAAGTGTACTGCATTTCAAAAATTACGAATAGC
Source organism: Protomyctophum parallelum (assembly GCF_964188405.1). Lineage (NCBI taxonomy): Eukaryota > Metazoa > Chordata > Actinopteri > Myctophiformes > Myctophidae > Protomyctophum > Protomyctophum parallelum. The sequence continues at coordinate 3,027,646 of NC_139708.1, read as the reverse complement.
TATTTCCCCCACAAAACATGTAAGACAGGAGGTGACTATCGAAATGGCATTAACGTTTCTGTGTACTTGTCCCAACATAGGAGGCCATGACTCAGCATGTCCCAGGAAGCGGCACGGTGCACATCCATGTGCTGTCAGTGCACCGCCACTGCCGACAGCAAGGCAAGGGCTCCATCCTCCTGTGGCGCTACCTGCAGTACCTGCGCTGCGTGCCCGGCCTCCGTAGGGCTCTGCTCATCTGCGAGGAGTTCCTGGTGCCCTTCTACCTCAAAGCTGGCTTCAAGGAGAAGGGCGCCTCGGCCATCTCCGTGCAGAGCATGTGCTTCCAGGAGATGGAGTACATGCTGTGTGGACAGGCGTACGCACGACGCAACAGCTCCGTGCGTTAACCACCTGAACCCATTCCTATTCTGGAAGGGGGGGGGGGGTTGGCCCAAAATAGCAGATCTGCAAGCCACGGCACTTTGTTGTGAGCTTGTAGATCTGCAATTTTGGTGTAGACGGAAAAAGAGCGGTCCAAGTACTGTTGTAACTCAGGTGGCTTGTGGTGGACATTTTTGTCAAAATTAATTTTTTGCCACGGACAAAATGAGTGGACTATCATATCACCAGAAACACATAACGAGCTAGTCCTACAGTAAATGACCATTAACAGGTCTGTATCTGAGAGTGTACAAATAGAACCAACAGGGTCCCTTTGTACATTTGTACACTCTCAGAGTTAAGGGGGTCCTTCCAAATAAAACTGTTGAGAACCAACTAGTACTAGTTGGACTCCTAATATGCCATAGTGTTGTAGTAAATAAGTGTCTTGACATTCAATAATTGCGTCTTATGATCAAAATAAGTACATTATAATGGTGTGTAAAAAAGAAAATCTGAAAATTTGCCACAGACAAAGACCAAGTCTTTGCCACGGACACATTTGTCTGTGTACGGACATATTGATGAGCCCTCAGGGTAGCACTGGCCCCACACAGCAGACAGATGGAAGGACGGACGGACGGACAGACAGACAGTCAGACAGACAGACAGACAGACAGACAGACAGACAGACAGACAGCGTCTGTGTTAAGTGTTTGTACACCTGACAGAAACCGTGTCAGACTGGGATGGTAAAAGTCGGTACCTCACAAGATCCCGGATCCAGTGGCAACAAAGGAATGGGGACGGCCTGACCTCACAGCATACCAAGAAAGGTTTTCAAGAGAGCAAACAGATTAATTTCCATGGCGGTTGACAAGCTAAATGTGCATCAGCCATATGTATTGCAGATCCTATGATGTAAATAAAGCATTTATTTCTTTTACCATTAGCGTCTGCGCTAAGTTTAGAATTGTTCACTTTATTGCAATGGAGTTCATTCTCGAACAAAAACTATATATCCATCCTACTTCTGCATTAATATTCCAGTTGTGATGTAAATATTCTATTTTTGTAAAGCTCGTAAATATACAAAGGTGTGATAAAAATCATAGACTTTGCCTTGTGTGTTTTTTGTACTGCATGTGATTTGTTACTTGATGTGATAGTTGTGATGATATTGAGGCATTAAAGATGCTTCTACTTAAATTGCTTCAGCGGGAAATGTATGATGCAAAATGTACAGGTCATAATGACCATGCAGGATAATGGATTAAAACAACCCGTGGGCCCCCAACTAAACACAGTTTAATGATAATATAACATTAATATATATTTTATTAATATATACATTTACAACCTTGAAGCTTTTGTCCTAATCATGATATTGATAAATGGGAATCTATACTTTACTGGTTGGCTGTAGGTACCACGGACTGCTTCCTCTGGTTGGCTGTAGGTACCAGGGACTGCTTCCTCTGGTTGGCTGTAGGTACCAGGGACTGCTTCCTCTGGTTGGCTGTAGGTACCAGGGACTGCTTCCTCTGGTTGGCTGTAGGTACCAGGGACTGCTTCCTCTGGTTGGCTGTAGGTACCAGGAACTGCTTCCTCTGGTTGGCTGTAGGTACCAGGGACTGCTTCCTCTGGTTGGCTGTAGGTACCACGGACTGCTTCCTCTGGTTGGCTGTAGGTACCAGGGACTGCTTCCTCTGGTTGGCTGTAGGTACCAGGGACTGCTTCCTCTGGTTGGCTGTAGGTACCAGGGACTGCTTCCTCTGGTTGGCTGTAGGTACCAGGGACTGCTTCCTCTGGTTGGCTGTAGGTACCAGGGACTGCTTCCTCTGGTTGGCTGTAGGTACCAGGAACTGCTTCCTCTGGTTGGCTGTAGGTACCAGGGACTGCTTCCTCTGGTTGGCTGTAGGTACCACGGACTGCTTCCTCTGGTTGGCTGTAGGTACCACGGACTGCTTCCTCTGGTTGGCTGTAGGTACCACGGACTGCTTCCTCTGGTTGGCTGTAGGTACCACGGACTGCTTCCTCTGGTTGGCTGTAGGTACCACGGACTGCTTCCTCTGGTTGGCTGTAGGTACCAGGGACTGCTTCCTCTGGTTGGCTGTAGGTACCACGGACTGCTTCCTCTGGTTGGCTGTAGGTACCACGGACTGCTTCCTCTGGTTGGCTGTAGGTACCACGGACTGCTTCCTCTGGTTGGCTGTAGGTACCAGGGACTGCTTCCTCTGGTTGGCTGTAGGTACCAGGGACTGCTTCTTTCCATGGGGTTTGGCCTAATATTATTAACACTATGCCTACGCCTAACCGTAACCTCACAGAAGTCTAAATTTAACCTTAAAAGCATGCCCAACCGAGGCAAAACACACTGAAAAGTCAGATTCGTAGGTAGCATATATCTGATTGGTGCATTCAAGAATTTACCCACATTTACAGTATTTGTATTTTGTACAAACTACAATGAGATTTGTAGTTTGCAACTTGTATTTTGTGAGATTTGTGAGTCGTGAAACACAAAAAGAATATTGGCTCTAAATTCACTGCGTCAGGGGTTTTCAAACCAAATCAACTAAAAATCTCAAGGCACTCAAAGCGTGTTCATGACAAAACATAGTCGATCTACAAGCTCACAATGCATTGCTCCACAACATGATGTCGTGAGCTTGTAGAATGAAAAAGATGAAAAACATTGTCGAGACACAAGTTCAGACAAATCTCTGTAATAGATATTCTTTTCTCTTTTACTGTTGTATTCAGGTACATGTGAGTAGACAGGTAGCTAAAACACTACCGCGTTTAAAACAATCATCACTTCTTAAGAAGCAATAAACAAATCAAGGAAACATTTGAGTGCTCAGCATAATGTAGCAAAAGTATGGCAGTAGTTGGTACATTTATCAACAAGGCACCAAAGGTATTAATATTTGATTTTGTTTGTCCCTGGTTCTTTATGAGGTTGCCTGAATAATAATAATAATAATAATACGGGTAATAATAATAATAATAACAATAATAATAATACTTATAAAACTAATAAAACTACTTCTGGGTTGTGAATGCCAGTGTTGGCTTCTTAAATCCCTGCCTCACACACACAGGGACAGAGAGTTTTTATAACCGTGGTTCTCAACAATTATTATTATTATTCTTTTCAAGCATCACCAGTTTGGTATGCATCAGGATACAGAGCCTCCGTCCTGTAGCCATCAGGCTACAGAGCCTCCGTCCTGTAGCCATCAGGCTACAGAGCCTCCGTCACTCTGAGAGGGTACAAATGGAATTTGTACACCAAAATAACTTTGGTTCTAGAACTGGTTCCATTCTAGGTTCTTGGAACCTTGGTGCTTCCACGGAACCGGTGGCCATTTTTTGGTTCCAGCTCCGAACCAACTTTTAGGGTTCTGAACCAATTCATTTTCAGTGTAAACACTCTGAACTGGTTCAATATTAGGCCGGAAAAAGAAGAACCGAACCGGTGGAAAAGGGGCCTCAGAGAGTTACAAACGTGAAAAGGGTTCCATTTGGTTTGCAAATATCAATCATTTAGCTGGGGACCACCCATAGGAACCAAATCAAGGACCCATATGGGTCCACGGACCCCAACTTTGGAGAACCACTGGTTTACAAGATGTGGAAGTGCCATCATGCCCTGGGTTCACTGCACAGTAACGGAGTAACAATAATCGGGGGGTAAGGAACGTGATTACAGGAAGTATGAAGGGTGACATCGTGTGGCATATCTAAGTATACAGACAGAGTTAAAAATAGAATTACAAGCATATTTCAGTTCACAGAGAAAGGGAGCAATAACCGCCCTCCCGCTGCCTCCCGGCCACACGAGGCCATAGCAGAGACATGGGACACCGAGCGGTCCCACCACGTCTCTGTACCTGATGTCCTCCTCCCCCCATGTGTTCCAGCTTCAATGGAGGTGAGCGTTGAGGTCGTACTTCTCGCAGAATTTGTCCGTGAAAGGGATGCACGTGATCAGCTCGCACCACTCGCACTTGATGGGGTACACATAGAAGAGCACCGCGAGGCCCGCAAACAGCCCCACAAACACCACCAGGAAGACCATGATCTGACAGCGCTTGCGGTACATGTCCATGCGGCCGAAGCTGATGTAGGGCAAGAAGGCGAACGACAGGAAGAAGCCAGAGATGAAGCCACAGATGTGGGCGAAGTTGTCGATCCAGGGCAGCAGGCCGAACGCGAAGAGGAAGAGCACCACACAGAGCAGCTTGATGAAGGCCCGCCACGGCTGGGCCAGGATCTGCCAGCTCTGAATCAGCTCCACGAACAGACAGGCCAGGATGCCGAACTGAGAGCCAGCCGGGCCCACCTGGGAACGAGGGCGAGACAAGAGACCAGTAAACCAAAGAACTTGCACGAGAAGTTTAAAATACAACTTTGCAATCAAACAATCTTTAAGAAAAATCTTGTAGATCGATAGATAATTATTACCCAGTGATATGCAATGGGGATATATGTTTTACCCTGTCCCTGCTCCTGGTCAGACTGAATTAAATTTACTTTTGGGAAATGTAGAATGTTTGGTATGTTTGAAATGTATGTTAAATAATAATTTAACAGTTGAAAAAATGTGTTAACCATGTTGACCCTGGTGTCCGTATTTTGGCCAAAATTTGTCTTTTTTATAGAAGAATTAGAAGATCGACACGCTCACCCTCACTGCGTCGCATTATTGTGAGCTTGTAGATAATAATATATATAATAATATTATTATTACTTGCGCAAGCAGAGCGCGCAAGTAATGTTTTCGCCCGGTCTCCTTCGTCGTGACAGCTGTTCCGCCATTCGATGCTTACGCAGAAAAACATCAAATCTGTGCCTGTGTTGCTGGACCAAATGACCACAAATGACCATATCTCTTACGTCATCATTTAGAGCTAGTCATACGTATACTATATACATAATCAGTAAAAAATAAAATAGCAAATTGTGCCTGATCTGCTGGGACCAGAGTACGTGGTGTGTATGTGTATGACTAGCTCTTAATGATGACGTAATTATGGTCATTTGTGGTCATTTGGTCCAGCAACACAGGCACAGATTTGATGTTTTTCTGCGTAAGCATCAAATGGCGGAACAGCTGTCACGGTTTTTGGCGCAAAGTAACCACAGTATACCGCTAATCAACTTACAACTACACACTTTATACAGTATAGAGTATAGAGTATATATGTATACGTATATAGTATATGCCTATATACTATATATATTTCTTACGTCATCATTTAGAGCTAGTCATACGTATACTATATACATAATCAGTAAAAATAAAATAGCAAATTGTGCCTGATCTGCTGGGACCAGAGTACGTGGTGTGTATGTGTATGACTAGCTCTTAATGATGACGTAAGAAATATGGTCATTTGTGGTCATTTGCTCCAGCAAACCAGGCACAGATTTGCTGTTTTCTTGCATAAACATCAAATGGCGGAACAGCTGTCACGGTTTTTGGCGCAAAGTAACCACAGTATACCGCTAATCAATTTACAACTACACACTTTATACAGTATAGAGTATAGAGTATATATGTATACGTATATAGTATATGCCTATATACTATATATACTATATATATTACTTACGTCATAATTTAGAGCTAGTCATACATATACACACCACGTACTCTGGTCCCAGCAGATCAGGCACAATTTGCTATTTTAGGTAGTAAATAGTTACACCTAATAATTAGACATTTCAAATGTTCCTTCACAGAGATATTGAGATTCCACCGTTTACAGAAAAATTATACTGTATAACATATTTTAATTCAGTTTATATACCTTTTTTTTCAACACATATAAATGATTTATTTGTCTCTGAAAAACTAAAAAGGGATCCAGAATATATCTACAACGATAAAACAGTATTTCTTATATAGATAGAAACTTGAATCATACTTAATAATACTAGATGTTTATATGTATAAAGTAGGTAGCAAATAGTTACATCTAAACATTAATCATTTCAAACGTTCCTTCACAGAGATACTGAGATTTGACAGTTCACAGCGGTCGAAAGGACTTGCGCGCTCTGCTTGCGCACTAGTTGGCCATTTATGGCCTACTAGTGTGCAACAAGCAAGTATGCACTCGACAGAGTGCAGTTCTAGTTATTATTATTTTATAGCTTGTAGATGGGCCATTTTTGCCATTTGTCATACGAAGATGTGTAAAGGGCTTAAATCGTTAAGAAAAAGCAGAGAAACATTGGGGAGAAAATTAGTTAAAAAAACAATTGAACCTTGATGAGGACCCTACAGTAATATGTGGTACAATACATGGACCCAGTGTTGCCTGATGGAAAATATTGAATTATCATACTGGAGGCGTAAAATTATCGTATTTAAAAGAATACTATCGTACACAGCCAAAAAAGAGAAATCACACGGTAACTACAGTACAGTATGTGATTTCACAAAAACTAAAAAAATATATATTGTAAGAAACAATCTTGTACATTTGGGATTTTTTGGAATTATTGATGGTACAGAGGGTGCATGGACCCTACAGTATGATGGGGTACTGTATATGTGATGGTACTGTTATGTGATGGTACTGTATATGTGATGGTACTGTATATGTGATGGAGCAGTGATTAGTTACCTCCGCCCTGTAGGGCAGGAATATGGTACTGTATAATGTGATGGTACTGTATAATGTGATGGTACTGTATATGTGATGGTACTGTATATGTGATGGTACTGTATATGTGATGGTACTGTATATGTGATGGTACTGTATAATGTGATGGTACTGTATATGTGATGGTACTGTATATGTGATGGTACTGTATATGCGCAGTGATGGTATGGTAGTAACGGTACTGTATATGTGATGGAGCAGTGATTACCTCCGCCCTGTAGGGCAGGAAGATGGCGGAAGCGAGGTTGCCAGTGATGCCGCTGAGGATGTAGATGATTGAGATGCGCAGCCAGCCTGCCAGCTTCTCCAGGTCTCTCAGGATGGTCATCTGGAACGCCACCGACACAAAACAGTGGAGGATTCTGGGTCGAAAATGCAAAGAAACGGGACAAAACGGATTAGTACAGCATTTTATCCTTCCTTTGATTCTCTCTCTCTCTACTGTAGGTGGTCCTCAGACCAGGCCTCCATCGTTGCTTCCAGTCATCCATGTCCTCCATACATCCGGCCAGCTCGTTGGTGCTTTGTGCTCCTGCGTCGTTCTTGAGTACATCCACATATGTGGGACGTCCTCGTGACCGGTGCCCATGTGTTGGTTCATATGTGGGACGTCCTCGTGACCGGTGCCCATGTGTTGGTTCGTGTCTTTGGCAGTGTCCTGCTAGTCTCATTCTCCTGTATGCTATTTTCTGGCTCACCCTTGGCATTCCATCATACAGATTCTTGTTGGTACCATGTGTACTCTTGCTAATGTTAAGTACTGCACGCAGCATTCTGGCGTAGCACCCATCTAGAGACTTCTGCAGGGTTGGCTTCAGGGTCCAGCATTCACTGCCATATAGGAGAACAGACTCTACCGTTGCATAGAAGACGCTGAGTTTGGTTTGACAGGGAGGTTGAAGTTCCAGACACTGGCCATGTAACTGTAACTCTGAGTGTGTACAAAATGTAACCAAATGGACCCGTTAAGAGTCATTCTGTTAATTCAACGCAGGGGATATTTCACAGTGTGTAAACAAGCACAGAATGTTGTGACGTTAATCCGCCTGTCTAACAGAGTCAGCAGCCAACCAGTGAGGGCTCTGTCATCAAGAGGCTGTTCCACCTAAACTGTATCTCGTTGAAAGTCCTAATGAGAGCATGCAGAGAGGGCTCTTTGTTTAATTAGCCCCGTCGACTCATAGGAGGCAGCATGAACATGCAGTGAGGAAACCACTGCATAGTAATGTAGTAGTAATTCTGAGCACATATGGACCTAACGATTATTATTTTGTTGTGTCCCTATGTGTCCACTATCACTAATTATTAATTCATTCATTATTTCAGAAAATATATTTTATTTTTTATAATTTTATATCTCTGTTCTGTTTCTCTACTTTCCATTTGGCCTCCCTGGCGCCCCTTAGTGGCTGCACGGGGATCCACTTTGCAAAGCTGTGGGTCAGCCAGCCACTTACCCAGCATGAAGGAAGAGTGAGAGCCAGAGCCTGTAGAACTGGTCAGGAATCTCCGGGTTGAGGAAAGGCAACAGGCCACACACGTCATCCATGCAGTGGACCTGATGAGGGACACAGCACGGCATGTCAAAGGCAGCATGTGGTGATTTCACACACAGAATCTGCATGCATACATGCTGTACCCCGGCACTTGAAATGACAAGGTGATCTTGTTGCTAAAAACATTTAGATAAAACAGCTGAAACAGCGTATAAATTACTTTAGGTACAATACTAAAGATTGCTTCACTTTGAAATACAGGAAATTCATCCTCTGAATGTACCGATCCCATCCTAACTAGTAGGAGGCGCAGTGGGTGCTATTAATATGGCACACAGGGACCAGTTAGGGGTTAAGTACGTGACTTGCACAGGCACACTTCACTGACAGCCTCTCTACCCACTCAGCTACAGCTAGACAGCTAGACTGTCCCTGGCCGTGTGCTGAAGACTTCAATAAAGACCAGAGAAATACAAGACTAAAGGAAAAGGAGGAATACAAAGGGGCCTTACTTGGGAGCAGAGAGTGGCCTCTTCGTGAAAGTAGCCCATCATGAAGTCACAATATTCCCGAGATGTGATTTCGCACCTCGAAGAATGAAACAACCACAGTAAATAATCGCACGATGAAGCCCAATTCATACATACCCGATCTACAAGCTCACAATGCGTCATTGATGTGATGCGTTGCTAGCTTGTATATCAGACTATTTTGTCACACAAAGGAGCATCAATTAGGCTTAAAGGGATATTTCACTTTAAAAAAAGTTTAGGGTCATTTCAACATCTGCTCTGGCTTTAGCTATTTGATATTCATTTTATGAGAAACGCCCCTTTTCCTGTAACTTGTACAGTATGAGAGTAAATGAACGCAAAGTGAAATATCCTGATGTAGTTACAGGTGAACTCTCCTCACCTCCCTTTGGTTCCGATGCAGCAGGGCCGCCCTGTGATGGTGCAGTCTATGTGAGGCAGGTTAGTGTGGTTCCCTGTGTTGTATCGGGTGCAAATCTGAAAGTACAACAAATCACTAGTACCTTCACTACTTCAGGCCAAAGTGCTACATTAATAATTCACAGGTTTCCCCTCTACTCACCGGCCATTTGGTGATGTCATCAGGCCATTCATGAGGTGACACTGAGGCAGGCTCAAGACATATCCTGACATCAGATGACAAAAGTTAATAACACATTATGAAAATGCAACACCAGTCACGCTGTGACTAAACTACTGCAGTGGTGCAGATGCAGTGGTGCAGATGTTTTGGTTAAAACAAAAGGTTTTTTGTTCAAAGGTTAAATCACTATATTCTGACAGTAATTAATGCTATAGACTAGAGTGTTTGTTCAGTAACAGAGGTCTCTATATTCTGACAGTAATCAATGCTATAGACTAGAGTGTTTGTTCAAAGGTTAAATCACTATATTCTGACAGTAATCAATGCTATAGACTAGAGTGTTTGTTCAAAGGTTAAATCACTATATTCTGACAGTAATCAATGCTATAGACTAGAGTGTTTTGTTCAAAGGTTAAATCACTATATTCTGACAGTAATCAATGCTATAGACTAGAGTGTTTGTTCAGTAACAGAGGTCTCTTCTTTGTGTCATCACTTGTTTACACTGACTGAGTACTCTTGAGTTTAAAAAAGCTGGAGAGACATGGAGACTCCTGTTACTGAACAAACACTCTATAGCATTGAGTATTATCACAATAATGAGCTTTTTAACCAAATAAAATCACCTTAAATCTCACAAGTGACTTAAACTAAAGTCTTAAACAACAATGTAAGCTTATTCAGTGAATTATTTTTTGCATGTGAAAGTCTGCAGAACAGAACACCCATCACCATCCAAGGTGGAGATGAACAGAACAGAACAGAACAGAACAGAACAGAACAGAACAGAACAGAACAGAACAGAACAGAACAGAACAGAACAGAACAGAACAGAACACCCAACAGAACAGAACAGAACACCCATCACCATCCAAGGTGGAGATGGTGAATGAATACCTAGAAGTTCCTGGGAGTACACGTTCAATCTCTTCAGTATTGATTCTACCTGACTGTGTATGCTCTATTTTCACTGATAGGCTGTATTATACAGATACCCACTCTTGAAGCAGCTGACACTTATCAGTGTCTTGAGACTGTATAGTCTCATGTGACATCCACTGTTGATGGTGAATCAATTTTAGGGATGCACCGATCCGATACTCGTATCGGAGATCGGCGCCGATCCAGGCTAAAATTCTAGATCGGGTATCGGATCGGTGGCCGATCCATTATCCGATCCGATCCGATCCGATAATAATTACAGTATGAAAACAACTCTACCTCCTCTGTGACACAGCAGTGTAGTATTTTTTTTTTTTTTTTTTAAGATATTTCTTTTGCGGCTTACGCCTTTTATTTGTTTTTGAAGGGACAGACAGTAGGCTGACAGGAAACGGGTGAGAGATGGGGGAAGACATGCAGTAAAGGCCGTGTCGGGCTCGGGAGTCGAACCCGCGGCACACTGCGACTGGATTACCAGTCGGGTGCCCAGACGGTTACGCCACCGCCTGGGCAGCAGTGTAGTATTGACAGTATAACATGTGGAATGCAGCCAGGCTAGCCTGCGCACACATTAACCTGGTCTAATTGTTGCACAGTTATTTAATAAATAATTCAGTGCATTTATATCTGTGTTTGTTACATTTTGTTTTACAAAGTTGGGAAAGTAATGTTTAAGTCAAGCCTTGATGTTGCCTTACACAAAATAATGATTCCAGACTCCACACAGTGAGGCATACAGCTTAATAGGTTATTACGTTTCTTTGTGGGGGGTATCGGATCGGTACTCTGTATCGGCAGATAATGGACCCCCATGTATCGAAATCAGTATCGAATGCCAAAAAGCCGGATCGGTGCATCCCTAATCAATTTCATTAAATTGTATTTATAGGATACCGGAGAACTCACCAGTTTACCAAGTCGCCATGGAGAGAATTCATGCTGTCTTCATCAATGTAGTTTGTCAAACACACAGATGTTATAGTTCATTTCCAAAGTGATCAAATATTTTTTTGCAATCAAATGGTCAGCTAGATGATGATACAAATGATAAGTAGGCCTATACCATTTCAGGAATTGTTTACTGATTAATTACATTGTTTCGGTAGGCCTACTTTGGTGTTTAAACTTTTAGCATTCCTACTTTCTCTAGTGTTACAGTAACTCTAAACAACTATCCTCTCTCTCTCTCTCTGTGTCTCTCTCTCTGTCTCTCTCTCTCTCTCTCTCTCAATTCAATGCAATTTAAATGAAGGTGAAGCAAAACTAAATGGTGGCGAGTTGGTAAACTGGCGAGTATACCTGTATAGTGTATAGAGTATACCTGTATAGTGCAAAATCACATCAACTTGTCACACAGCACACAGCGATACACTTGTACAGAGTCCCAACATGATGACACATGATGACACATGATGACACAAGCACTTGCCGACGGCGGCAAGTGCTGCGAAGAGGTGCTGGAGGGCTGGATATGCTGTGTAGGCTCTGCACATTCATATATTTATTGGTGAGAGATGTGCAGTATATTCACTGGTGATAGACTGCACATTTATATTTATTATTGATAGAATATGCATTATGTTAACCCGTTAAGACCGAGAAAGCATCTGCGTCATTTTAGATTTTAGCGTTGGCTATTCAAAAATAGCAGATGTACAAGCTCACTTGTACATTTGCAATTTCAGAAGGTTTTTGAAAAATGTTGAATCATTTTGCATTATGAAACTACTGATTTAGAAGGCATTTGTAGAATCGGTCTCAGAGTCAAACCAAGAGCAGATGGCTACGGTCAGACTCATACTGTAAGTCTATATATTCTATTGTATTTTCATTTTATCTTTCACATCTATCCACTCTTCGGGCCGATTCATACTCCTATTTTACCGCTGTTTCGGCGCTGTAGTGACGAAATGATTTAGGCTCGTCAGAAAATGTCAGTAGCACCGAAGAGCCGACTTTAGGACGGTACCCGGCTACCCGCCCCCCCCCGAACCTCAAATGACGTCACATTGTAGGCTCTACAGCGCCAAATGACGTCACATTGTAGGCTCTACAGAGCCAAATGACGTCACATTGTAGGCTCTACAGAGCCAAATGTCATCACATTGTAGGCTCTACAGAGCCAAATGACGTCACATTGTAGGCTCTACAGCGCCAAATGACGTCACATTGTAGGCTCTACAGAGCCAAATGACGTCACATTGTAGGCTCTACAGAGCCAAATGACGTCACATTGTAGGCTCTACAGAGCCAAATGACGTCACATTGTAGGCTCTACAGAGCCAAATGACGTCACATTGTAGGCTCTACAGAGCCAAATGACGTCACATTGTACGCTCTACAGAGCCAAATGACGTCACATTGTAGGCTCTACAGAGCCAAATGACGTCACATTGTAGGCTCTACAGAGCCAAATGACGTCACATTGTAGGCTCTACAGAGCCAAATGACGTCATAATAATAATAATAAAACTTTATTTGTATAGCACCTTTCATGACATCAAATGCAGCTCAAAGTGCTTTACAGAACAATGGAGAATAAAATAAAAGCAAAGCATAAAAGAAAAGCAAGGCAACGACATTAAAAAACAAGCAGTAATGCAATACAGTGAGGACATGAATAAGATCACTTAAAGGCAATGTTGTAGAAGTGGGTCTTGAGCTGAGCTTTAAAAATGTCTACAGAGGCTGCCTGACGAAGGTACAGAGGGAGCTTGTTCCATGCCGATGGCCCGTAGAAGCAAAAAGCTGCTTCCCCGTATTTTTTAGTTGCCATTTTTTTAGGCAAAGCGAGCAGGCCAGCAGTGGAAGACCTTAGGGGGCGGTTTGGGACATATTTAGGCAAGCAGTCATGTAGGTAGGAAGGTGCGAGACCATTGAGGGCTTTATAGACAAGTAAAAGAATTTTAAAATCAATCCTAAAAACAACCGGAAGCCAGTGCAGTGATGCCAAAACTGGAGTAATATGTTCTCTCATCTTAGTTCTAGTTAAAACTCTGGCTGCTGCATTTTGGACAAGTTGTAATCTGTCAGTTGTTTTCTTAGGCAGTCCTGAAAAAAGTGCATTGCAGTAATCAAGCCGAGAGAAAACAAAGGCGTGGATTAGCGTTTTTGCATCGTCCAAGGACACATAGGCTCTGATTCGTGCAATATTTCTAAGGTGAAAAAAGGCAATCTTGGTAACATGATTAATGTGTGAATTAAAATTCAATTCGGAATCAATAATAACCCCCAGGTTCTTTACTGTACTGTTACTGTCTACAGTCAGGTTGCCAAGTCTGCTTAATATTGATTCTTTCTGCTCACTAGAGCCGATTATGAGAACTTCTGTCTTGTCCTCATTTAGCTTGAGAAAGTTCTCACTCATCCAACATTTGATGCTAGACAGACAGGTAAGCAGCGGGTCTAAAGCACAGGGATCATCTGGAGCCACAGATAGATATAATTGGGTATCATCAGCATAGAAATGAAAATTGACTCCGTGATTGGCAATGAGTTCGCCCAGTGGCAGTATGTACAAGGAGAAAAGCAGAGGGCCAAGAATCGAGCCCTGTGGAATACCAGAACTGATGTCGTGTTTGTCTGAGTCAAACTCGGCTAGATTGACAAAGTAACTTCTGTTTGATAGGTAGGAGGAAAACCAGGACAGGGCCGTACCAGACAGGCCTATCCAGTGCTCCAGACGCTGTATTAAAATTGAGTGATCAATCGTGTCAAATGCAGCCGTTAAATCTAGAAGTAAGAGAACGGATACATGTTTCTTGTCAGCAGACACCCTCAGATCATTCATTACTTTTACAAGTGCTGTTTCTGTGCTGTGGCCTTTCCTAAAGCCAGATTGGAATTTGTTGTGTACATTATTGTTCTGTAGAAACACATCCAATTGATGAAAGATACATTTTTCTAAAACCTTGCCCAGAAAGGGTAGATTTGAAATGGGTCGATAGTTACCCAAAACAGAGGGATCAAGATTGTGTTTCTTGAGAAGGGGCTTAACTACAGCAGTCTTCAGTCTGGGAAGACGCCTGATTGTAGAGAGCTGTTTACAATTTTTAGGATATCTCCAATCACACTGTCTAAGACTTCTTTGAGAAAGTTGGTGGGAATTGTATCTAATGAACAGGAGGATGATGTCATCTGTGATATAGTTTTGCGGAGTTCGTCTTCCTCAATTTCGCAGAACGATGATAGGCTCCCCCTGGAGAGATCTACCCTGGGACCATTTGCTGCTGTTTGACGGTTTGCGCTAGCAGTAGCACCATTCTTAATATCGGCTCTAATGTTTGAAATTTTGTTGTCAAAAAAGCATGCAAACTCATTACACTTAGCTTTAGAGGCCGGGAATGACTGCTTGTAGGACTGGGGGGGGTTTAAAAGTCGATCAATGGTAGAGAATAGGACTCTAGCATTTTTCTTGTTCTCGTTAATAATGCCAGAGAAATATGCCTGCCTTGCTAAACGCAAGGCTTTGTTATAGGCGACTGTTGACTTTTTAAGAATCTCTAGGTGGATGGTGAGTTTGTTTTTTCTCCAAGCTCGCTCAGCTCTTCGACATTCTTGCTTCAGTGAGCGTGAGAGCTCATTTATCCAGGGTGTTACTCTGGTATTATGTTTCTTTTTTGTTTTCAAAGGAGCCACTATATCAAGAGCTGACTCTAGTTTAAGATTAAAATTTTGAACCATATCATTCACTGGGGGAGTATCGGGCAATGGGGGACCCAGGTGACGAGAGAACTCGTCGGCAGCAGAAGAGCTAAAAAAACGCTTTTTTATGGTATATTCAGTGATGTTTTTCTCTAGATCAGAGACAGTCATATTAAAACACAGCAGAAAGTGGTCTGACAGCTCGGGCCTTTCAATAGTCCTTTCCACAGTGATGTTCAGCCCTCTAGAAATCACCAGGTCCAGAGTGTGCCCATGTTTATGTGTAGGCCCAACAACATGTTGGATAAAATCAAAGGAGTGCAATAACTCTAGGAAACCCATAGCCATAGCATCTGTAGCATCATCCAGGTGAAGATTAAGATCACCTGAGATAAGAGTTCTGTCATAGTTAGTGGAGCAGATAGATAGAAGTTCTGATATTTCTGTTAGAAATATTGCTTTACTGCATTTTGGCGGGCGATAGATGCTAATCATTGGCATGGAGGCACCATGTAGTATAGTGGCCTGGTATTCAAAGGATGTAAAGCTGCCAAGGGTCAGAGCCTTGAATTTTAACGTGTCTGAAAAAATTATTGCCAGTCCACCTCCTTTCTTAGCCTCGCGAACAGAGTGAATGAAACTGTAGTTTGCGGGACAGGCTGGCGCTAGGAGAACAGCTCCATCTGAGCCCAGCCATGTCTCTGTTAGAAAGATTATATCTAGCTTCTCTTTACAGATTATATCATTTACAGAGGAGGACTTATTTGTTAGTGACCTGATGTTAAACAAGGCAAGATTAAGCTTGTTATCACATTTTTGGGGGCTGTGATGCCTGAGAGGCACATTAACCAAACAGCATTCTCTCTTCAGACCACTCCTTGTCTTGGACACTCTATTTGAAATAACAGTAGGAATGTTGTGGACCTCAACCTGTACAGTGATAGAAACACCAGGCTTTCTAGAAGCATGGGGTCCATACATGATTGTTGCTGCGCATAATGGACCCTGTTCATATCAGTTTTCAAGTGTAAATTGATAATCTGAAATCTGAAAATCGGTAGCTGGGTTTGGTGACAGTTGGAGGCAACGTCTGGTAAGGGGGGTCAACTTTAATCCAATGTTCATCCGTTCCACCATGTCCGGGGTGAAAGGGAGATGTACTGGTGAGGGTGTTAGAAATTCTTCATCAGTCACACAGTCATCATCATCACTTTCATAGAGCAACAAAGATTCAATCGACCGTTGAGCATCTTCCTTGGTGAGGGGCCTCATCATCAGTGCCTCCATCGCCTGTCGAACTGCTTCCAATTTTTCCACCAGAGCCAAATGACGTCACATTGTAGGCTCTACAGCGCCGAACCGACTTTTAGTCGGCTCTAAAATAGGAGTATGAATCGGCCCTTATCTGTGGCCATCTCGTGTTCTGCTGTTACCGTTGTTGCTGAACCCTTCATTGTCACAGCATACAGTAAGTCAGAACCCTTCATTGTCACAGCATACAGTAAGTCAAAGCTCTGAAACACCTGAACCCTTCATTGTCACAGCATACAGTAAGTCAAAGCTCTGAAACAGCTCAAAGTTTCCAACCAGAAATTAAGAGTTGGTAGCACTTTTCAAGTGAAGTTTCCCTAATTGGAAATGTCTAATATCACATGTCTAATATCACATTGCAACCTTACCTTGGGTCCTGATGACACACAGAGCCGTGCCTTACCTTGGGTCCTGATGACACACAGAGCCGTGCCTTACCTTGGGTCCTGATGACACACAGAGCCTTACCTTACCTTGGGTCCTGATGACACACAGAGCCGTGCCTTACCTTGGGTCCTGATGACACACAGAGCCGTGCTGTCTGTCTTTGCCATCTAGCTGTGGAGTGCTGGGATGCCACGGCCATTTCACCCACACAGCCAGAGTACTCTGATATACAGAACACACAGAGGGAAATCATTTCACCCACACAGCCAGAGTACTCTGATATACAGAACACACAGAGGGAAACCATTTCACCCACACAGCCAGAGTACTCTGATATACAGAACACACAGAGGGAAATCATTTCACCCACACAGCCAGAGTACTCTGATATACAGAACACACAGAGGGAAATCATTTCACCCACACAGCCAGAGTACTCTGATATACAGAACACACAGAGGGAAATCATTTCACCCACACAGCCAGAGTACTCTGATATACAGAACACACAGAGGGAAACCATTTCACCCACACAGCCAGAGTACTCTGATATACAGAACACACAGAGGGAAATCATTTCACCCACACAGCCAGAGTACTCTGATATACAGAACACACAGAGGGAAATCATTTCACCCACACAGCCAGAGTACTCTGATATACAGAACACACAGAGGGAAATCATTTCACCCACACAGCCAGAGTACTCGGACATACAGAACACACAGAGGGAAACCATTTCACCCACACAGCCAGAGTACTCTGACATACAGAACACACAGAGGGAAACCATTTCAATACTTCACTCACAATAGTATTAGCATTGCATTAGTACGAAGCAGACAGACAACAAGTAAGATGCGTAAACCCGGGAAGCGAACGAAGATGTTGTGGCAGTCAGACACACACACACACACACACACACACACACACACACACACACACACGCACACAGCGCAGGCATATCTTCGCGCACAGCCGCGGACAGACGAAGCTGACGCCCGGCTTTTTAGACAGCTGGTGGATGGAAAAGAAGCTCCACCCCCGCGGCTGACTGACGCGGAGGAGAGCGTTTCCGGGAATCTGTCCGTCGCGCCCGCGGCTGTGTGCTAAGGTGTGCCCCCGGCCACACAGAGACCTCTGTATCATTCTAATTTCTTCTCTGTATCGTTCCAATTTCAGTTGCCCTCTGGTGGCGGGCGGGTGGTGTTACAGCGTGACACACAGACAGACAGACAGACAGTTTTGGCCAGCTGCTATAGTTAGTGCTCGCTTCGTTCGCAACTAGAGAATAAGCTTCGAGTACAAACCGAGCACTCGTCCTCCTGTGTCTGGACGCAGCCAGAGCGGTCGTTCCGCACGCAGCAGGCAGAGTTGCGTTCGATGGCTCTCTTATCCCTGATCAGATGGTGGACCTGCTTATCTTGCCGCATGCAGGGAGAGAATTTGGCCCCCAGGTGGATCAGAGCCTCCTGATGGTGATGAGATTATAACAGGAGGTTACGAATAAACTGCAAAGGATGTTATATTCATATTTGTGCATATTTAACTACGTATGTCATTTTTTCGGTTACTGTATTTGTACTTGTATAATGTATAATATCTATCTACTGTTGAATAAAATGTGTGCAATATACAGTACAAATTGCTCTTACCGAACTCGGCCCAATCCAGAAGTTCTCCTGCTGTACAAACTTAACATTTTCATACACGCCTTTGTTTCTTAAAACCTAGAAAGGAAAAAAAAAAAAAAAATGAATTACAAAGAGTAAGTACAGTGTTATAATAGGAAATAAAATAACTCATTGCGAGAGAGTGATGTGTAAAGAATTGCTCGAGGCTGAGCAAATGACTCACAGAATCAACCGTCTCGTGCTGGGAGAACCCCACTGGTGCAATACCATAGATGCATACAGCCAAGATAGTGATCAGCAAATGGACAAACGTGATCCAGTAGGTAAAGAAAGGCCTAGTGGAAACAACATGTACATTAATAAAACACTTAATCAATTTACAATTTATCCAGTGACTTATCGAGTGCAAGATCAGAATAAACAGCAGGACTGCCTAAGAAAACAACTGACAGATTACAACTTGTCCAAAATGCAGCAGCCAGAGTTTTAACTAGAACTAAGATGAGAGAACATATTACTCCAGTTTTGGCATCACTGCACTGGCTTCCGGTTGTTTTTAGGATTGATTTTTAAATTATTTTACTTGTCTATAAAGCTCTCAATGGTCTCGCACCTTCCTACCTACTTGACTGCCTGCCTAAATATGTCCCAAACCGCCCCCTAAGGTCTTCCACCGCCGGCCTGCTCGCTTTGCCCAAAAAAATGGCAACTAAAAAATACGGGGAAGCAGCTTTTTGCTTCTATGGGCCGTCGGCATGGAACAAGCTCCCTCTGTACCTTCGTCAGGCAGCCTCTGTAGACATTTTTAAAGCTCAGCTCAAGACCCACTTCTACAACATTGCCTTTAATTGATCTTGTTTTTTGTTTTTTTTCATGTCCTCACTGTACTGCATTACTGCTTGTTTTTTAATGTCGTTGCCTTGCTTTTCTTTTATTCTCCATTGTTCTGTAAAGCACTTTGAGCTGCATTTCATGTCATGAAAGGTGCTATACAAATAAAGTTGTATTATTATTATTATTAACCCTAACACAGAGGTTCTCAAACTTTTTCCAAATTATATTCATTTGGCCACAGACCCCCATCTGAAAATGTTTTGTGCCAGGGACCCCCAGAAGTGACATGCTGTGAGCTTGTACATCTGCTATTTTTGAATAGCCAACGTATAAATGGATAAAGTCCTTAAACTGATTGTGATGCTGTATTCTATGTTTTTTTTTTTTTTTTTTTCGGCTTTTGCCTTTATTTTATATTTTTTATAGGAGGGACAGACAGTAGACTGACAGGATGGGGGGGTGACATGCAGTAAAGGCCGTCGGGATCGGGAGTCGAACCCGCGGCACACTGCCAGACTTGGGCTGCCGGCCAAGTTGCCTGGACCGCTCAGTCACGGCCCAGGCCATTGTAATGCTGTATTAACTCATTTAGCTGGGGACCCCCTGGAACGCCCCTCCCAAAGGACCCCTGGGGGTCCCCACTTTGAGAACCAATGCCCTAACCAACTAGCAACAGGCAACAAGTGGTCAAGTAATTATAGTTGCAAATAAAAGGAGTTCTGAATCTAATCAAGTAGAGAAAGCGAGAGGATCAAAGGTACCTGTGGTCATCCATGTCTTCTATCTGCCTCTTGACATAGCTGTCGATGCGTTTGCGATATGTGCGGTTGGTCAGCTTTCCCACCATGCCGAGCCCATAGGGCCTCTTCTCTCGAGCAAAGAGCTTCTTGACGGGTACAACGATGCGCTGGCCTCGCCGCTGGCCATTAACGCTCACCACTTCCTGCCGCAAGGGCACCTTCGGTGGACCTGGGGTTCCCTCTTTGGCCTTCCGCCAACCTCGCTCCAGAGGTCTGCGGCGGACAGGAGACGTCAAGAAAGACACAGACATCAAGCCATGTCTCTAATTCAGGCAAATAGTAACTAAACTTTTCATAGAGTGGTTACATTGACACTTGATTTGTTTTGGAACCCTGGTGACCAAACAGGTCTCCACAATGTGTAATTGTTTTTGGAAATTAGTTCTAAATTATATTTATAACTTTTATATTTCACATGTATGCCTTTTATTTCCCCAATTCCTTGATGTAATTCTCAACAGTAATGTTGCTGTATTGTATTACTCAACGACAATGTGCAAATGAGAATAAATACATTTTGAATGAATAAAATTGCAGTGTAGTAAAAGTACAATATCTGAGATGAGATGTAGTGCAGAATAAGTATTGAAAAAAACGGAAATAAAGTAAAGTGCAAATAATACCTCTCAAAATTGTACTTAGGTAGGTATTACTTGAGTAAATGCACATAGTTACTCTCCAACCGCTGACTGTGTGACAGACGGTCTTATCGGGTGTTGCGTGCGTGGCTGAACTCACAGCATGAGGTGGCTCTTCTCCAGCTCGCTCTTGTCCAGGGCGCTGCCCGTCAGCTCCGTCTCGTCCATCTTGTTTCCGCCGCCGGCCTCCGCCTCCTTCATGGCGGCCTCTGACGGAGACTCAAACACCTCGTCAGCGTAGGTGGACAGCTCCTCGTGCATCAGGATGTCCTGGAGGTGGACGGACAGACTAAGGACTAAGCACGCGGCTTGGGAATTGTATAATCGTGCTGCTGCTGCCAGGTACTTTTCAGGAAAAAGAAGAAGAAAATAACCTGTGTTCGCTCTATTTTGGGCCACTTGATTTACACTTGGGTATATTTCTAACAGACGGAACAATTACAAAGATTAATGTGATGCACTGATCCAAGGGATCCAATTACATTTTTATTTAGTTACAAGCTCTCGTAAATACTTTTCATTGGTTAAATATTCATTTAAAATCTCTCTGTTATATAACTCTCTATATCTTCAATATAATATTATTATTTTTTTGCATTCCAAGGTGAGTGAAGGATCAAAAAATGAAAAGTAGAGAATACTTGTTTTAAAAAAAAAGAAGTGCATGATTAACAGCTGCAAAATAATATAAAAAAATCAAAAACTCTGGATATACACTGTGTGATGCAGGAGGGAGGGACGTGCCTGAGCATGCCTGTGTGGGGTTCCCGTGAACCACGTGTGCTCGCCCAGGTGTGTGTTGGTGGCATGAGACAGAAGTGTTTTGAACTATATATATTCAGTGGAAAAGCTGTGTTTTTGAATGCTGGAGTTGGAGTTTATGAAACGAATTATTATTATTAGTGCCGGTATTCTCTTCTTGCAAGGTCACAATGTGTCACACTGCATCATTTATGAAAAAACATTAAAATGAAAAAACAAGATTATTAAACAAAGGAAAATGCACTTCTCACAGTGTCCTCTGGGTTGTGCTGTTGGTCCTTTATTGTTTTGCCTTCCACACAACTCAACCTTAATGACAGTACAGTAAAGTACAGTACATCTTACCCTGGCAAAGAAGGAGGTGTCCAGCTCATCAGGAAAGTCCACCACGTCTTCCTCCATATAGAAGCTGGCCGGGGTGAAGCTTCGCCTGTGTGCACGCTTCAACGTGTTGGTGTCCCGCAAGGAGCGCCCCTACACACACACACACACACACACACACACACACACACACACACACACACACACACACACACACACACACACACACACACACACACGCACACACACGCAGGCACCCACAGATTCCATGCATTTATATTAGACAGATATTTTCATGTGTCAAATTGCACACTGTCGAGGTCTGGTGACTGTGTCCGTCCGTCCGTGTGTGTGTGTGTGTGTGTGTGTGTGTGTGTGTTCGTCCGTCCGTGTGTTCGTCCGTCCGTCCGTTTTTTTTATATTACTCCTCCAGATTCTGTCCAAAAATCCCGCAAATGGTTACACAGTATCTCTATAGTCATGTGTTCAAATGGTTACACAGTATCTCTATAGTCATGTGTTCAAATGGTTACACAGTATCTCTATAGTCATGTGTTCAAATGGTTACACAGTATCTCTATAGTCATGTGTTCAAATGGTTACACAGTATCTCTATAGTCATGTGTTCAAGACTGATCTGTCTGATATTTCATATTATTCCATCCTAATTGGCTAACAAACTTTGAATTGGCTTTCAAAGTTTGCAGGATTGGCCCGTTTGAACAAAAAGCCTCAAATCATGAATGCAGCGTGCAATTTACCTGAAATCTTTCACTGACTTTCCTACTAGGCTGAGGAATATATCCCACCCTTTTCACATTGGCCTGTTATAGCCAGGTGGATTTTTGCAAAACACATTTTTGGAGCAAAATGCCTCAAATCATCCAATTGCCATCCATGACGTAAGAAGAAATGGCAACCGTTTCACATTGGCCTATTATAGCGCCACCAGGAGGCCACAACCTGACCTGGCCCGGTGGAGACCTCGACTGGTGACTGACGTTTTGTGACTGAAGAGGAAGGTCGAAATGTCAGTCACCCTTCCAAAATAATAAACACATGCGGAACAGTGGAGTGCTGCCTCCAGTACATGTTATTTGGGTAGTCTCTCCTGAAGTGCTCAGGTATTATTCTCTCTGATGTAAGTTGTCCCCTGTTGAGCACCGACGAGCCCTTCTACCTTCAACATGGCCGGAGTGGCTGGCACGCAATTGTCTTTGTCACCAGTCTCAAGCAGCTCACCTTGACGAGAGCGGCCGCGGCCCTGAAGCTCATCTTGGCCACGGACTCCCTCTTGCGTCGGCGCGGCAGCCGGTTGAGACCCGAGCGTGAGCTGGTGAAGGAGCAGAGCGAGGCTGCGCCGGGCGTGATGGGGGTCTGGGGCACGCTGTAGCCGTCCACCTCCTCCACCATGCGGAAGGCCCGGCCGCGCGCCAGCGGGTCCACAATCTGTGAGGTTACACACACAATGGAGGAAACAGGTGTCGTTAGAGCACAGCGAAACAGCTCAGAAAGAGAGGGGATAGAATTATTACATAACCACCTAATCGCAATTAGGTCTTTCCAAGACCGCTCATTAGAACACTGACATACATTTTTGGTCAACACCATGAACCCTGAGACGGCGGAGGAAGTGCAGTCTTTGCTGTAGCTTACTACAGAGACTGTCCATATGTGTATTCCAAGTTAGTGAGCTGTCAATCCAAATGCCCAAGTATTTATACGAGGAGACCTGTGAGACGATCGAGTCATGAAGGACCACAGGACTGTGTTACTGGTCACCAATACTCTTGGGGTCGAACACCACTTTACAAAGCTCTGTACCTAAATCCCTATCCTTATCCAGAAGGGCTAAGATGGCAGTATCATCCGATAATTTTATGATGTAATTATTTGGGTTGCCACTTCTACAGTAGTCATTTGTGTACAGAGTAGAAAGGACAGGTGAGCTAACGCAGCCCTGGGGTGCTCCAGTACTCCGGGTTCTTCACACTGACCCATGTATAGGAGTAAAACGATACAATCCTCAAAGCTGGCCATTGTGAAATATGACAACCAACTGATCTATACTGTAGATTTTCCTAAACGTTTTTACTTGAAAACACACATGTTCAGCTAAAAATAGTTGATCTACAAGCGTACAAGGCATCAGAATGCGCCAGCATGTAGGCAAGCTGCTTTCAGCAAAGAGATGTGGTGTAGAGGGAAAATGATGGGGAGCGGGCCGAATGATGTATATTGTATATGTGGTTTTTATTTTTCTTAACCCATTCTGACCGGGCACCCATTTTGGTGTCAGCATCATGTCATGCTTTAGCTATTGAAAAATAGCAGATCTACAAGCTCGTATCGCGCCACCGAGTGGCGCGATACGAGCTTGTAGGTCTGCTATTTTTGAACAATCAAAGAACGACTGACATTTTTTTTAATCTGATCTCAGGTCAGAATGGGTCAATCAGACCAGTGTGTGTCCAGCGGAAACCTCGTATGAATCAGATCTCAGGTCAGACTGGGTTCATCAGACCAGTGTGTGTCCAGCGGAAACCTCGTGTGAATCTGATCTCAGGTCAGAATGGGTTAAGATATCTTTTAATCCTTTAATCATGTGGCAGTTTTTCAGTTGGCAGTTGAGAACAAATGGAGGAAACCTGGCTCGTACCTTCTGCATGCCGTGCTGCGCCGACGGGACGTAGAGGGGCGGCGGCGTCTCCGTGCTGGTCAGGGAGACGTTGTCCTGGCTGGGCAGGTCCATCTCTCGGATCACCTGCGGCTTCAGCTTGCCGTAGCGCAGGCTGCAGTGGCGCAGGCTCTTCCTCTGCCATTTCTGTGTGGCGTCGCCGTCCTTGCTCACCCCGAACCAATCCGCCGTGCCCCTGACGACGCAACACCAGCAAACACCGTCGGGTCAGCCGGTGGTGGAAAAAGTACTCATTTGTTTTACTTAAGCAAAAGTATCAATACTGTCATTTAGAAACGCTAGGTTGCAAGTAAAAGTCTGGAATTCTAAATGTACTTGAGTAAAAAGTACAAAAGTATTGGCATCAAAATTTACTTCAAGTGCCAAAAGCTCTGGATTAAGAGCGTTTGCTAGATGCCTAAATTGTAAAATGTATAATCTGGTACAGTACAGTAGTACAGTAAAGGTTTCCAACGAGATGTCCCTCCTAGGATGGATGGAGTTACAAACATGCAGTGCACTGATAAGACCAAACCAAAAGGAGAACCTGGGGAATATGCCTGGGCAAGTTCATGTCCAGACACACGCATACAGTATGCAAGCAGTACATACACATACACATGCACCCACACTCACACACACACACACACACACACACACACACACACACACGGAAGGCTCACATGCATACACACACACACACACACACACACACACACACACACAAAAAGGTTCAAATGCATGCCCCCACGCGCACGCACACACATACACACACACACTGACACACACATACACACACACGCACGCACGCACACACACACATGGTTCACATGGAACACGGCATCTTACATACTTAAAGCATGCGATATATCAAATTATCAAAGGTTTATATATAAATACTGTACATGTATATAATATACATTATAAATACAAACGTGTGTGTGTGTGTGTGTGTGTGTCCGATAGGCAGAGATGAGCAGTATTTGAAATACATGTATTTGAAATACGTATTTGAAATACTTTTTTGTATTTTGTAATTTGTATTTCGCTGAGATGGAAGAAATGAGATGTATTTTGTATTTAGATACATTTTTTGACCCAGTATTTGTATTTTGTATCAAAATACATTTTCAATGTATTTTGCCCATCAGAGATGGGCAGTATTTGAAATACATGTATTTGAAATACGTATTTGAAATACTTTTTTGTATTTTGTAATTTGTATTTCGATGGGGATGGAAGATGTATTTTGTATTTAGATACATTTTTTGACCCAGTATTTGTATTTTGTATCAAAATACATTTTCAATGTATTTTGCCCATCTCTGTGTGTGTGTGTGTGTGTGTGTGTGTGTGTGTGTGTGTGTGTGTGTGTGTGCGCCCGTGCGTGTGTGTGTGTGTGTGTGTGTGTGCGCCCGTGCGTGTGTGCGTGTGTGTTTATGTTTGTCTGTTTGTTTATTTATTTATTTAAGAACAATATTCTGAAGAGCAGTCTCAGAGAATGCCTCAGTAACAGAGACTGGAGTCATGTTGTTAATATTCTGAAGAGCAGTCTCAGAGAATGCCTCAGTAACAGAGACTGGAGTCATGTTGTTAATATTCTGAAGAGCAGTCTCAGAGAATGCCTCAGTAACAGAGACTGGAGTCATGTTGTTAATATTCTGAAGAGCAGTCTCAGAGAACGCCTCAGTAACAGAGACTGGAGTCATGTTGTTAATATTCTGAAGAGCAGTCTCAGAGAACGCCTCAGTAACAGAGACTGGAGTCATGTTGTTAATATTCTGAAGAGCAGTCTCAGAGAATGCCTCAGTAACAGAGACTGGAGTCATGTTGTTAATATTCTGAAGAGCAGTCTCAGAGAATGCCTCAGTAACAGAGACTGGAGTCATGTTGTTAATATTCTGAAGAGCAGTCTCAGAGAATGCCTCAGTAACAGAGACTGGAGTCATGTTGTTAATATTCTGAAGAGCAGTCTCAGAGAACGCCTCAGTAACAGAGACTGGAGTCATGTTGTTAATATTCTGAAGAGCAGTCTCAGAGAACGCCTCAGTAACAGAGACTGGAGTCATGTTGTTAATATTCTGAAGAGCAGTCTCAGAGAATGCCTCAGTAACAGAGACTGGAGTCATGTTGTTAATATTCTGAAGAGCAGTCTCAGAGAATGCCTCAGTAACAGAGACTGGAGTCATGTTGTTAATATTCTGAAGAGCAGTCTCAGAGAATGCCTCAGTAACAGAGACTGGAGTCATGTTGTTAATAAAGTACCAGCTCTGACACCCTGAGGCCAGGAAGTGGGAAAAAAAGAGACATTTTACAGAGGAAGTGAACGCAAGCTAAGCTGTTTCTAAACTAGCTAATTAGCAGCTGCATGGATGATGGGACACGTGTGAAGTCCCAGTGCCCTCCATTCTGCTAGACAGCACTGGTGGAAAATGTATACTCACATTTTTTACTTAACCAATTCTGACCTGAGATCAGATTCTATAAACGTCTTCTACATCCTGACAGTTTTCTGAAAAACCTATGTTTCTATGTCAGTCGTTATTCGATTTTTCAAAAATAGCAGACCTACAAGCTCGTATCGCGCCACTCGGTGGCGCGATACGAGCTTGTAGATCTGCTATTTTTCAATAGCTAAAGCACAACATAATGCTGACACCAAAACGGGTGCCCGGTCAGAATGGGTTAAGTAAGACCAGTGGTGGGAAAAGTACTCAATTGTTTTACTTAAGTAAAAGTACCAATACTGCAATTTAGAAGTACTTTGTTACAAGTAAAAGTATACGGAATTGAAAATGTACTTTCACAAGTTCAAAATGTGTACAAAATCTATTGAAAATAGCCGATCTACAAGCTCACAATGCATCACGTTGCGACGCATTGTGAGCTTGTAGATCGGCTATTTTCAAATTGCTAAAATGTATAGCGTTGAAGTGGTTAATGTATCAAAATTTAAATCTCCAGCCTGGGCCGTGGCTCAGCGGTCCAGGCACCTTGGCCGGTAGCCCGAGTCTGGCAGTGTGCCGCGGGTTCGACTCCCGATCCCGACGGACGGCCTTTACTGCATGTCACCCCCCCGTCTCTCTCCCCCATTTCCTGTCCCTCCTATATTTTTTTTTTAATTAAGGCAAAAGCCACAATAAAAAATAAAGAAAATTAAAATAAGTAACTATACTACAAATAATTGTAGTGGAGTAAAAGTACAAATTTTGGCTCCGAGATGTAGTGGAGTAGAAGTAAAAAAGTACTGGAAATTTAAAATAGTACAAATACCTCAAAGTACAAATACCTCAAAATTGTACTTAAGTACAGCACTTAAGTAAAAGTATTTAGTTACTTTCCACCACTGAGTAAGACTATCAATACTGCAATATAAAAAATATCAAAATAAGTCAAAGTCCAGAATTCAAAATGTACATGAGTAAAAGTACAAAAGTATTAGCTTCAAAATGTACTTAAAAGTACCAAAAGTAGAAAGTATTCATTATGCAGAATGTCCCCCAAGTTTTCAAAGTGGCCACATCTTTTGAAAATAGCAGATCTACAAGCTCACAATGCATCGCGACACTTTGGATTGGATTGGATATATTGAAATGGCCTAAATGTATCTAGGGCTGAAGTGGTTAATGTATGTTTTGTAACAATAATCAAAATCTACAAAGTAACTAAAGTTTTCAAATAATGTTTGTGGGGTAGAATATTTGCCTATAGTGCGGTAGAATATTTGCCTATAGTGTATATATATATTGTATATTTGTTTGTATATTTGCCTATAGTGTATATATATATTGTATATTTGTTTGTATATTTGCCTATAGTGTATATATATATTGTATATTTGTTTGTATATTTGCCTATAGTGCGGTAGAAGTAAAAGCTAGACAGCATGACTAACCCCTGCTGCCTGCATACTAAATGACACAAGATCTGGAGGGAAAACCGTGACTCGCTCTAATTGAAATTGGGACTCAATTTTGTAGCTCATAAAAATGCTCAGCCTCCTTTACATTGTGATAAATAAAAACATAAAAACGCTCAGCCTCCTTTAAGTTTACATTGTGCAATTCTGTGGATAATATAATTGGTTGTGCTTTTTTCTGTGTTTACTGTTTAGCCGTTCCCCCAAATGTACATAGGAGCGTTGCTGACAAGGCACAAACCCACCATCTCCATATTTCAACTTTTTATATATTTTGGTATGTTAACACCCTACTTCATCATACAAGTGTCACACAAAAGTAAGTAGTGAAATTAGCAGATCTACAAGCTCACAACGGGCCGCGATGCGACACGATGTGAGCTTGCAGATCGTCTACTTTCACAGTTTCTTTTTTCTTCTTCTTTTGTTCATTTAAAAAGGGTATGGCTTTGGACATACCCCAGTGTGACATATTTCCACCCAACAGCAACAATACATGGCAGCTGTGTGTGCCTTGGTTCGTCACAGCGGTGGCCATGGCCTCGCTGACCCCAGCCAGCTATAAATAGAGCCCAGCTTCACTGAACACCTGGACGTCAAAGTCGCATCCCATCCCGCTCTAATCAGACCCTCTAGAGTCTAAACAGTTGTGTCGGGGCTGGCCTAGCATGGCATGGCAGCCAAAAACCAAACCCACAGCATTTAAACCTGGGCCTGCTAATGAGCTCCAGTCCCATGCAATAACAGTCCCTCAGTGATGAATGCTGTCTGACAGATGTGCATGATGATGTGTGGTCCCTTGTTGTGTGACTACAGTCATTACTTTAGCTCAGAATATAGGGGGGTTTTGACTCCTGTTCTGACTAAACCCAGCATCCCTTGTGTAAGTGAGATGACTCATAGCGGTACCAGGAATACAACACTGTCAACACACTACAGTCAAGTCCTGAATGTAAAAAAAAATCGCACCCGTGTGAAGTGAAGGGCGCTCTCATCATCATGCATCATCTCATACTGGCCAATCAGAATGCCTGTTGCCACAAATGTATATTCAATGTCTGCCAGTCATATTTGGCAGACATTTGACCTAATTTCTCCTTTCACTGTCGATGGCAAATATGAGACGTGTGGGGACAAGATGACGTACATTTTCCTTTCATTGTCAATGGCCTTTAATGTTTGTGTTGCGGACATTTTGTGGGGACAAAAGCTGGAGGGGCTAGCGCCCCTCAAAAATGACCCTCACTGGTCCTTGAATCCTGAGGAAGACATGCAGGAGCGGTCTATGATGCTTGTGACAGTACAGTATAACACTTTGACAGCACAGCGGAACCTCCTCAAAAGCATGAAATATCATCACTTTGCTTACTGTATATGCTTGGCACAGTAGCTTACCAGCACTAGAGCTGATGGCAGAATGTATGGGTCAGGCTAAAATAAAAGCATTTCTTATCACCTTAAAACCAAATGTATACTTTCAAAACGTATTTTTTTTGTTGTTTTTGTATGTTCCGCTATAACGACATACCCCAAAACAGAGATGCCTATACCTTATCTAATATCTACAGTGGCATCCATCATATTATCACAATATCACATTACAAGATGCGCCCCATTTCTCCTCAATAATGATCCTGCCCCAGGGCCCCTGACCGTGAGCCTGACCTTGACGCTAACCCCTGCCCAGTCTTGTGAGGGGAGGGACCTCCTCCCGTGGTACCTGAGCAGCGTTCTGGAGAGCGAATGGTACTTCCTGGCGCTGCGGCGAGCGGCCCGCTGGCCCTTAATGGGCACCGTGTTAATCCGCTCAAAGTGCACTCTCCTGCTGCTGCGGGCGGGCGGACGGAGGAAAGGGAAGGAAAGGGAAGGAAGGAAGGAAAGGAAGGAAGGAAGGACAGAAAAAAGACAAGGACAGGCAGTGAGAAGGAAAAGAAGTGCAGCTGGACGGCGCCAATGTCCGAAAGAAAAGCAGATCATTGTTAAATCCAGACTTTCTTTTTAATGTTAACCCATTAAGACCTGAGGCCGATTCTACAAATGTCTTCTAAATCAATTAAAACCTACAGTATGTTGCTGTGGTAAACGTTTTCATCTCAGTGACCCCCAAAAGTACACAGGTATGTATTTGGCCGAAGATCCCCATCTGAAAATATTTTGGTGATATATTTTATATATATTCAAAGATTCTATAAGCTCATATTGAATTGATGAGCTTGTACAGTATATCTGCTATTTTTGAATAGCCAAAGAAATCTAACACTGATGCTTTCCTGGTCTTAATGGGTTCAATAGAGACAAAGATGTTTACAATTCAAAAGATCACATGAAGTTATGAATTCACCCACTGCAGACACAGTCATCATGCAAAGAGCAGCTTAGGAAAGAGTTAAAGGCTCGCAGCATCACTGGAGTTAAAGAGTTAAAGGCTCGCAGCATCACTGGAGTAATGTTAGAAGATTAGGTTGGACAGTGTTGCACTTCCACGGTCCTCACTTCAACTATAATGAGTAACATGATGCCCCAAAAGGCTTTGGGCAAATCAATATGCAGTGGAACAATCCATGTGGAACACACAGACTCTCCTCCTGTTATCTTCTCTGACGTGTACAACCGCATGCTGATACACTTAAAGTGTTTTTGTTGATTGAGTGATGAAAGTGTAACACTTTCATCACTCAATCAACAAAAACGAAAATAATGGAACCGCAACGGTCCTTTTTTTACACTATAGAGTTAAATTAGAGTAAACACTTTTTTCACATTTTTTACTGTATATTGTTGCCTACCGGGTCCAAAACAAGATTGCTGTATGCTGTCGGATATCCCATTCTGACCGGGCACCCATTTTGGTGTCGGCATCATGTTATGCTTTAGCTATTTAAAAATAGCAGATCTACAAGCTCATATCGCGCCACCGAGTGGCGCGATACGAGCTTGTAGGTCTGCTATTTTTGAAAAATCGAAGAGCGACTGACATTTTTAGAATCTGATCTCAGGTCAGAATGGGTTCATCAGACCAGTGTGTGTCCGGCGGAACCTCGTATGAATCTGATCTCAGGTCAGAATGGGATATACAACAAGACATCTACAGTATGATTCTCCTAGAACACAGACGGGGGGTTGTCGGCAGTCCATGCTAAACCAAATGCAGTTGGCGTTTTATCTGAGCGTCTTTTACCTCTTAATGGTCTGTGTGATGGATGACTGGCGCTGCAGAGCGGGCCGGCGGTGGTGGTCAAAGAGATCGCGCGGGGGCGACTGGAGATGAGACGTCTCCACTGGCATGCTGATGCTGCGCAGGAAGCCCTGTCTCTTCACCGGCTGGAGGGAGAACAACCACGCACACATCACATGCTGTCACAGGGAAGGGAAGACCCAAGGAGGTCACAGAGACAGACCCAAGGAGGTCACAGAAACAGACCCAAGGAGGTCACAGAAACAGACCCAAGGAGGTCACAGAAACAGGCCCAAGGAGGTCACAGAAACAGACCCAAGGAGGTCACAGAAACAGACCCAAGGAGGTCACAGAAACAGACCCAAGGAGGTCACAGAAACAGACCCAAGGAGGTCACAGAAACAGACCCAAGGAGGTCACAGAAACAGACCCAAGGAGGTCACAGAAACAGACCCAAGGAGGTCACAGAAACAGATGGAATGGAGGAAGCACTCCATGGAGGAAGTCAGAGTAAACAAAACACTAGTCTTTCTTGCGAGCCAGACTTGTTGCCTCCCACAATTTTCGACTGACAAAATGCCTGTGTCATACAGTTTGGAGCACGGAAGCTCTGAAAATGACCATATGATGAAGCGGATATGACACCTCCTCCCCACTTCCGTTTCGTCTTTACAGTCGCTCAAATGTATCCAAATGCAAATCATCTAAGCATAATTATATAGCGTGCTGCTCAACAGAAATGGAAAGTAAAAAAAAATAAAGCAATGTAAAGATATCTTTAAGATATATCTTCGCTAACAAATTGGTGAACAGATGACAGCGTCCTCTCTCGGATTTCGGGACTACAGTATATAGCATACGGAGATTGTGGAACAGTTGTCTGGCTGTATATATATATATACACGAGACAAACAAAACACGAACAGAAACAGTGGATCCTACAGTGAACAATGTCCTAATGACACGTCCATGTGGGCTCAGAGAGACATGAGGGTACCTGAACGAAGGTGGGAGGCTCGTCGAAGGAGCCAGCGGCCATGGGAATGTCCAGTTTGAGCCATGGAGGTTTTTTCCTCTGCAGGCTGCTGGTGCTCTCCCGCCGTGGTTCAGCCATGCTCCCTGCCCCGCGCCACGCCTGCCAGCTACACGCAAACACGCACGCATGCACACACACACACACACACACACAGTCACACACACACATGCACACGCACACACACACACACACACACACACACACAAACGAGACAAGACACAATGAGGCACGCTATGATGATGATGATGCCAAAAATTAGAACAAATATTACTGAAATAGTGAAAATAGCCGATCTACAAGCTCACAGTGTGGCGCGAATAGATCGGCTGTTTTCACTGGTTTGGGTCCCGGAAGAATATCTAACTTCTGTTTTGGGACACGGGCTGAAAAGTTTGGGAACCACCGCAGTATATGATACATGATTATATTTGAATACAGTGCTATTTATGAGTATCACAATGATTCCAACAAATTCTCCCGGCATTCACTCATGTGCTAGCTGCAGCCTCTTTTGCCTCATGAGTATGTTGTTTTGCAGAGATGTCACACAAGAGGGCACTGAAAGTCTCCTGACTCTAATCTAGGATATCTCTAGTATTAGTAACAGTTGCTGAGGGAGCGCCACAGAAGGCCAGTTTTCAAAATAACACAGAAAACATTTAACAACTATGTTAACTATGTACTACAGGAGTCGGGATGTTTATAGCCTCAAATCGAATCCCTAAATGCTAGAGATTAAAGTCCAATCTAATTCCCACTTGCAGTAAAATGTTGTTCTCCTTCCCATGTATGCTTTCCCCATAATTAAGTACATTTTTATACCAATACCTACCTTTGTACTTTGTACTCAAGTTCATTTAGACATTTTCAGACCTTTTCCAACATTGCGGTATTGAGATTGATTGAAAACTTTATTTCAGACACAATGGGTCCATATACAAACAACATGTAAAAACATAACAGTAAATACAAAAACAACAACACAGAGATAGCCTATGTATCAGGCTATTTTCATCCAGTGTTTCCAGAAACATGAGGAGAAGACTGTATCACTCTGTGTGATCCCTGTTAAGGCCATAATTAATACATTCTTTGATTCCCTCAATCTACACATGAATCTAAAAATAAAATTCCTCAGTACAGCATGAAAGGTAGGTACATTACTGGTCACAAACATTTCACTTGCACTGGTCCATCTTGGGAGTCTCAGGAATATACGAAAAGCATCATTATATGCCACCTGAAGTTTTTTCATTTTCACTTTTACTTTTACTTAAGTAAAAAATGTGAGTACTTTTTCCACCACTGGTAAGTTAGTAGCTGGCTTGCATGATGTGGTCCAGAAAGTTAGTTGTAGAGAAAGTTAATGATGTGTCCTGGCATCAGTACACTATGAACGGTGTCCTGGCATCAGTACACTATGAACGGTGTCCTGGCATCAGTACACTATAAAGTTAATGATGTGTCCTGGCATCAGTACACTATGAACGGTGTCCTGGCATCAGTACACTATGAACGGTGTCCTGGCATCAGTACACTATGAACGGTGTCCTGGCATCAGTACACTATGAACGGTGTCCTGGCATCAGTACACTATGAACGGTGTCCTGGCATCAGTACACTATGAACGGTGTCCTGGCATCAGTACACTATGAGCGGTGTCCTGGCATCAGTACACTATGAACGGTGTCCTGGCATCAGTACACTATGAACGGTGTCCTGGCATCAGTACACTATGAGCGGTGTCCTGGCATCAGTACACTATGAACGGTGTCCTGGCATCAGTACACTATGAACGGTGTCCTGGCATCAGTACACTATGAGCGGTGTCCTGGCATCAGTACACTATGAGCGGTGTCCTGGCATCAGTACACTATGAACGGTGCCACCGTGTTTAAGTTAAAGTTAATGATGTGTCCTGGCATCAGTACACTATGAACGGTGCCTTCATAATGATGTGTCCTGGCATCAGTACACTATGAACGGTGCCACCGTGTGTCCTTCATATTCACTCCCCTTAGGAGGATATTTCTACACAATGACACGGTGTCTGTCCTCTGCTGATAATGCAGTTTATAGACCCTGGAAATATACTATAAGGCGGCAAGGCCTTGTGGAGAAAGATGTCTGGGAGCAGGAAGATAGTAAATACAGATACAGCTTGTTGCACGACAACACAGACCTCCTATCTCCATATTTTACCTTTTGTATTTTTTCGTAAAATGAACAGAGACGACGAAAGTATAACTAAGTATGGTTATATTGCTAGGTATGATGAAACGCTGTGGCTCCATCCGTTGTGCAAAATATTTCTAAAACTACAAAACATATATTTCTATTAATTCTTGCTGCCACGGGCATACAAAGTTTGCTGCTGAAAGGTCCAGTCGGCGGTTTGCCAGATTAACTCTCTCTCTCTCGCACGCGCGCACGGCCGCGCGCACGCACGCACACGCACACACACACACACACACACACACACACACACACACACACACACAAAGACCCTGTCACAGATGACTACGGCGTAACAAATGGTTCAGCCGATGAAGGATCGTGTTTGCTCGTGTCTGAATAAAGGCCTTAATATTATGGACTGACTCCAGGATGTTATTCATATCGCTCCAATGTTTTTCATCCACTACGTACATTTGCTCTATAAATACACAGCGTGTACACCGTTGGGAATTGGCCATTTATTTATAGTCCCCATGAACTATTCATAACTCTGGCACTGCATGCTGTCATTTAGTAAACACTGTTGTGACAGTAGGGGAGCTTTGGCCCGTGAGTCCTAAACAAACCTGTCAGAGAGTAAGAGGTTAACCCATTCTGACCGGGCACCCATTTTGGTGTTGGCATCATGTTATGCTTTAGCTATTGAAAAATAGCAGATCTACAAGCTCATATCGCGCCACCGCGCAGCTTGTAGGTCTGCTATTTTTGAAAAAAATCTAAGAACGACTGACATTTTTAGAATCTGATCTCAGGTCAGAATGGGTTGATCAGACCAGTGTGTGTCCAGCGGAAACCTCGTTATGAATCTGATCTCAGGTCAGAATGGATTAACGTATACGAAGCACAGGTCTGCAGCGTCTACACATACAGCTAGGCCGCTCACAATTATTCAACATTTTTCATACATTTACACAAACAAAAACAAATCTTTTTTGAATGTATAGTTATTAAATATGTCAGCGATTTCTTTTTTATTTG
This sequence comes from Protomyctophum parallelum, assembly GCF_964188405.1. Classification (NCBI taxonomy): domain Eukaryota; kingdom Metazoa; phylum Chordata; class Actinopteri; order Myctophiformes; family Myctophidae; genus Protomyctophum; species Protomyctophum parallelum. Next base: position 2,991,692 of record NC_139708.1, on the reverse strand, counting down.
TCAGATCTGCCCTGAGCAACTTTTGTTTACGAGCCTAAAAAAACAAACATAGTTGTTGTTGTGCAATGCCCAAAAAACATCAACAATGAAAAAAGACATCAACAATGAAAAAAAACATCAACAATGAAATTGATAATCGCAAGTGTCATGACAGCCCTATAGACATAGCATGAGCCCTATAGACATAGCATGAGCCCTATAGACAGCCCTATAGACATAGCATGAGCCCTATAGACAGCCCTATAGACATAGCATGAGCCCTATAGACAGCCCTATAGACATAGCATGAGCCCTATAGACAGCCCTATAGACATAGCATGAGCCCTATAGACAGCCCTATAGACATAGCATGAGCCCTATAGACAGCCCTATAGACATAGCATGAGCCCTATAGACATAGCATGAGCCCTATAGACATAGCATGAGCCCTATAGACAGCCCTATAGACATAGCATGAGCCCTATAGACAGCCCTATAGACAGCCCTATAGACATAGCATGAGCCCTATAGACAGCCCTATAGACAGCCCTATAGACATAGCATGAGCCCTATAGACAGCCCTATAGACATAGCATGAGCCCTATAGACATAGCATGAGCCCTATAGACAGCCCTATAGACATAGCATGAGCCCTATAGACAGCCCTATAGACATAGCATGAGCCCTATAGACAGCCCTATAGACAGCCCTATAGACAGCCCTATAGACAGCCCTATAGACAGCCCTATAGACAGCCCTATAGACAGCCCTATAGACAGCCCTATAGACAGCCCTATAGACATAGCATGAGCCCTATAGACAGCCCTATAGACATAGCATGAGCCCTATAGACAGCCCTATAGACAGCCCTATAGACATAGCATGAGCCCTATAGACAGCCCTATAGACAGCCCTATAGACAGCCCTATAGACATAGCATGAGCCCTATAGACAGCCCTATAGACAGCCCTATAGACAGCCCTATAGACAGCCCTATAGACAGCCCTATAGACAGCCCTATAGACAGCCCTATAGACATAGCATGAGCCCTATAGACAGCCCTATAGACATAGCATGAGCCCTATAGACAGCCCTATAGACAGCCCTATAGACAGCCCTATAGACAGCCCTATAGACATAGCATGAGCCCTATAGACAGCCCTATAGACATAGCATGAGCCCTATAGACAGCCCTATAGACATAGCATGAGCCCTAGACAGCCCTATAGACATAGCATGAGCCAACCCCAGCATGCCTCCATGACCTGACCACCCTGTCCACCAGCCCCACCCACCTGCTCAACCACCCTGCCCTTAGCCATTGCCAGCCCCCCTGACACTTGATCTCTGGGTCAGCTGCAGTGGATATTTCTGCTGTCTGTGTGTCTGTGTCTGTGTCTGTGTGTGTGTGTGTGTGTGTGTGTGTGTGTGTGTGTGTGTGTGTGTGTGTGTGTGTGTGTGTGTGTGTGTGTGTGTGTGTGTGTGTGTGTGTGTGTGTGCGTGCGTGCGCGCGTGCTTGTGTGTTTTTGTTTTGTCAGAAGGGTTACATTGGTGTGACAGCGTGTCACATGTCACTTGGGTCAAGAAGACAGCTTGAACGGCACTCCTTGGCACGTCCACCCCAGAGCCCTGGCCTGGCCCTGGCCCTGGCCCTGGCCCACCCCAGAGCCCTGGCCCTGGCCCTGCCCTGCCCCTGGCCCTGGCCCACCCCAGAGCCCTGGCCTGGCCCTGCCCTGCCCCTGGCCCTGCCCCTGGCCCTGGCCTGGCCCTGCCCTGCCCCTGGCCCTGCCCCTGGCCCTGGCCCACCCCAGAGCCCTGGCCCTGCCCTGCCCTGCCCCTGGCCCTGCCCTGGCCCTGCCCTGCCCCTGGCCCTGGCCCTGCCCCTGGCCCTGGCCCACCCCAGAGCCCTGGCCCTGCCCTGCCCTGCCCTGCCCCTGGCCCTGCCCTGGCCCTGCCCTGCCCCTGGCCCTGGCCTGGCCCTGGCCCACCCCAGAGCCCTGCCCTGCCCCTGGCCCTGGCCTGGCCCTGGCCCACCCCAGAGCCCTGGCCTGGCCAGCTACAATTCATGGAATATTTCATGCATGCAATAAAATTCGGAATATTCATTTGACTCCGAGAGGGTACAGAATTGAATTGACGTGAGGGTAAATGTATACACTTTTACTGTGTGCAAGTGTGGCGTACATCCAAACTGCAAGGCCAGATTGGAGAGGAAACAGCCTGAAATCTCTTTGTTGATACAATTTAATATGTTATGGAATGGAGAATCCACTGCTGTCCCTAGAGATCCCTATGCACATTCCTCATTACTACAATAACTAGGTCTGCAGCCATGTTCAAACGTGAGGCATGTTTACTTTTTATCCGTTTCTGTCACAGAAGTCAAACTCCCTGATCTACTAAATATCGGCAGCGTTTCAGATTTTGAGCTTGATAATATTGTCCCTGGTTGCAAGGCTGCAAGCAGCATGTGCTATAATAAGATCAAATGCCACGTACGTTCCTCAATTAATTCACAGATGGAGCTCAGATGGAGCTTGGCGTTACCTAACGCACGTGTTTCACAGTGTTATGTGCAGTTGGTTTTACATCTGGATGCTCTGTCTGGGTCCATTGTCAGGCTTCTGTGAGTACATCGACATTACTTGAGAGATCACTGTAGAATTGTGAGTGTTAATTTAACGCTAAGTCCAAAAAACGAATCCCTTTATGACTTGCACTCAGGATTTAACAGTGATGAAATGCGATCTGTGTGTGTGTGTGTGTGTGTGTGTGTGTGTGTGTGTGTGTGTGTGTGTGTGTGTGTGTGTGTGTGTGTGTGTGTGTGTGTGTGTGTGTGTGTGTGTGTGTGTGTGTGTGTGTGTGCGTGCGTGCGTGCGTGCGTGCGTGCGTGCGTGCGTGCGTGCGTGCGTGCGTGCGTGCGCACATTATTGTGAAATGCAGGAACTGGTGGTGTTCCTCGCATTGTGACACGAGGCATGTCTGATGAGAAGACATTTGTGTTATCATGTGAACTTGGCATTTTGTTTGTCACATATTTAGCCGTGACCTTCTGCAATCTCCACGTGAGAGAGAAAAAGTGAGGCGGCAATGTGTAAGGCTTGGATTTTATAGCTAGCCGTGTGCGGGTATCGCATCACAAAAATAAAATAAAAAAATCTAAAAGCTCAAAGCACGTCGCAGCGTGACACATTGTGAGCTTGTAGATCTGCAAGTGTTGATGCTTAACACCCACGCACAACTAAGTAGGAATGAGGCAGAAACAAGCGAGATGAGCTTTTCCATAACACCGGGGCTCCACCGGGCGCGTCAGCATCGCGTCTCCGTCACCGTCACAGAATGTTCCCTTTTTAATCAATGAAGGGTGGCTCCACTGCCCGCGTTGCGTCGCGTCTCCGTCACCATTCAAATTGCCCCGGTTCGTTTTTTGACGCACGCGACGGAGACGCAACGCACCCGGTGGAGCCCTGGTGTAAGTGGGGCTCTGCTGTGCAGTGAATAGCATCTTTTGCCTCTATTGTTTCCAGCGTCAAGCCTCGCTGCGCTGGCTTGGAGTGAGACTGAAGTCACAATGGCTTGTAGTGAATATTGGAATAATATAAGCGACTGGCTATTCAGACGGGGTAAAACAGCATGATGTGTCTTATTAGTCAAGTGGTGCTCGCAGCACTTTAGATAATGGGATTAAATGCAGCAGCACTGAGCCGAAAAATATGAAATTGTTGCCACTTTGTTAAGTAATTAAACAGTGTTTGCTTAATTTCTGCATTGTTTCAACAACGGTATCAAAACTTAAATTACGTTTTCTAGCATTGGACCAACAAAATGTGTGGATTTTTTTTTCTTCATAATATCCTGCATGAGGCAATTGACACACACGTCACACACACACACACACACACACACACACACACACACACACACACACACGAAGCTAGCACAATACTACACAGTGTGTCTGAAAGAAAGAGACTCAGAAGCATGCACAGGAAAAGCGAGAGAGGACGAAAGAGGAAAAAGCAGAACCTCGGCCTAGGCAAGGCAGGAAGCGCTGCTATAGTCAGGAATGAGGGATCCGGACTTCTCACTAGCCAGATTAATGAGGTCATGCTTCGTGGCGCCTGCCTGTTCACGATATAAGCAGCGCTTCTTCCTAAACCCGTCCTCTGTGATTGTTGTCCCCGTCCCGCCTGGCCACGCGCACGGGCTGAGACTTTGCCAGAGAAATAAGCCACCGCAGGTCTATGAAAACCAGCCCAAAAGAAGCGACCATCGGCCACATGAACACTTCAAAGTTCAAACCTACACACGTCAAAATAACCTTGAGGATAAAAACAAGAAATGATCACAGTGATATTTGTTAGGTCTCCGCTGTCTCCCTCTATTAGTATGATTATAGAGTGTCGCAGTCCCGCCCCCTTTCAGAACGACGAGTGGCCCAGGAAATGATTCTCCATTCATTTTCTCCATAGGCTTTTCAAAAAGTATTTATATAAAGACGGTTACGCCGCGCACAAAGCCAACTCGGATCGTGACAAATCAACAAACTAACAAACTAAAGACGATCAAATAATTTGAAAGAAGAAAATAAAGGCAGGATACAACACTATTTGTTTTGTTTTTCTTCTTACTAATTATTTGATCGGCACAAAATATTGTGTTTGTTGTCATGATTTGTCACGATCCGAGTTGGCTTTGTAACAGTCTTTATATAAATACTTTTTGAAAAGCCTATGGAGAAAATGAATGGAGAATCATTTCCTGGGCCACTCGTCGTTCTGAAAGGAGGCGGGACTGCGACGCTCTATTGCGTGTATGTTTTGCCATAACCTCGCGCCTCGCGGCAGTTGTTTGCGTGCGCTGTCTCCGTTGTGTTCTCCCCCCCCCCCCATATTAGTCTCATTATTATTTTAGTAACGTGTCGTGTATGTTTGTGTCACAACCTTTCAGCCGCTTTTATATCGATACTCTTCCTTCCCCGTCACCTTGTGAGTGTTGAGCATGCTTATCTCTGCTGCCTGTCTGTCTGCTGCCTGTCTGTCTGCAGCCTGTCTGCAGCCTGTCTGTCTGCTGCCTGTCTGTCTGCAGCCTGTCTGTCTGCTGCCTGTCTGTCTGCAGCCTGTCTGTCTGCAGCCTGTCTGTCTGCAGCCTGTCTGTCTGCTGCCTGTCTGCAGCCTGTCTGTCTGCTGCCTGTCTGTCTGCAGCCTGTCTGTCTGCAGCCTGTCTGTCTGCTGCCTGTCTGTCTGCAGCCTGCGTCGTGGCTGGCAGGGATATTTGACCCTCCCCTTCCCATTGGCCAGAAGGTAGCTTTGCCGTTGGTTGGTGGCCAGAGGAGCCAATCAGATCAGTCTAACTAGGTGGCGGAAGGTGGCGAGTTGGTGAAATAGTCACTTACATTTCATGGGCGATGTTAGGTCAGGTGTCACCTGACAAAAAGTGCAAAATGTGGAATATTTTTTTACATTTGAACATATAATTTGTACCAGTACATGGCAAAATTATACACAATCATTTGGGGGACCTTGACATGAAACAAGAACCACTGTTTTGTTTTAAACAATAATCAAAACGTTTGGAAGTAAGACCAAAATAAGCAACTACACACCAAAAACAACGCAACCCACAGCAAAAAACACAAGTGGCTTATAATAAGCGGACATGGCAACACTGGTCTCCACCCCGCCTCGCCTGGAGCACTGTGCTCAGTGGCCCCACTTGGCCCGCTGAGACTGTGTCAGCCACTCTCACGCTAGCGCCCTGTGGCTACTAGCACTAGCACTAGACCACGGAGGTCTCAAACATTTTACTGTCACGGACCCCCATCTGAAATGAATTTGTGCCAGGGACCCCCATAAGGGAAGATTTGTCAACATAATTCAAATATAGGCCATACTGTACTAGCTGGATTGTACTGTAGATTGCCTATTTTCAACAGCCGAAAAATAACATAGGGCTTTGTGTTTAAACTGTTCCTCACTGAGACACTGACCCCCTGGAACCCCCTCAAAGAGGGGTCCCCAGACCCTACTTTGAGAACCAGAGCTCCAGACAGTACCCAGACGACACTATTACTAGCTTCTGTCCATTTTTGTCGTAGCCGACGGTGTGGGTGTTTCCCACACTGCCATTATTGCAGCATGGTTCGGTTTCACCCGGAGATTTTGTGGAATGCTGGGTATGGAATGCCGTGTGTGATGATTACAAATTCAGGTTGGGTCCCCGGGTGGGTGATTTTTGGAATGTACAACACAAGGGAATCGTGAATAATTCATAACTTTCTATTTCTAAAAACAACAACTGAAGCGTCCTGACTCATCCTCACTATGCTGTTGAAACATGTCGTACATCATTGTTTGTCATGTTGTCAGCTAACTGGGATGTTTTTACAACTTAACCAATTAATCACTTGCCACATAACCACAAACATTTTCTAAATTATTTAAAAAATGACAAGCTCATAAATAAATGCTGAGAATATAACTACTTATTTTCGAATGTCTTACAATGAAATACCCCGAAATTGGGTCGGTAGGGTCTAAAGTGGTTAAACAAGGCATTCAGTGAATTGGGACCTAGCAGTCCTATATTTAACCTATGATGAATGTGAAAAAGGAAAGGCAGGCAATGCTCTAATAATCTGCAATTTACAAGTGCACAATGAAACAGCACTGCCCCCATCCTGGCATCCTGGCCCACCCAAGCCTTTTTCTGCCCCCATAAAGGCAGCTGAGTTCAAGGTGGCACTTCTTTTAGCTACAGAGCGTTCATGCACTGTTTGCCTCAAAGCCTCACCTGTGACAGCTGAGCTTAATTTATACTAAACCAGCGCTATTCTCTGCATGACTGCAGCCCATTTACCAACTCATTATTATATAGGAAATGATGGCCTGAAGACTTCATTTACCACAAAGAATGTGTGCGGCATGAAATACAATAGATTGAATCTCCCGAGAGAGAGAGAGAGAGAGAGAGAGAGAGAGAGAGAGAGAGAGAGAGAGAGAGAGAGAGACTCAGTCGACTCAGGTTTTAGCTTATCTACCTACGTAAGGCAGTTGGACATCTCCAGCCTTGCACCTGGCAGTGGTGTAAAGTAACTAAGTACACCATTTAACTAAGTAAAAGTACAATTTTGAGGTATTTTTTTTTACTTTAATGGATATTTACAATATTCAATACTTGAATATTGGGACATTCTGCATAATGAGTACATTCTACTTTTGGTACTTTAGGTACATTTTGATACTAATAATTTAGTATTTCTGCATTGCAGTATTGATACTTTTACTCAAGCAAAACGTGCAAGTACTTTCCTCCACCACTGGCACCTGGTGCTGCAGGACCTCACAGCCTGTCCTCTATGTTTTGTCTGCCCGTCTGTCTCCCTCCAGCTAATGGATAGAAATGGCCCCCATGTTAAAAGATCCAGACGCAGAATTAAAAACAAGGCCTGGAGAGGAGAGGAGTGGCCGTCGGGCTGAGTGATTGTGTAGGAAGTGCTAGTTTCTCGCGTGCGCTAGCATGTAAAGATGACGGTATAGGAAACTAATCTTGCGGTGTGCACAGTGCGAGGGATGGGAGGAGTGGGCGCTTTCCCTCTTCAGATCCGTGTCTGGAAGTCACAACAAATCCCCTTTAAGAGCACAGATTAGACTGTAGTGAGCATGCAGGTCATAAGACAAGCCTGGGACTGTGAATAGTCATTGTGGGGAAACCGTTACGCTGGCAAACCCTTGCTTGAATTGTTGCCATAGCGTACGTGCACTGCACCACAGCAGCACCAAACATTTGACCTCTCCGACCTTAACCCATTTTAGACCCGAGTTAAAAACATTCACTTTGAAAGAATATATATTCAAAGATTTGCGCCACATTTTTCACGATTTTTCAAAAATAGCAGACCTACAAGCTCGTAGCGCGCCACTCGGTGGCGCGCTACGAGCTTGTAGATCTGCTATTTTTCAATAGCTAAATTATAACATAATGTTTAAAGCACCAAAAGGGGTTCCCGCCCCAAAATGGGTTAAGATAACACGATCAAGTGGATTAGTTAAATACTTGGTGAGGTTCAAGGATTTGGATATCCACATGGCTATACCCACCTGCAGTTAGAGCACTATATGCCGCTCTTTATTTTATTTGACTGTGGAACTCGACTGTCTGTGCGACGCAGATAACGAGCAGAGTGAAGAGAGAGCCTGGGTGGAGGCCAGATATGGAGTTCAATCAACACACTTTACCTCCAAGGATATCATGGTCTCGTGAAGGACTTCCTCCATGCAAAGGCTTAGTTCTTCTCAGACTGACCTTCAGTTGTTTGTACCTCCTCTACAGGTACTTTATAATCACCGTTGTGCAAGAGGGGATGAGTGACATTTTGAATCTCCCTGCTCCCTGTGAGACAAGGCAGTCCACTGTCAAAGCCATGCCTGTCTGTTTGAGTACTCCGACTACCCTCCTCCTGAGAGACACGAGTCCCAGGCCCATGCCAGCTGGGCTGCCATGTTGACTTTGGAGGAGGACAAGAGAGACGCACGCCTCCCAGGCAGGCAGGAGGAGGACGAGAGAGACGCACGCCTCCCAGGCAGGCAGGAGGAGGACGAGAGAGACGCACGCCTCCCAGGCAGGCAGGAGGAGGACAAGAGAGACGCACGCCTCCCAGGCAGGCAGGAGGAGGACGAGAGAGACGCACGCCTCCCAGGCAGGCAGGAGGAGGACAAGAGAGACGCACGCCTCCCAGGCAGGCAGGAGGAGGACAAGAGAGACGCACGCCTCCCAGGCAGGCAGGAGGAGGACAAGAGAGACGCACGCCTCCCAGGCAGGCAGGAGGAGGACAAGAGAGACGCACGCCTCCCAGGCAGGCAGGAGGAGGACAAGAGAGACGCACGCCTCCCAGGCAGGCAGGAGGAGGACAAGAGAGACGCACGCCTCCCAGGCAGGCAGGAGGAGGACAAGAGAGACGCACGCCTCCCAGGCAGGCAGGAGGAGGACGAGAGAGACGCACGCCTCCCAGGCAGGCACTTGGCTCGGTTGTTTGTCTGTCGGTCCAATGTAGGAGGTTTGGCCCTGAGCTGAGACCAACTGCTCCCTCAACCTACTGATCAGCTGAATCACACGTTGAGACCAACTGCTCCCTCAACCTACTGATCAGCTGAATCACACATTGAGACCAACTGCTCCCTCAACCTACTGATCAGCTGAATCACACGTTGAGACCAACTGCTCCCTCAACCTACTGATCAGCTGAATCACACATTGAGACCAACTGCTCCCTCAACCTACTGATCAGCTGAATCACACATTGAGACCAACTGCTCCCTCAACCTACTGATCAGCTGAATCACACATTGAGACCAACTGCTCCCTCAACCTACTGATCAGCTGAATCACACATTGAGACCAACTGCTCCCTCAACCTACTGAGGCCTAAAAAAAAAAAACTTTGGTTTCCGATTGGCTGTCATTTTTGGGCTGAGTAGGTAGGGAATTTATTTTATTTGATTTTTTATTTTATTTTTTCGTGGGAAGGATGGGTAGCAAGGAATTTATTTTATTTTATTTTATTATCGTGGGAAGGATGGGTAGCAAGGATTAAAAAAAAAGATCCTACGGCTTCTACATATTTCATATTTTGGCTATGTGAAATAACTGTGGCAGTTTTAATGGTTAATACAACTTTACATTGTTTTCATTACACAGTGACATACCTGGAGTAGAGGCAGCAGGTTTAGAAAATAGGGTTGCTGATATTTTCTGCTGCCCTGCGGTTGGCTTTGGCAATTATTTTGGTGGCATTTTAATGTGCGGTGGCAGTGGCACCACAACACACACGCAACAGAAACACAACAATATCGGCGTGTGTTATTCAATGTGTGTTTGTGTTTCCCATTGAACCGGGTCTGCATGTCACGTTAAAACATGTTCCCCTAAATATTTCTGTCGGAGGCAGCGCGGTTTAGTTGAGAGAGTTGCGACATCTCCGTTCACTGCTTATTCGTGGGGCTGCATGTGTCATTGATCAGTCCATTGTCGTCACTCTCTGTCTCTAAACAGCTCTAGTCTAGAGGCTGCGCTCCGCTCCGCGGTCAGAGCTGAGCAACATGGCGGCGCACAGCGCGCTGTGTTGACAGTGTTGTTACAAACGATAGTGGTTCTACAACTATTCCTACGTGGATTTTATTTTTTATAACGTAGGATGAGGTCGCGTGTCCCGATGGTCTCATCAAAGAGAATTTTAATGATCAAAGACCTTTTTGGTCTTGACTCGGTCGTATTCTGAGGGTTTTTTTTTTTTTTTTTTTTTTTCACCAAATGCCAATAAAATAATATGGGTCGCGCATATTTAATAGAGTCGGTCGGCAACCGGAAACCAATGTTTTTTTTTTTTAGGCCTGATCAGCTGAATCACACATTGAGACCAACTGCTCCCTCAACCTACTGATCAGCTGAATCACACATTGAGACCAACTGCTCCCTCAACCTACTGATCAGCTGAATCACACATTGAGACCAACTGCTCCCTCAACCTACTGATCAGCTGAATCACACATTGAGACCAACTGCTCCCTCAACCTACTGATCAGCTGAATCACACATTGAGACCAACTGCTCCCTCAACCTACTGATCAGCTGAATCACACATTGAGACCAACTGCTCCCTCAACCTACTGATCAGCTGAATCACACGTTGAAAAACATGCACTGTAACCATCAATAGTTGCTATGAAATGTAGCCACCTCTGGTGTCCCTAGTTTGGGCATGTCATTATAGGGGGGGGGGGGGGGGGGGGATTTTGCTATTCATCATGAATGATAGGGTTTAAGACAAGTGGTTATCATGAATCATGCACACTGTGGTTTCTTCATCACCATGGTTTCTTTCATCTATAATAGCCTGAATTTCTCTTTCGCTTCTATATACAGTAGTTTTACCAATCATTGCATTCTCTATCACCGTGCTTACAGCTGATGTCATGGACAGGACAGGGATATGGAGTCTAATTGCCTGAGCTTTCCCTCATACAGAGAGACATCTCGAAGGGCTAAAAGGAGCACCAGACAATAGACACGAGGAAGAAAAGGTTTTATAAAGCCTGATTTAGGATATACTTCAGCCGAGTCAGTTTTCAGTTCTTCAATTCTTTTCAGAGAGCGACACGGCCGTACAACAAGGTATAAATGAGCTTTTATGCTGCTGGAGAGGCTTTGTGGGAACATAATGGAAGCAGAGAAGTTGATACTCTGCATACAGAGCACAACAGAGGCCGAGTTCAATCAGCCGGAGCCTGCAGCTCTGGCTCTCTGGGAACAAGAATCAAATAAGACAGAGGGGAGAAACGATAATTACTGTAGGTTCCCCTGCTCCCTGCTTCTTAAATCTCATCTATTCTTGGATATAATCTGAAGGCCTTTGGTCGATGCCCCCCCCCCCCCGTGCCCTGGATCACTTCATATTAGGAACCCTGCTGGTCGAACTGATGGCAAAAGTAATCAGAATTAATGTCTGCTGATACGCCTCAACCGGGCTGTTGTTGCAGCGCTGTTGCTGTGAGTGGTAAACTATACACACACTGCACAGGCTCACAGACTGTCAGAACCATTTGCGTTTCCCTCCCTGTGGTAGTGGTGTTGCCGCCCGCCCGCTTTGCGGTGAGAGAGCGTGTGTGTGACTGATGATGACTCATTCTTTGTGTGAAACTACTTCTGGGACACTATATAGTAGGTCCGCCCACGCAGAATGCTCCCTGCTCACTGAACTCTGTGAGGCTACAAATGTAACCAAAATGGTTACATTTTGTCAGTGGTGTAAAGTAACTAAGTAGATTTACTTAAGTACTGTGGCCAGACAGTGGCCTTGTGGTTAGAGTGTCCGCCCTGAAACTGGGAGGTCGGGGGTTCGATCCCCGGCCGGGTCATAAACCAAAGACTGTAAAAATGGGACCCAATGCCTCCCTGCTTGACACTCAGCATCAAAGGGTTGGATTGGGGGGTCAGTCCCTGCTTGGCACTCAGCATCAAAGGGTTGGATTGGGGGGTCAGTCCCTGCTTGGCACTCAGCATCAAAGGGTCGGATTGGGGGGTCAGTCCCTGCTTGGCACTCAGCATCAAAGGGTTGGATTGGGGGGTCAGTCCCTGCTTGGCACTCAGCATCAAAGGGTTGGATTGGGGGGTCAGTCCCTGCTTGGCACTCAGCATCAAAGGGTTGGATTGGGGGGTCAGTCCCTGCTTGGCACTCAGCATCAAAGGGTTGGATTGGGGGGTCAGTCCCTGCTTGGCACTCAGCATCAAAGGGTCGGATTGGGGGTCAAATCAACTAATGATTCCGGAGCGCGGCGCACGCTGCGGCTCAGCGCTCCAAGAGACGGGTCAAATGCGGAGAACACATTTCACTGCGGTAACGTGTGTGACTAATCGTACGACTTTGACTTTGACTTTACTCAAGTACAAGTTTGAGGTATTATTGAGGGGGCGCTAGCCCCTCCTATGTCCAGCTTTGAGGGAAACACAAACATTGAATGCCATTGTCAATGAATTGCCAGCTTTGAGTGTTTATGTAAACACAAACATTGAAGACGAAGGTGAGAACGCAAATTGTGATTGGCCGGAATTACATGATGTATGATGATAAGAGCGACCCTCACTTCACATGCGTGTGATTTCTTTACTTTTACTTTTATTACTTGATTATTTCCAATGTCCAGTACTTTTACTTCTACTCTAGGTAAAACATTTGAGTACTTTTTCCACCTCTGGATTTTACTGTGTACACATTTAAAGTACATCCCCAACCACGACTGCGGGCTGACATGCATACATGTGCTGCCACTTAAAGTGTTGAGAGAAACCATCCGGAATGTGAAATGTTACTTCACGAGTTCATTCCCCCAATGCGAGCAAGCTGTGCAACCTCCCCATCCACCCATAGCCCACTTCTCTGGACACGACCAGCCTGCTTTTGTTACTGTCTGCCTCGCTAATCCAACCCAGTCATCACACAGTCCACACAGACAAAAAGAAGCTCTGGAGGTCGAATGCCATTCCAGTGCATAGCCTTCCCCGGCACGCGACGCCAACACTTTTCAGCATGGCATCGCGGAAGGACGATGTGACATATGCTCTTTCATCATCTGCTTTGGGCCTCCTTGTAGCCAGGAAGAAGTCCCTTCGTCCCGCTGTGTAGGAGCCTGTTGTGTTCTAGTTACACACAAGGATATGGTGTCTCTCTTTGGGGTGGTAGAGCGGTGCTCTACAAACAGTATTCCCATGGGCCCTATACTTAGTAGAAAGGATTTCCACGGGCTACACTATATTTATACATTTGCAGAAAACAGCTGACCTACAAGCTTACAACGCATGGTTCTGCTGTGTTCAGCGACTGTACACACCAGAAGAGGGATGCTAAGGTTCAACGCATGGTTCTGCTGTGTTCAGCGACTGTACACACCAGAAGAGGGATGCTAAGGTTCAACGCATGGTTCTGCTGTGTTCAGCGACTGTACACACCAGAAGAGGGATGCTAAGGTTACAACGCATGGTTCTGCTGTGTTCAGCGACTGTACACACCAGAAGAGGGATGCTAAGGTTCAACGCATGGTTCTGCTGTGTTCAGCGACTGTACACACCAGAAGAGGGATGCTAAGGTTCAACGCATGGTTCTGCTGTGTTCAGCGACTGTACACACCAGAAGAGGGATGCTAAGGTTCAACGCATGGTTCTGCTGTGTTCAGCGACTGTACACACCAGAAGAGGGATGCTAAGGTTACAACGCATGGTTCTGCTGTGTTCAGCGACTGTACACAGTACACCAGAAGAGGGATGCTAAGGTTACAACGCATGGTTCTGCTGTGTTCAGCGACTGTACACAGTACACCAGAAGAGGGATGCTAAGGTTCAACGCATGGTTCTGCTGTGTTCAGCGACTGTACACACCAGAAGAGGGATGCTAAGGTTCAACGCATGGTTCTGCTGTGTTCAGCGACTGTACACAGTACACCAGAAGAGGGATGCTAAGGTTCAACGCATGGTTCTGCTGTGTTCAGCGACTGTACACACCAGAAGAGGGACGCTAAGGTTCAACGCATGGTTCTGCTGTGTTCAGCGACTGTACACACCAGAAGAGGGATGCTAAGGTTCTGCTGTGTTCAGCGACTGTACACAGTACACCAGAAGAGGGATGCTAAGGTTCAACGCATGGTTCTGCTTTGTTCAGCGACTGTACACACCAGAAGAGGGATGCTAAGGTTCAACGCATGGTTCTGCTGTGTTCAGCGACTGTACACACCAGAAGAGGGATGCTAAGGTTCTGCTGTGTTCAGCGACTGTACACACCAGAAGAGGGATGCTAAGGTTCTGCTGTGTTCAGCGACTGTACACACCAGAAGAGGGATGCTAAGGTTCAACGCATGGTTCTGCTGTGTTCAGCGACTGTACACACCAGAAGAGGGACGCTAAGGTTCAACGCATGGTTCTGCTGTGTTCAGCGACTGTACACGCCAGAAGAGGGATGCTAAGGTTCAACGCATGGTTCTGCTGTGTTCAGCGACTGTACACACCAGAAGAGGGATGCTAAGGTTCAACGCATGGTTCTGCTGTGTTCAGCGACTGTACACGCCAGAAGAGGGATGCTAAGGTTCAACGCATGGTTCTGCTGTGTTCAGCGACTGTACACACCAGAAGAGGGATGCTAAGGTTCAACGCATGGTTCTGCTGTGTTCAGCGACTGTACACACCAGAAGAGGGATGCTAAGGTTCAAGTGTAAGCCACTATTATGTTTGTACTCGACTACATTTACTGTAGGCACCTCTAATGGTTATATAAATATATATAGCACCATTTGACAAAGGTACTAAATAACACCTTTATCCATTGGTGATAAGTGCTATGATAGCATGCATACAGTAGCACCCCTGTGATTACGAGAATTAAGAAGCACTTTTAGTGCTTTTTAGAACCATTTCTGTTTACCATGTTATGTTATAAACATAAGATGCTAGCTAGTATATCTACTTGTCAGTCTATTTAGTTGCAGCTCATACTTTTTATGAGCTATTATTCCTTCACCTTGTTGTTGTTTGACAAAAGTTCATGGCACTTAGGCTGACCTTTGCACTTTGCTTGGAAGCTTCTGCTGCTAAGTGCCTAAATTGACACAAATGAAACGGAAACTGTGGACAGACCGGCACTCTGTTGTCCGCACCATTCCAAGCGACTGTCTCACCTTCACTCACTCACATTCCTGGCGTCAGGGCCAGAACAATTTGCTCAGTGTCTTGCAGTTGAAATATCTGTCATTGAGGACCAGACTGTGGTTAAATGTTAACACAGGGCGTCTCGCCCTCACTGTCACCACCCCCTCTGACCTGTGGTTCCTCCACTGACAACATCTCTCCTCCTGCTCCAGGAGGATTTATATTCCACCCCAACCCCTGACCAAACCCCCCCATACCCCCCCCCCCCAAACCCGTTATCGCCTGGGTCAAAAAGAAGGTGTGGGCAGTAACATAAACCTGATTTATCTAAACGCGCATTCATTGTGAGCTTGTAGATGTAGGCTATTTTTGGTATGCGACACAGTGCATAGCCAGGTGTAAATCAGTCATAAGTACTATAACAATATGGATGCACTCTAATCTTCTATCTCACTCTGTCAGCTGCAGTAACATGCAGCCAATCTAATTATATCCAATTTAATGGGGAATAGTATAAAGATTATAAAGACTATAAAAAATAACAACAATCCCTGCAGACCAGAGAAGTGAAAAGGTGACACAATGTGATGATGCTGTGACTCATCACAAAATATAATAATAATAATAATAATAATAATAATAATAATAATAACAATAATAATCATTATTATCTTCTATTTGCAAATTGAGATTGTGAGTTAAATATTTATGTGGAGGTGAGGGGTCGTTTCTGGGTTTTTGTAAAAGCTCCAGAGTGAAGGAACCCGTGCAAGTTTACAGTTTGGAGCTGTGTGGAAAACTAGTCATTAAGTTCACACATTCCTCTCTCCTGCGGAGTGAAGAATTATCTCCAGTTCTAATGAGGATAACAATGTCAGCAGAAGAGCTTTTGGAGGGGGAACCATTCGAGGATGTACAATTTTGGGCGAAGAAAACGGCTGTGATCCTTTCATGGGAATGTACTAGCATAGGCTGCAATTAAGAAAACGTTCCTGGAAATGACGCGTTGACAACAGAGACGCCCAGAGACGCCAGGCTTTACTGTGGGACGGCAGTATGGCTTCAGTTAGAAGGCCGTCTGACGGCAGGTTTAATATTCACCACCTGTGGCCTTAAAGTACCAAAAGTAGAAAGTACTCATTATGCAGAATGTGTTTTTCTAATGTATAAAATGTATAAAGATCTATTGAAAATAGCAGATCTACAAGATGCATTGTGAGCTTGTAGATCGGGTATTTTCAAATAACCAAAGTTGAATTAGGACCGAAGTGGTTGGTGTATGTTTTGTAATAATAATAATCAAAAGCTACAAAGTGACAACTAGTAACTGATGTTTTCTAATAATTGTAGTGGAGTAAAAGTATAAAATTAGCCTCGGTGGAGTAGAAGAAAAAGTACAGAAAATTGCAAATACCTCAAAATTGTACTTGAGTAAATGTACTTAGTTACTTTACACCACTGATACTCTCATGCTATACTATATAACACTCCGATGATTCAATAATTTTGCACAGGTGAATTATTTATCGTGTTCATAACTTCATATAGTCTTATTTATCGTGTTCATAACTTCATATAGTCTTATTTATCGTGTTCATAACTTCATATAGTCTTATTTATCGTGTTCATAACTTCATATAGTCTTATTTATCGTGTTCATAACTTCATATAGTCTTATTTATCGTGTTCATAACTTCATATAGTCTTATTTATCGTGTTCATAACTTCATATAGTCTTATTTATCGTGTTCATAACTTCATATAGTCTTATTTATCGTGTTCATAACTTCATATAGTCTTATTTATCGTGTTCATAACTTCATATAGTCTTATTTATCGTGTTCATAACTTCATATAGTCTTATTTATCGTGTTCATAACTTCATATAGTCTTATTTATCGTGTTCATAACTTCATATAGTCTTATTTATCGTGTTCATAACTTCATATAGTCTTATTTATCGTGTTCATAACTTCATATAGTCTTATTTATCGTGTTCATAACTTCATATAGTCTTATTTATCGTGTTCATAACTTCATATAGTCTTATTTATCGTGTTCATAACTTCATATAGTCTTATTTATCGTGTTCATAACTTCATATAGTCTTATTTATCGTGTTCATAACTTCATATAGTCTTATTTATCGTGTTCATAACTTCATATAGTCATACACAGTAGAGTTCTTAGTGTTTATATAAAGGAGCACTTCATTGGTCCTCACTATTACTACAAGACGGCACGATTTCAGGAGTTCTGTCTCAGAGGTGGGCTGTGGACAGCTCAGAAACCTGCCATACCAATGACATCATAGAGTTCTGTCTCAGAGGTGGGCTGTGGACAGCTCAGAAACCTGCCATACCAATGACATCATAGAGTTCTGTCTCAGAGGTGGGTTGTGGACAGCTCAGAAACCTGCCATACCAATGACATCATAGAGTTCTGTCTCAGAGGTGGGCTGTGGACAGCTCAGAAACCTGCCATACCAATGACATCATAGAGTTCTGTCTCAGAGGTGGGCTGTGGACAGTTCAGAAACCTGCCATACCAATGACATCATAGAGTTCTGTCTCAGAGGTGGGCTGTGGACAGCTCAGAAACCTGCCATACCAATGACATCATAGAGTTCTGTCTCAGAGGTGGGCTGTGGACAGTTCAGAAACCTGCCATACCAATGACATCATAGAGTTCTGTCTCAGAGGTGGGCTGTGGACAGATCAGAAACCTGCCATACCAATGACATCATAGAGTTCTGTCTCAGAGGTGGGCTGTGGACAGTTCAGAAACCTGCCATACCAATGACATCATAGAGTTCTGTCTCAGAGGTGGGCTGTGGACAGTTCAGAAACCTGCCATACCAATGACATCATAGAGTTCTGTCTTAGAGGTGGGCTGTGGACAGCTCAGAAACCTGCCATACCAATGACATCATAGAGTTCTGTCTAAGAGGTGGGCTGTGGACAGTTCAGAAACCTGCCATACCAATGACATCATAGAGTTCTGTCTCAGAGGTGGGCTGTGGACAGCTCAGAAACCTGCCATACCAATGACATCATAGAGTTCTGTCTCAGAGGTGGGCTGTGGACAGTTCAGAAACCTGCCATACCAATGACATCATAGAGTTCTGTCTCAGAGGTGCTGTGGACAGCTCAGAAACCTGCCATACCAATGACATCATAGAGTTCTGTCTCAGAGGTGGGCTGTGGACAGCTCAGAAACCTGCCATACCAATGACATCATAGAGTTCTGTCTCAGAGGTGGGCTGTGGACAGCTCAGAAACCTGCCATACCAATGACATCATAGAGTTCTGTCTCAGAGGTGGGCTGTGGACAGCTCAGAAACCTGCCATACCAATGACATCATAGAGTTCTGTCTCAGAGGTGGGCTGTGGACAGATCAGAAACCTGCCATACCAATGACATCATAGAGTTCTGTCTAAGAGGTGGGCTGTGGACAGCTCAGAAACCTGCCATACCAATGACATCATAGAGTTCTGTCTCAGAGGTGGTCTGTGGACAGCTCAGAAACCTGCCATACCAATGACATCATAGAGTTCTGTCTCAGAGGTGGGCTGTGGACAGCTCAGAAACCTGCCATACCAATGACATCATAGAGTTCTGTCTCAGAGGTGGGCTGTGGACAGTTCAGAAACCTGCCATACCAATGACATCATAGAGTTCTGTCTCAGAGGTGGGCTGTGGACAGTTCAGAAACCTGCCATACCAATGACATCATAGAGTTCTGTCTCAGAGGTGGGCTGTGGACAGCTCAGAAACCTGCCATACCAATGACATCATAGAGTTCTGTCTCAGAGGTGGGCTGTGGACAGCTCAGAAACCTGCCATACCAATGACATCATAGAGTTCTGTCTCAGAGGTGGGCTGTGGACAGCTCAGAAACCTGCCATACCAATGACATCATAGAGTTCTGTCTCAGAGGTGG
Source organism: Protomyctophum parallelum (assembly GCF_964188405.1). Lineage (NCBI taxonomy): Eukaryota > Metazoa > Chordata > Actinopteri > Myctophiformes > Myctophidae > Protomyctophum > Protomyctophum parallelum. The sequence goes on along the minus strand of NC_139708.1, from coordinate 2,972,584 downwards.
GTTGTGGACAGCTCAGAAACCTGCCATACCAATGACATCATTGATTGGGGATAGAAACCACAGTGTTTCTCTTCCTGTAAAGTTAGCATGCTAACTGTCCAAGCTGTCCACAGCCATCGCTGCTCTGAGACACTGGAGTGAACAGACAGAAATGGTGTAATATTCCCTGTTGGAGTGAGGTTGAAAATGGCCAAAGTGGTCCTTTAACTCTGAGGAGTGTACTAATGGAATGCATTTACGGGTCCATTTGGTTCCATTAGTATACACTATACACTGTGGAGTGAGGATAAATGAACACTGGGATTCTACTGTGTGCCAGTGTTGAATGCCAGATACAGCTCCATATGGCCTGTTTCTGACTGACTAATAATGGTGTGTCTTTTCCCAGGACTCTACAAAACTACAAATAGATGCTACAAAGGCTTATCTTTCACTTTGATGGAAAAAAGAAGTCTCACTCAATGGATCTGCATGTCGCCTCACACGGTCACACCGCCTGCTGTATTGGTCTTTCTAATCTAGAGGAAGCAGCCAACAGCAAATCTCACCGGGCCCGAGCTATATATATCCCTATACCTTCAGACAGCTCTAATACGTGATGAATACCATCAAGAATCTTGCCTCTCTACTGTGTTAGATCAGGTTAAACCCTGTAGTGGTGGGCTTAACTTTAAACAGCCTTTTCTCTCCCCTCTGGGATAAAATAGTTGCTGAACATTGTAGGCCAACAGAGCTGGAAAGTCCAGCTGTTAGATACATACAGTAGAGCTCCACACAGTATAGTCATCTCTAGAAGAGTGTACAGTTTCAGATCCAGCAGGGAAGCCCTTCACCTGGGACTGTGGGATTCTGTCCCAGCCCTTGATATACTGTACAGTACATGAATGGTAAATGGTGCATTTATAGCGCCTTTATCCAAGGCACTTAACATAGATTGTGCATTACATTCACCCATTCAGTAACCATGCAAGGCACCAACCTGCACATCAGGAGCAATTAGGGGTACAGCGTCTTGCTCAAGGACACTTCGACACTTCCCTGCACACTGGCGCGCTTTTCGGATTTTTAGCAGCGGTTTTCCGCCGGTTTTCCAACAAAAAACGCGTCCAGTTTGCAAGGACCTTAACTCTGGGGGAGCCTGGGATCAAACTCCGGCTGCTATACTGGCCACTCTACCCCTGATCCACTGCCACCTGCACATTAGGCAGGGTGTGGAGACTGCTGAGTCTATATAGACTCTAGAGCAGATGGCTGGTTCTCAACATGGGGTCTGGTGGACTACCGGGGTGTCTAAAATGGACGCTTACAGGTCTGCACAGTAACTCAGAGAGTGTACTACAAATGGAACCAAAATGGACCGTCTCAGAGTTGACCCATTAAGACCTGAGGCCCGAATATTCTACAAAATGCCTTCTAAATCAGTAGTTATTTTTTTTACCAAAATGTTCAAAAACAGCAGATGTACAGTACAGTATAAGCTTGCAGTGCAGCACGAAGTGACCTCGAGCACCTGTTTGCAGTTACCGATAACTATGGACCACACATTGCTTCCTCTTCTTTCTGCGACAGAGTACAGCATCTTGCAATGGGTCTGGTCCACAAGATTCGATACACCACCAAGATACCCATGTACCTGTCTAAATACTTCCTTAATGTAAACGAAGTCCACACCCACAACACCAGAGGGAGTGCAACAAACCATGTACAACCCAGATTCTGCTCAACGTTGATATGCATCAAATTAGTTAACTTGCTATGATGGTCTTGCTCTGCATGGGAACCACAATCCACACTGCCTAAAAATCCAACCAGCCAATTGGCTCCATATCTACACTCAAGAGTTACAGACCTGTGAAAGGGTCCATTTGGACACCTGGTGGTCCCTGAACACCGCGTTGAGAAACAGCTGTATATGGTTGACAACAGCCTGCCCATGGCACTAGTCCTATACTCCATGGTAGTTAACAGCCTGCTCATGGCACTAGTCCTATACTCCATGGTAGTTAACAGCCTGCTCATGGCACTAGTCCTATACTCCATGGTAGTTAACAGCCTGCTCATGGCACTAGTCCTATACTCCATGGCACTAGTCCTATACTCCATGGCACTAGTCCTATACTCCATGGTAGTTAACAGCCTGCCCATGGCACTAGTCCTATACTCCATGGTAGTTAACAGCCTGCTCATGGCACTAGTCCTATACTCCATGGTAGTTAACAGCCTGCTCATGGCACTAGTCCTATACTCCATGGTAGTTAACAGCCTCCTCATGGCACTAGTCCTATACTCCATGGCACTAGTCCTATACTCCATGGCACTAGTCCTATACTCCATGGCACTAGTCCTATACTCCATGGCACTAGTCCTATACTCCATGGCACTAGTCCTATACTCCATGGCACTAGTCCTATACTCCATGGCACTAGTCCTATACTCCATGGCACTAGTCCTATACTCCATGGCACTAGTCCTATACTCCATGGCACTAGTCCTATACTCCATGGCACCTAATGGCACCTAAAAAACCTAAAAGCCCAGTGTAACAAGCTAAGAAACGGTGTAATTGCCATGACCAAATCAGCCAAATGTAACTTTATCAATGATAAAGCCGAGGAAATCAAAAACAATCCTCGGGAGCTATGGAAGTTACTAAACAACCAACTAGGCTGTGGTCGGAAACTAAAAACCAGGTTTACTAACATAAACATCAAATCGAATAACACCCTCATCACTGACAAACTCGATGTAGCCAACCACTTGAACATCTTCTTTACAAACATTGCAACAAAGCTGGTTAGCAAACTGCCCTCCCACTCTGGGCGTTTTGGTGTAGAGCACATCACAGCCTTCTACAAAAACCTTGGTGTTTGTAAAGATGATTTTAAAATGGCAATGGTAACAACCGAGGAGGTACTTAAAAAACTGAGTGCCCTCCAACCCCACAAGGCCACTGGCCATGACAATATTCCCTCCAAATTTCTCAGAGACTCAGCCTTTTCCATAGCTCCAGTCATCACCCATATAGTTAACCTCTCCATCAAACAGGGACAGGTCCCCCAAGATTTTAAACTGGCCAAAGTAACCCCCTTGTACAAAAAAGGGAGTAAATTAGAACCCGGCAACTACCGCCCTATTTCTATTCTAAGCTCCATCTCGAAAGTGATGGAAAAAATAGTCTATGAACAGGTTGAAAAGTATCTTGCCACTAATAAATTGCTGTACGAGTTCCAATCTGGTTTCAGAACATCCCACTCCACTGACACATGCCTCCTCTATTTGAGCGACCACATCAAACACGAGGTGGATGCTGGAAAATACTGCGGCATGGTCATGCTGGACCTCCAAAAGGCTTTTGACACCGTGAACCACTCCATACTGGTTAACAAGCTTAAAGCTATTGGTTTTGATAGCACATCAGTGAGCTGGATGCAATCCTACCTGGAGGGGAGAGAACAGATGGTGGAGGTGAACGGAACACTGTCCCCTCCCCTCCCAGTGAGCTGTGGCGTCCCACAAGGAAGCATACTAGGGCCTTTACTGTTCCTAATTTATGTTAACGACATGACTTCAGCTTGTGACTGCAACTTGTTCCTGTTCGCAGATGACTCAGCACTGCTGGTCTCGGACAGGAACAAACTGCAGGTTGAAAAGACCCTCAGCTCTGAACTCGGTAGAATCTGCACCTGGCTCGCTGATAACAAACTATCCTTACACCTGGGAAAAACTGAATCCATCCTCTTCGGATCAAATAGTAAACTCAGCAAGGCAGATGGCTTCTTGGTTAGAGTGGGTGACAATATTATCACACGAAAAGATGAAATTACCTACCTAGGTTCCATCCTGGAGGCCAATCTTTCCGGTGATAAAATGGCCACCAACGTAATCAAAAAAGTCAATCAAAGAACAAGATTCCTTTACAGGATCTCCTCACTGGTCAGCAAAAACACCTTGAAGACCTTAACAGGAGCCCTCGTACAAGGTTTCTTTGACTATGCATCCACCTCTTGGTACCACAGCACCTCAAAGGCCCTTAAAACAAGGCTCCAGACCTCTCAAAACAAACTGGTCAGGCTCCTACTTGGCCTCACCCCCCGAACCCACCTCACCCCTGCCCACTTTGACAGGCTGGGATGGCTTAGGGTCGACGACAGAGTACAGCATCTTGCAATGGGTCTGGTCCACAAGATTCGATACACCACCAAGATACCCATGTACCTGTCTAAATACTTCCTTAATGTAAACGAAGTCCACACCCACAACACCAGAGGGAGTGCAACAAACCATGTACAACCCAGATTCGGCACAAACAAGGGACTAAATTCTTTTCGCTCCTATGCCACCAAAATGTGGAACGCCCTACCAACAGTCATTAAGACATGTGAATCCCTTGACTCCTTCAAAACCGCTCTCAAAGGGCACCTACGGATGGCTGCAATTCGAAACTGGCCTCTGTAAAATCTGAATCCCCCCCACCCCCCCACCCCATTTTCCCTCACTGTATATAGTATCTTTTCCCTTTTTTGCTTCCCATATGATGAATTCCTGTTCTGTTCTTTACCTACAGAGAAATGTCTATTTGTATGTCTCTAAATGTTTGTATGTCTTTAAATGTTTTGATGAATTGAACAATGTGGACCCTGTTGTAAACAAGTGTAATGCTTAATTGGGTCGTCCACTCACAGTTGACAGTCTTTGTATTGAGTTTGTGCTTAAAATGTACTGTAAATTCTACAAACTGTTAATAAAGATTTCAATCAATCAATCAATAGTCCTATACTCCATGGTAGTTAACAGCCTGCTCATGGCACTAGTCCTATACTCCATGGTAGTTAACAGCCTGCTCATGGCACTAGTCCTATACTCCATGGTAGTTAACAGCCTGCTCATGGCACTAGTCCTATACTCCATGGTCGTTAAAGAGTTGAGATGAATTAATGAAATTCAACATGTGTGTGATACTCACTTCTCTCAGGAGGCCACAAGGAACTGGGTCAGACGTTAAGTGAGGGCAGTTGGTCTGAATGAAACCAAACAATGACACTGTAACAATATGGATACTCTCTGTCTGCAGCCAATCCAATAACATCCAATTACATGGGGAAGATTCAGGCTATATTATATTTCATTAGCTATAAAAAAAAATAACAACACTCCCTGGAGAATGTATAATAATAAATGAAGCTGAATCCCTCCTTGTCAAATTGAATATAGACGTGCTTCATTCCCTTAACAACCTTATGAAGGAGCTGTGAAAGCAGCCTAACTTCATTAGCAATGAAAATCCCAAACACACTTTGTTTTATGTTCTCTTGGAGCTTGATCGATGCAGGATTATTGCGTAATTATTGAAAAAAAAAGAAAAAATATATATTATTTATTATTTTAGTTTCTATTTGTGAACATTTAACTTCTAAGCAAAACATATTTAAAAACGTTTTGATAGATATTTAGATTTGTATACATATATATTACAAACATTGGCTACATAACGGTATCAGCCAAAAGAAAAGGTAAAAGAAAAGGCTGATATATAGGTCGGCTCAAATGTTCCCACTATTATCAGGAGATCAATAACATTAGCGTTTTACTTTGTTAAAGGTTGACGTGCACGCTTGACCCTTTGACCTCCCCGAGTCCAAAGAGGCATCTTTAGATTTATGTCTTAAGAGGAGAGGCTAACTTCAGACGGCAAAAGGGAAAACAAACCATTTCTCTCCCCAACCTCATCCCTGCATTTCCAGATGCGTCAAACAAAACAAAAAAAACTACACAAGTACCTTATTGTCTGCGAGGCGGCTCGGCATTCTCCTAGTTAAGTGACTAAGAGGGGACTCTCGGCAGCAGCATGCCCCAACAACATGTGATCGTCCCCATCTAAATAGTTTCCAGCATGATATCAGCCTGAATCAAGGCCTACAAAAGGCTGCATTGTACGCCTTGCATACGGTTGATGTGCATAGGGGCTGAACGAGGGCCATTGTGCAGCCAAAAAAATTAAATAGCAAGGCTGAGGCTGCAGGGGCTTCATTCCTTCCTCAATTGAAACGGCGGCCTAAGCAGATTCTCCTCAGGGTTAATTACTTGCTGTGAGGCGCATGACTGGTTAACCCCGTGATGCTGGGGCAGAGACGGTCCGGTGCTTAAGTGCAATTCAATGGTTCTCTCAAACACTATCACGTCAAGGACCCCGACATTGATATGCATTTGGCCGCAGATCCCCATTTGAAAAGACGTTGTGCCAGGAACGCCCCCACAAGAGCACATTATTTATGTTGTCAAGATCTGTCAAAATGTGTGCTTCTACAGACTATAGCTGAATGTTTTTTTAAAGTGTTCCTCGTTTTCCTGGGAGGACCCCCTGGAACCCAATCAAGGTCCCCTGGGGGTCCCCGGAAACCCAGTTAGAGAACCAGCGGTTCTAATTTATACCACATCGTACAGCAGTACTACTGTAAGTCATTTCTCTCACAGAAAATAACATATTTTGAATAATGTTTTTTTTTATTGAAAATCTGTTATGCACTCTCATCATATGATGAGGCATAAGGCTATAGTGTATGCCAGCCATGGATAAAATGGCCTTTAAAAGGTCATTACACAATGGTTCGGGATGTTTTATTCATGCAATTAATTTGCCCCAAAATGTTTGTTTTTTTGTTTCAAGTACTTTCACACTAAACACAAATATTGCGCGTCAACAAAGCAATGCAATTCATTCGGAACACAATTTTCACCACTAATAAAAGCATCAACCTGCATGAATGAGGCATCGACCCCATGAATAGTTTTGACTATTCATGGGGTCTAATAGTGCTGCAAATGTCGTATTGTGCGTATTCACCAGAGACAGAAAAGGATCATGACACAGGGACATGATCTATTTGCATACTACTATCAACATTCTAAGTTTATCCTCGTGGGGCAGTACAGTAACTTATCGTTAGTATTAAAAATATCTCCACAAAGGAAAGAAGACGTACATCGTCTCTGTCACCTCACTTCACATCCTGTCTGGGAGACCCCCGGCCAGGGGGGCCAGGTCCCATTACTGCTTGGTTTTTAAAGAGGAAGGAAGTGGAGAGCAGCAGAGAGGATCTGGAGAGACGGGCAGGAAGCCACCACTGCTTCTCCATGTCCGCTCCACACCACCACGGAAACAACAAACACTTGTTCACGTGCACGAGCACGGGCACGAGCACGGGCATGGGCACTCATTGACGACGACGACGACGTTGCACGCGCAGAACATACCATGTACCTCCGCCCCCCTGCCTGGCCCTGCCTGGTTGGTGTACAGTACACATTCACAGCGACGTGCTACACACTACAGACAGTAACCCACTTTCAGTGACCCCCCCCCCCCCCCCCCCCCCCCCCCCCCGCCCACTCCATCATGGCAATGAGGGGCCAGACTGTGAGACGTCTATGCAAAGCTGTGGGGCTTCTGTTGAGAACGACACATGGAGACTAGTGCCCTGTACAAATAATTAGCCAGGTTAAGCTTGTAGATCTGCTATTTTTGCTTTTTTTTTTTTATGTTGAAAATCAATACATATTTTGGGAAATTTGCCCAAAATAGGGAATCCTATGCCACGGTACTCATCGTACACCTATACTGTATGATGAAGTATACATTCTATACTGTATGATGAAGTATACATTCTATACTGTATGATGAAGTATACATTCTATACTGTATGATGAAGTATACATTCTATACTGTATGATGAAGTATACATTCTATACTGTATGATGAAGTATACATTCTATACTGTAGTTAGTTAGTTAGTTTCATTTATTGTCCACGTGTGGAAATTTGTCTTCGGTCTCAAACAGTAAAAAACAAACAGTTACATTACAACAACAGCAACAACACTTAACACAATTATTTTCTCATGGCAAAAAGTGCAGGACAACAGTGGCAGATACATTGGAAAACAAACTAATCTAGCGAGACATGGTATCATTTAGTGCCTTAATGGCATTTGGTATGAAAGAATTTTTAAAAATGTTACGGTTAGCTCTTGGTACTTTGTACCGTCTACCAGAGGGAAGTAGTTGGAACTCGCTGTGGAGTGGATGAGAGGGGTCGTTTGCTATCTTGATAGCTTTCTTACGAAGTACCTCCTTGTAGATACAGCCTAAATGTTGCTGTCTCTTCCCAATTATTTTTGAGGCTAGATTTACTATTCGCTGCAGCTTGCTTCTTCCTTTGACATTTAGATTGCCAAACCACATTGTCATGTTAAAAGTCAAGATTCCCTCTATCAGGTTTTTATAGACTGTTTGCATGATATGCTTGCTCACTCTAAAGGAGAGATGGGCAGTATGATGAAGTATACATTCTATACTGTATGATGAAGTATACATTTGCTTGAACCGATGTCTGACCTATTCTGTCCAATGGGTTTTGTGTATTTTTGTTGTTATTCTGGTGCAATTGTACAAACATTTTACAAACAACTTTCACATATTCAAATGATGTCTACCTGTTACTTTTCTAAATAATAATACATAATACATACATAATTTGCCTGGGCCAGCAGCCATGTGATCTTTCAACCAATCGGCGTTTCCATGCCCAACAACAAAGTGCTGTGATGTGAAAACCAGCGACACACACACACACACACACACACACACACACACACACACACACACACACACACACACACACACACACACACACACACACACACACACACACACACACACACACACACACACACACACACACACACACACACACACACACACACACACACACTTCACTGGGTAAAAATCAATGCCGCCAATAAATAATGTGTATTCACCTGTCTACTGTGTACAGGACCTTTCAAGGAGATATGTTTTACCAGCTGTGACAGCGTGGCTGGTAATGCCTTGTGAGTCTCTATCTGTCTGAGGACAGATTGTTTCAACAACCGTGCATGATGCAGTCATCAAACTACAGGTGTAAGTAGGGGCACAGCAGTAAATCCACGGAATCAGTTTAGTCGTTAGAATTAACCCATTCTGACCTGAGATCAGATTCTAAAAATGTCAGTCACTCTTCGATTTTTCAAAAATAGCAGACCTACAAGCTCATATCGCGCCACTCGGTGGCGCGATACGAGCTTGTAGATCTGCTATTTTTAAATAGCTAAAGCATAACATGATGCTGACACCAAAATGGGTGCCCGGTCAGAATGGGTTAAAAACAAAATAATAAAAAAGTACATACAAAAACTGCATTCTGTATTCTTCACACAAAGCTGTCCCCTCCCCCATGGGGGGTCTCATGGGTGAATCCACTCCGTACACGCAGAGATGGGCAGTATTTGAAATACATGTATTTGAAATACATGTATTTGAAATACGTATTTGAAATACTTTTTTGTATTTTGTAATTTGTATTTCGCTGAGATGGAAGAAATGAGATGTATTTTGTATTTAAAATAAAACTTTTGACCCAGTATTTGTATTTTGTATCAAAATACATTTTCAATATATTTTGCCCATCAGAGATGGGCAGTATTTGAAATACATGTATTTGAAATACGTATTTGAAATACTTTTTTGTATTTTGTATTTCGATGGGGATGGAAGATGTATTTTGTATTTAGATAAATTTTTTGACCCAGTATTTGTATTTTGTATCAAAATACATTTTCAATGTATTTTGCCCATCTCTGCATACACGTGGAGGTCACATCCATCCACAGATATAGAAGCAGCCAATACGCTGCCTCGTTAAAATGTATGAGACATGGGAAGAGTAAAAATAGTTAATTAGACCTAAACCATAAAGGTTAAGCCAGTCCACTGTGTGAAAGGATTATGAAAGCATTAGGCATGGAAATGTACCGGCTAATTCCCTACGGAGCAGAATGGATTGTCAAAGTTTTACATGTGTGAATTAAAGTTTGATTAAATTGCTTGTAGGAGGTACAGTACAAGACTTGTGGATATCGTTAAGCAAGACTTTCCGCAGCCGGAAGCAATTGAATATGTGATTGTGTGTCTGGTCGTATACTTGCGGACGGCATTGGTTCTCTCAACCTTTTCTGGATCAGGGTCCACTTGAAAATCTCCAAAGTGTTCGTGGCCAACCCATCTGACCACAGCCGATCACATTATCTATGTCAGTGGTTCTCAACCAGTGGTCCTTGAGGGGGTTCCAGGTGGTCCCCAGCTAAATGATGGAGTGTTGGTAACCAAATGGACCCTTAAAGATCTTTAACTCTTGAGAGTGTAAAATGAAACCAAATGGCTGGGTCCATTTGGTTTCATTTTACGCTCTCAAGAGTTACATTATTGTTAAACATCTGTATTACTTAATCTACAAGAAGTATACACAATTAGAGAATGTAGAATAATTGTTATTTTGATCGTATGCAGCCTGTTATCTCTCCTATGGTACCAACATCAACGACAACAAAATATGCTAAGTTTGGGGTTTGAGAAGATAAAGGCCTACTTACTCATAGTCCAGTTTTCGGTGACGAGGTGACCACCGAAAACTACAACATGATGTCACGCCACGGTGGTCACCGCTCGCACAACACATCTCTGTTTTTACTAACCACCGTTTCGGTGATTACCTCTTCACTGAAAACTGGACTATGAATAGGTCTTTAATCTCATCAAACGGTGGTCCGTGGCTCAAATGCTGAATAAATAATGGACCTTGATATAAAAAGGGTTGAAAACCACTGCTATATGTCATCATGTAACAGCACAATTCTCTCACTGGTATTGTGAGGTCATAATGCTCCATGATGCACGGGGTAGGAGGATGTGGTTTTGGATGCTGTTGCTGCTTGTTTTTCTGTAAAATGGCTTTGCTTGTAAATATTGGTAGTTGTGGGTTTTTTGGTCTTGTTGCTAAAGTCTAGTTGCTTATTTGGGCTTGCTTCCTAATGTTGTTTAAATCCCTGATTCTCAAACATTTAAATGTCAAGGACCCCCATATATAATTATCCGCACCGCGCACGGATACCCATCTGGAAGTATTTTGATCTGTTGGCGTCATTATGTATGCCATCCATGCCCAAATTTAGGCAATCTAAGCCCCATTGACTTCCATTAAAGTACAAGTAAAATATTTAAAATAAAGTATATATATGTCACAATACAAAAATGATTGTGGGCTTGTACATTAGTCTTGTGGCAATGCGCACAAGAAATCTGAGTGCTGCACGCACGCACGCACACGCACAGTCTAGCCTCTTTCAGAACCATACAGTAAAAAAACATGTTTGTTCTAAAAACGTATCAACTGTGTAATTGCTACCGTATTTAAATGTTTTCAACTGTTGTATCCATGCAAATGGCTGGATGAAAGAGGAACAGTAGTGACAGATAGACATCATGAAAATCAACTCTAATGTATTCTTTGGCATTTAGCACAAACCAACGTGACAAACAGAGAGGCGCTTACTCACACCTAGAATATGTGCTGTGCCCATCGCCATGTCTCCCAGACTACCTGTGTACACAATCCCACATACATTTCCCACTATACACCCTCAGGCCAAGCTTGCTGACTGCTATGGAATGTGCACAATCCACCATTTAAACTATGCTCCCTTTCATTGTCAACTCCTGGGATGGATGGCACACAGCAGAGTGACACAAGGCCTTCTAGCAGATTGTGGACAAAGAACAACAGCTAGACGTATACATACATTACGTTATGTGTTTAGGTTGTGATGTCATAGATGGGGTCAAATGCGTTATAGCAGTGTATGTAAGTGCCGTTCGGCAAATGTGTAGATCCATCGAAGGAGCATCTTGAAAAGCCTTATAACGATACTATTCTCCTCCCAGCCAACAGGGATAATAATGATAGTTGTGTCAAAGGTTTTTCACTTTTATTTCATGTAATATTTACAATGTGTATCGTAGAGCACAAAGAGTAGATAGTTATCCAGTACAACGTACTGTACTATTGGGGACCGTCTCTGTTTAGCCAGTGAAATAACCAGTGCCTGGTTTGGGCCACGTGTTTCATTTCGGTGTCCTTGACTTGCCGCCCACTCGCTGATCGTCCCTCCAAAGAACAGTTGAAGGCACGCTCACCGCCTGTACTGGCTGAAGGCACGCTCACCGCCTGTACTGTAAAGAACAGTTGAAGGCACGCTCACCGCCTGTACTGGCGGAAGGCACGCTCACCGCCTGTACTGTAAAGAACAGTTGAAGGCACGCTCACCGCCTGTACTGGCTTGCTGGTTAGCAAGAGACATACGGTCTGCTCTGATAAAGGTCACAGTCAGGAAGCGAGCGTAACCTGAGGGGAACCCCCCCAGAGGTGAGGCCAGGGTCCCTGTACACTACCAGATCAAGGGGAGAGAGAGAGAGAGAGAGTACAACGAGGAGGAATGAAACCATGCTGTAGCCAGCTGTGACGAGGCTGAGAGCTCTGTGGAAAAGTCCCGACAAAGGCACAGGAAGGCCAGGAAGACTGGGAAGGCTGCGGCGGCGCCCTTGGGACATTCACAGGGCCAGTGTGGGGGAGGCCTCTTCTTCACTCCCCTGATTTCACTTACGAAAACACACACAGCCTGTCCATGGAAATAAATGTAGTGTTGCTCCCACTGGTCAAGCAGTGCGCAGACACACGAGGACACTTCCTCACTCTATAAACGGTTTGACAATCTAAATAAACACTCTCAAATGAAGGTCTAACTATGGCCGAAAGGGACACATACTGGCTGTAAGGACTTAGTGAAGAAGAAGAAGAAGAAGAAGAAATGCGTTCTGGTAAATCAAGTTTACCAAGGGTAACTGGACTAAGCATCAGATACTTGTTTACAGCCAGGCCCACATGGAGCATTTCATGGTAGTGGTTCAATGCCTTGTCCAAGGGCACTTCAACGGTGGTAATTTTAACGTGTCGGACCGCTGATTCGAACTGGCGACCTTCCGATATCTAGCCCGCTCCGCAATCCACTCGGCCACCGCTGCCACCGCTGCCACATAATGAGTGAAGTGAATCCTGCAGTGAGCGAGGGAACCACTAGGCGTACTAACTGTTCAATAGGTTTGTGTTCCCTGCATGCCGTGCTTTTGCTTCGCCCGATATTACACTGCCATTATTGATGTCTTGGCTACCGCACAAGATGGGTGTGATTATCTGGGCAGCCTGAGTGAGGCTTTACATCATTTTCCCTGGCGCAGGGCAACGCCGAGCTTTTGTCAGCTGGCAAATGGAAGGGAAAGTTGGCATTGGCTCTGCGGAGCAGCACACAAAGACAGGAGGGCTGATTCCCTCTAAAGAACAGACTTAAAAGAGTCAGGTGCTTCTACTAGCTTCTAAAATCTACTAGCTCATACAGTTTGTACATTTGCTATTTCACTACAGTAGGGTTTTTAAAGCCACTTCAATCCTTTCACTAAATGGTACAAAATAGATGAGCTGAAATCTACTACTGTACATCAAAAACGTTAAGAACATTTAAATACCCTTGAATAAATATAAAGAAACAAGGAATGGTGATCCCTCACAAGACACAGATTTTAACATTACAAATACTGTAACTGCAGCATAGCACATCCCAGTCACGGCAACAATATAACACATAACAATATAACACACATTAACATTACAAATACTGTAACTGCAGCATAGCACATCCCAGTCACGGCAACAATATAACCCCTAACCCTAACCCTAACCCTAACCCTAACCCTAATACTGTAACTGCAGCATAGCACATCCCAGTCAATACTGTAACTGCAGCATAGCACATCCCAGTCAATACTGTAACTGCAGCATAGCACATCCCAGTCACGGCAACAATATAACCCCTAACCCTAACCCTAACCCTAATACTGTAACTGCAGCATAGCACATCCCAGTCATGGCAACAATATAAGTGCACTCATCAATTATCTGCGTGCAAACATTGACCCATTTGATGTGTAGAGAAATATGTATACCGAGAAAAAAAGGAAAAGGAAGAAAAAAAAAAGAGCCAGCGAAGGCCAAGTCAGAGAAGACTTCCAAAACACACCCTCGTTTCTGGGAAAAGCTGTTAGGAGTGAGTTGGGCTGGTGGTATGTGACGTTGGTGGGACCGCTGAGACGGCCCACATATAACTGCATGTGCAATTCCATTCAGGGAACAGTCGACTTGGGTTTTAGCACTCGGGTATACACAATGAGGATTCGCAGCCCCCTGGGCATGCCGGCTGGCGGTGCCAAAGATAGCAGGGGAGCTGGAGTGGAGGGGGACGCTATCCTATTTAAAACTGCAATCTCATATACACACTGTAACGGTCCCAGGATATTGTGTCAGGCAGGGTGTTCCTAGACATGGCTCTCTCTCTGGCCTGAGACCGACCTGAGAAAGAGTACAGTACTATACAGTGTGTGTAGAACAAGAGAGATCCGTGCCGTGAGAGTAGAAACTAAGACTGTACGTCACAATACAGACATGATGTTCATGTGAGAGAGAGTATAACCAGTGTGTGATCCACATGACAAATCTCACCATGCAAAAAATAGCAAAACCTATTGCTGGGGTTCAGATGCAATTCTTCTTGAGGATTGATGTGAAATGTGGACAAAGATAACAAGACATTCATGATGTGAAATGTGGACAATGAGGACAAGACATTCATGATGTGAAATGTGGACAATGAGGACAAGACATTCATGATGTGAAATGTGGACAATGAGGACAAGACATTCCCACTGTCGGAGCTATGGTGTGAGCCTTGCAAACAATCCCGGTTGAGATTTTAGCCAGGTGTGGTGGGACTGCGTACTTTTCATGCAACAACAAAAAAAAGAACTACTTAACCCATTTTGATTTAAAACGTTCACGATAAAAAAAAATTGCAGACCTACAAGCTCATAGCACGGCACTCGGTGCTGTGCTATGAGCTTGTAGATCTGCTATTTTTCAATAGCTAAAGTATAAAATAATGCTTAAACACCAAAAGGGGTTAAAAACTATTATTTTCCCATGGTGCCATTCTGGAGACACATGATATTTTATTGGGTTATCTGTGGACTGGACACGCCCTCCCAGAGTTACTACTACACACTGACAAAGGGTAAGATCAAAGTGCAGGAATATTGGTGATTTTCCGAGCACTGGCCATCTGGGAAAAGACACTGCATTCCCACAGTGCTGAAAATGAGCTGTGCCGTGGGGTTAACCAGTCTCAGAGCTAACACAACCTCTGGGACCACAAAACACAAAGTATCAATAAACCCAAATTATTAGAACCTAACCCCCATTAAAATAGGATATATATTATATTGCATTTATTACTAGAAATTAACTACCGGGGACTCAGAGGGCAGTGTGAAGTTTAATCATTTTATTTAGTTCAATCAGAATTTAAGGGCTGAGCCCCATCCCGAGAGATGATCTGTGAACTTTAACAAGAATCAATACTGGTTTTTACTTTCTTTTATGAGGCCCTTCCACTCGTTAAGAAGCATGAGTAGTATGCTCATAACAGGGGTTTAAAAGAAATAAGAAACGATTATCAAAATGAAATGAAGATAGAAGCAGCAAACTGTCAAGATAGATAGTCAAGATACTTTATTGTAGTCTGACATAATTTCATTTGTCAAGTAGGCTATTAACTATGTGCAATGTTTAACATTTTTAAATTAACATTCGACTCAATGTCGACGTAGTCTAATTTACTTTGATTGTCAAGTACTACATACAATTATTTTATTATTATTAGATTATATTTTTTTCCTATAAACAGCTATAGACAGCTATAGTGTTTGTGTTGTCTGAACACAAACACTATAGCATTAAATGCCATTGACAATGGATGGAGAATTTACGTCATATGTGTCCCAGCAAATGGGCTGCGTATGTCAGTGGGAACCCTTGGCCAATAGAGACCACCATTCTTGATGATGATGTACAATGATTAGAGCGACCCTCACTTCCGGTGTCGTCTTTTGCAAAGCAAGATCCCTTATTTCAGTAAGATCAGCAAATGACTCCACATAGAAACGGAGTGGTCTCAAAGTTCAGATCTTGGGTTTGTTTGGCTCCACTTTGTCAGTACCATCATCATTGCAGTGCCATCATAACCTTATTCACTTCCATGTTAAAATGTAAAGTATTACAAAAAGTATAAAACATTTCGAGGCCTACTAGTAGCTTGCACAAGGTTTGGCGCTGATCGGTCCAGCGGTTTGCGAGATTATCTCCGGACACACACACACACACACACACACACACACACACACACACACACACACACACACACACACACACACACACAGTCACACACACACACACACTGTCAATAGACGGCTAGCCACGCCATAAAAAACAGGCCAGGCCCGATGTCTGCGTCAAGTTAATTACTATCGGTGCAGACCATGTTACTGCATTCTAGAATTAATGAATGATTGGTTTATTTTGGTCATAAACTATGAAGGACAGCACTTGACAATCTGTGTCAACACATCATACATCATCATTACATGCTTTGGCCAATCCATTTCACAAAGACATTTCTCATGATCAGTGGGCGAAAACAGAATAGGCTGAAGCCCAACTTTAAGTATATTTGTCACATCACAAGGTGCAAAGGAGGTGAAATCCTACATTTTACCCACAATATCAGCAATATACGGCTGTTTAATGTTATATTATATGCTTTTCCAGAGAAATATGAAATATACAAATCACAATCCATTCGGAGGGATTTGCATTGCTAATATTAAAAGCATCTGAATATGAAAATATTTTTGCTGGGGGAAAAAAAAAAAACACAAAAACGTTTGTCAAACTGAAAACAAACCTCGATTTGAGTATTAAAAAAAACACAATCTGTGTGTGACGTGTGAACTTAATTGGCAGAGTTCTAAGTGATTCTGCATTCTCTTCACAAGTCCTTTCAGATCCAAAGCAGGATCAGAACACGGACAGACATCCAGATGTGTCAATGCTCTCAGACGTGGCTACTGGCTAGATCAGAAGACACTGAGCGAATTCAAATGACACGTTCCATCTGTAACCTCCAGGTCTCTTCCAGGGGCACTAGCAAATGACGTCAGCCCTTCTCTCATGAAATTGTGCCGTTCCATAAAGCAATAGAGGACCTTTCCTCGACTAAGCCCTATTAGCCACCTGACCGATGCGTCAATTGGCAAGTAAGGATGAGTTTGAAATTGCATACATTGACAATTTGATGCACTTTCAATACCTTCCACCTAGGAACGGAATGACTGATCAATGTTTCGATGTGGCCGACTGCTCATGTCAGACTGAGCGCTGAGTCTTGGTCATTTTGAACTGGGTGAGGTGTAGAAGGAGCGGGTGTGATCACCACCTCTGTGATCACCTCTGAGGTGTAGAAGGAGAGGGTGTGATCATCACCTCTGAACTGGGTGAGGTGTGGTAGGAGCGGGTGTGATCATCACCTCTGTGATCACCTCTGTGATCTCTGTGATAACCTCCTGCAGGGAGTGCTCCTCCTCTACTTTGAAGATGTTGGATTGCTCCCCCAGGTCCTCACAGATTGTATCATAAATAAGCCCATCGATACCCTTCTCTCTCAGCGTCTTCCTGGTCTCATGGTCATTGTTGTGCTCTCCCCAGCAGAACACCACCAGGCCTTTCCCCTGGGCCTCACTGATGTAGTCAAGGTTCCTCAAGAGATCCTCGGTGTGGGTGCAGATACCCAAGATGTTCTCGCTCTGTGCAAAGCTCATGGCAATGTGGGTGTCTTGGCAGCGGACGTCCATCATCTGTGGGTAGCTGTCTGTGACGCCCTGGGTCAGGAAGAGAATGGGATATCGGTTCTGCTTCTGGCGCACCATAATGCAGACATCTGGGTTGAAGCAGGAGAAAACTATTTGTCTCTTGCCTGCATTCTGCAGAACACATGACAAGATGATGTCCAGAAAGGTGTTCATGTTGAAGTACGATGACACATTGCTGTCCCAGGATTCATCCTTCCTCTGGCAGATCCACTTCAATTCAATGTTGAAGCCGACATGCTCGGGGACAGCTTGGAAGATCTGTGAGAGCGAGGGGAAGGGCTGATATTCATCAATTTCATCTTCATCATCTTCATCGTGATCTTTATGATCATTAACTGTGATGGCAGTGGCATGAACCAGCTTCAAAAGTTGTAGCTGATCAAAGGTCAGCTCTTTTACTGCCATCTCGAGCAGCTGCAGAGAAGTCTTGTCATTTTTCTTCTTGGTGGAAATACAGCAGGTCAGGTCATGGTAAATAACAGGGATGGAATCCTTGGAGAGGTGAACATCAAACTCCACAAAGGCAGCACCATGTTCAGCAGCACGTTTGAACGAGGCTATGGTGTTCTCCCTGACTTTGTGGTGCTCGGCTGCACGTGTTCTGCCAGCTCCTCTGTGGCCAACATGCAGGGTGCTGCTTTTCTGCAAGTATTTAGTGAAGGAGCTGCTCATGTCACACTGCAGGCCCTGGATGGGCCGGATTACAAGGTAGTCCACTCTGACTTTCCCAATGTTCTGTTTCTGAGTGGAATTTCGTCCCATGATAGGAAGCGTGACCACTCCAACGTCCTTGCCACTCTCTAGGAAGCTAGAGGAGAGGCAGCAGGCTGTGCCCACATGTCCTGGGTGGGTGTCCCCCTGGACCACATGTTCACCCATTTCCTCCTCAAAGAACTCAAAGGTGATATCCAGGTTGTCTGGGTTCATGGTTTGGATGCTGTACTCCAACCACTGGGAAGACTCCAGGGCATAGCCACACTCTGGCTGGTTGTGGCGAGGCTTGTAATCTTTCTTACTGATGCTGCTGGTCTCTAGGGTGGTGGTGATTTTCTGCCACGATGGAGGGCTGAGCGGCTCCTCTTCCTCGTCTTCCTCCCCCTCCTCTTCAATGCCTTCCCACTTTAACTTGATCCTGAAGCGAGACTTTTTGTACTTCTTCTTGGTGATAGACACTGGAGATTTCTTGGAATCGTGCAGCCGCAGACGAATCTCTGTCTGGCACGTCAGCCACCCAGAGTCTATGCATGGATTCTCACCATTGTGAACTCCAAACTTGCCGTCGTCAACATTCAGGTGTGACTCTGTAGGGCACAGGGTGCGGGGCTGCTGATGGGTCTCCCACTTATTCACTATCACATTACAGCCTGCACTCTTTGAATTCAGGAAGAAGCCCTTGAAATACCGATAGTTTGACACAGCTCCTTTGGGCAAGGTGATCGTCGTACTCCATGTCGTGCCCCCATCAGTCGGCTGTAAAGTCACAGCTCTTTGATGTGACCAGTCACCAAGGGCCTCAGAGCTGCCCACCACAGCAATGACCTCACCTGGCAACGTGTCTCCTTCTACGACGAGAGTCACTTCACTGGTTTCCATAAAGGAGACAGTGAAGGACACAGGCTGCTTGGGATTCATGTAGACTGATTCATGGTTCAGACAAGCTAACCCTTACTGCTTCCACGCACTGCTGCCACCTTTAGGCAGCCCCGAGATGGCTCTCAGCCGAAGAGGGACAATCCTCAAATGAAGCTGATTCATGCCACTTACAGCCAACTTCTGAAAGGAAACTGACTAGTCGCTTCTATACCAGCTGTTGATGACGTCAGGTGAAGATTGATGATGTCAGGAATGGATTTCCTTGTAGAGTATGGTAATCAATATTGGCCATGGGCTTGTTTTCGTGTCACAAACATGGAGCCCACTGATTTGTTTGCGCCTGATGCCATGACGGCACATTGAGGTTAGACAACACACTCCATATTTGGGCGTAGCTGCTCCTTATCCCATTCTGACCGGGCACCCATTTTGGTGTCAGCATCATGTCGTGCTTTAGCCATTTAAAAATAGCAGATCTACAAGCTCGTATCGCGCCACCGAGTGGCGCGATACGAGCTTGTAGGTCTGCTATTTTTTGAAAAATCGAAGAACGACTGACATTTTTAGAATCTGATCTCAGGTCAGAATGGGTTGATCAGACCAGTGTGTGTCCTAGTGGAAACCTCTTATGAATCTGATCTCAGGTCAGAATGGGTTATAGGGGGAGGGGGGTGGGGCAGCGGGAGCACGCGCTCCACCTGGCTCCATTGGCTAGGCGCCAGTGACCCACATTCCTTTCTTCAAAGTTCCCAGGTAAACCAACATGTAATGTGCGTCGAGTCACATCCAGACTGTGCACTGTCTTTATGGGTCACAGTGAAATTAAGGCTACAGAGACTGAACCGTTTGGCAGACTGTCAAATAAGCAAAATGAAAATGGTTGTACATAGTTACAGTAGACCTGCAGCAGTGGATGAGACTGCACAGACAGAAGCTGCACCAACACCACTGGAAGAACATGGAGAGGAAGCAGGCATCAGACAATATATCAATGTTATATTGATAGCGTGATAATATATATCATCTGGGGTTTTGGATATCATAACATTGTGATATGATATTGTCTTTTCCCGGGTTGGGCTGTAGTCAAGAAAGTCCAAGTTTATCTGCACTGCGCTACACGTACAACAAGCTAAAACAAGTCATGTTAGCCAACAGAATAAAAGGAATTTCAAGGTATTACATGAATCAAGGTTTTGGGATTCCTTCTTCAATACACGTGACCTAAGCTCCCTCTTGATAGATGAGGTGCTGACTGAGAGATGAGTGGAATGGCTCGCTGACAGATTGGGGTGCAGGAGACCAGAAGAAGACCTGAAATAGCCCCACACTATAGCGCTGCATTACATCACAAGTGATTTTTGCTGTCATGGCTGCCTCTGCAACAGACCATGGGAGAGGCAGTAAATACTTTGAGTCAAACAATTAGGCCATGGGAAGAAGCACTTTGAAACCACGCAACGCGTAATGGTTTGCAAACAGCAATGAAACAGAGATGCACATTTAAAAACCAACCTACATTCATAATTAATGTTAATTAAAGCCATTAAATTCTTAAGTACAAAACGATGAGCCAGTGTGAATACTTCTGTAACAATTTCCAAGTTCATTGTGTGCGTTTGCTTGCTTGCTTTGCGCATTTAAAAACGTGCTGCAGACATTCAAAACATTGTGAAATGACATCGTCATGTAATTTCCAGTTGACATGGAAAAAAAACACTTTTCCCAACAATTGAAAGCTCAGTGAAAACCCTCGACTCCGGCCACATCAATGTCGAGCGTAATACCGATTGAGCAATCAAGCCAACCCAAAATGAAACGGAGGTTGAGCGCTCATTGGCATCACTGTACTCCTCTCTGTGAAGTCATACCTGACATGCTTTAAGAGGCGCAGCCTTGTTGTCTTCAGCTGTAGGAGCAGCTGTAACTGATCTACTTAGCAGGCATAGCACGCGTATTGTCTCTGGAGCAGCAGAACAAGTTGGTTAGCATGTTGGACTGCAGGAGATACTGTTGCCTTGCCCTAGATTTACGACTGGAATCTCAGCCGTGGAGGAGTCATGAATCAATGAATGATACCAAAGAAGTTTGAAAGGTTACCGTCTATTTATAACAACAACCTTATCGCCATAAGCCCATATAAACACTAATGAATATGTTGAATAATTTAAATGCAATTACATTCCAAAATATTATAGATAATAATAATAATAAATAATAATAATAATAATAAATGTTGACAACTTACTGAATGTAGTGAAATGTTGTGTAAACACAGTTATTATACAGTTGTAGCAAAATGATATGCAGGACGATAGAATGGCGAACGACAGGTCAAAATGATATGCAGGACGATAGAATGGCGAACGACAGGTCATCCCAGGCCTAATTCTCATTTCAAAATGTTGCATGTGATACACTGGTGTTTGATGCAGAAGCCGTAGCTGATCTAGCCCATTCTGACCATTAGCTATTGAAAAATAGCAGATCTACAAGCTCATATCGCGCCACCGAGTGGCGCGATACGAGCTTGTAGGTCTGCTATTTTTGAAAAATCGAAGACACTTTTAAGAATCTGATCTCAGGTCAGGATGGGTTAATAATGAAACTGTCAGGATGTAATAGACATTTTTAGAATCTGATCTCAGGTCAGAATGGGCTAGAGGAGCATGTGGTCTGCACTCTGCAGTGCACACATGGAACTGTTCAGCACAACAAAGATGGTTTTCGGCTCAACTCAGAAACAGCTCTGTGTCCAGACAGACAGAAGAAAGCAACCAGCTATTTCAAAAAGAAACACACAGGTCTCCTCCTGACAGGAAGGAACTTCCGAGGAGCTACAGTACCACTACTTTGTGTAATTATCGACTCTACAAAGAGAGACCGGTCTTGGTTAAACGACTGTCCTTGCTTGTGAACACAGTCACACCATCTTGAAGTGATTAAGTTACACGTATGACAAACATCAACATACCGCTCTCATACAAAGTCCTTGCTCTAAGCCGTTGGACTCGAAATCAAATACGCCTGTGAAAGAAA
Organism: Protomyctophum parallelum; assembly: GCF_964188405.1. Taxonomy (NCBI): domain Eukaryota; kingdom Metazoa; phylum Chordata; class Actinopteri; order Myctophiformes; family Myctophidae; genus Protomyctophum; species Protomyctophum parallelum. The sequence continues at coordinate 2,950,216 of NC_139708.1, read as the reverse complement.
AGGTAAGAAGAACTGAAAAAGACCAGTTTAAAAATAAAGACATATGTCATAGCAAAGTGGCTCTGCAACTCTGCAACTCACCGTAACACTATGGCTTAATTTATCCCATGTCACTTGAGCCTGTTGTACGACCAAAATGACAGTACAGTATGTTTGGCACCTTTTCAGCTGAGAATATGCCATTATTGTTGTGAAACATATTATACTGTAAATTAGCCATAACAAGTAATTGTGTGCAGGACTGTGAACTTGGCAAGAAAGACAGACAGACAGACAGACAGACAGACAGACAGACAGACAGACAGACAGACAGACAGACAGACACTGCTCCATGAGTCATGTAGGCATGACTTCAGTGTGTCCCCTCAGCAGTCCCCTGAAACACCCACATACCATCCAGTCAACACGAGCCAGCATAGCTGATCCACCTGCCTACACCAGGGATAGATCCAGACCCCCCTCTGGTGTGTGTGTGTGTGTGTGTGTGTGTGTGTGTGTGTGTGTGTGTGTGTGTGTGTGTGTGTGTGTGTGTGTGTGTGTGTGTGTGTGTGTGTGTGTGTGTGTGTGCGCGCGCGTGCGCGCGTGCGTGTGCGCGTTTTTCTAAGACTGCCGGTCTCCATCTACTGTATGTATCACATATACATGTGTGCACACATGTACACAAACATTCAGCCGCACACATATATATGCGCAGTGGAAATAATCCTTCTCAAGTCCAGCTGGAAAGACAGTATATGATGTGTGTATGACTATCACCATCTCACATCATACCGCTAGCTTTATTGGTGTGATTACATCACCCCCTGTCATGATCCTTCTCCGTGAGATAATGTTTCAGGGGCATTGGACACACCAGAGAGAGAGTGGGCCATGAGCTGCCAGACAGAATGCCTCTCAGTTCACTTTAGAGTGGCCAGGTATGCTACCAGAATGAACAATGTCATGTGACCTTTAACAATATGCAAGTAGGTTAAAGGAGTAGTTCACCCCAACTTGTAAGTATTTTCTATCAATATCACTTCATGGGCTGTGGAATTGATAGAAAATATATTTTTTTTTGGGTGAACTACTCCTTTAAAGGAGCACTTCACCTACAGTATAATATTCAACCTGATCTTCAGATAATTGGTCCTCACTAATGCTCATTATAAGATGGCACAATTCTCGTCTACTCACTCTGTGCCTGTGTCTCTGTCACTCTGTGGACAGTTCAGAAACCTCCCTGCCTATACCAGTGACATCACTAATTGGGTTTCCAAGCAGAAACTACAGCACTTTCGCCCTGAAAACTTAGCACGCTGAAAATAGACGGATGCATGTGTTTGGTCCGACGTACTAAGTCCGACACCCTACCCCAAAACCCTAACCTCACAGGGAAGCCACGGGTGAGTTTTATCCTGCAACGCATGTGGGGAGCCACTTGTGAGTCTTAACCCATTCTGACCTGAGATCAGATTCATACGAGTTTTCCACTGGACACACACTGGTCTGATTAACCCATTCTGACCTGAGATCAGATTCTGGGTGAGTCTTAAACAGCCACGCATGTTGTCGGACTGTTGGACCAACATATGCGCCCTAAATAGACACCATTGTTCTTTTATCAACAAAAAGTCTGCAGCCTTCTACGTCACTCGTAGGCAGGTTTATGAACTGTCCACAACCCTCCTCTGAGACACAGACCAAGTAGATAGAAATGGTGACATCGTATGCTGAGCAATAGTGAGATCAAAGTTATACTAAACAATACCACTTTGATGGAAACTGAAAGAACCCTTTTTCTCAAAAACTAACTCCATTTATTATGCTGGAGTATAATAAAAGAAAGGGGTGTTTAGTGTAGCATGTCATGAGACATTTTGAGTCATTGGCATTGCTGTGAGATAAAAGCCACAATTCTGACAGGGAAAAAACATTCTTTGAAGTTCTTCCAGGGTCAGAAGGTGAGGAGGTTAACAGGAGAAGTCTGTGCTCTTTCATGCTCTGTTCATATTTTGTATCTTGTTTAATTTGTTCTCTCCATATCTCTCTCCAAGTTTAGCTGGAGTAAAATAAAAATAGAAAAGGTGCTAATTCTGGTGAGTGTGTTTTCCTGGACGCGAGCTGTGTTTTGTGGCCGTCATTCTGGCCCAACGATTTCCCAGGGAAATATAGCGTTAGAGCAGGGTTCATCGCCATGCCAACTTGTGGTCCATGGACATACAAAATGACAAATATTACCAGAAACAGAGCTAGCCCTAAATGTATACGTGCTGTGGTCCTCAAAGTGGGTTGAGGGACATTCAGGGTTCCTTGAAGGTGGCCCAAATTGACCATTGCAAGTCGGTAACTCCGAGAGTGTACAATTGGAACCAAATGGAACCTACGGTCCATTTGCACACTCTCAGAGTAATGTTGGTCCTTGAAAATGAAACGTTTAAGAACCACTGTATTGGTGGACTCCAAATGACATTCAGTAATTGGGTCGTATGATCAAAATAAAAACATTATAATGTTACTAAATCAAAAATGTGCCACAGACGGCGACAAGTCTTGTCTTTGTGTACTTGTGGGGACATATTGATGACCCCTGTGTTAACCCATTCTGACCTGAGATCAGATTCATACGAGGTTTCCGCCGGACACACACTGGTCTGATGAACCCATTCTGACCGGGCACCCATTTTGGTGTCAGCATCATGTCGTGCTTTAGCTATTTAAAAATAGCAGATCTACAAGCTCATATCGCGCCACCGAGTGGCGCGATACGAGCTTGTAGGTCTGCTATTTTTTGAAAAATCGAAGAACAACTGACATTTTTAGAATCTGATCTCGGGTCAGAATGGGTTCATCAGACCAGTGTGTGTCCAGTGGAAACCTCGTATGAATCTGATCTCAGGTCAGAATGGGTTAAAGGCCCCGCAACATGTCATTCAAATGTTTTCCACTTGTGATTGTATTCCATGGCCATCATGTGTCTCTACCAGACGTTTTGGGGTTGCTCTTCTACAGTCTACTCTACTCTAGGCCTACTATATAAAACATTAATAAAAGGACCACAAGACTGAACACTAGAATACTGGTTCTCGGCGCGGATCACTGGCGTAGCGGTCAGGGCTACCTATAGGCTACAATGTGGCCTGACCGCGTGGTGCGGGTTCGAGTCCTGACCCTGACGCCTTTGCAGTGCGTGTCACTCCCCATCTGCCATCTCTCTCAACTGTCAGCCTACGGTCCAATCATTAATAAAAGGCATAAAAATCCCCCAAATTCAATCAATATATATAAAAAATTAATACTGGTTCTCAACATTGGGTCCGTGGACCACCAGGGGTTCGAAAGGACAATTACGGGTCAGTAAAAACTCAGAGATTGTACAAAATAAAAGGAACCAAATGGACCCATGAAATAAGGTCTCTGGGTAGAATTAACACTGAGCATAGTTCCAGTATAATTAAGTTCAGCCCCCCCATCTCCCCCTCTTTGTACATGCTCAGAATTGCATGGATATGCATGGGACCCTATGTTAAGAAACAGTTCACTATAGAAGACATAAATAGCATCATTGTTGATGATATCATTATGATTGATGGTCATGGGGGGGGGGGGGACCCGGCACAACAAATGATTCTACAACTTACATCAGTTACTACTAGGTAATTGGCCTCTGTAGGTTGCATTGTATTGTTTAGACTAGAGTCATTTGTATATATTTGTTCCTCTGCCTGTCAGTCTACAGTCAAAGCATTTTTATTGTTGGTTTCAACAAAACCTTATAAAGGTACTATAAAGTCCTCTCCTCTCATTCAAGTTGGCTAAAAGTCAGTCAGGAAGACAGGGTTAAATTATGGCTAAATTATCATGCCACATTCTTTCTATAAACCACTCCACAATAGCTAGATCTGGATACTTTTAAGGTGATTTCCAATCCCAACGCCTGTGGACCAACATATAGACACATTCAACTACACAAGGTGTTTTCAAATGACATTATAACACAGCAGCCAGACTATACAACAGCCTTCAGTATAAGTAGCTTTAATTGACACCCTGTCGCATAATTGATGCCGGTAAATAATGTCATTCAGTTCCCTGCTGGTTTTCCTCTTTGATAAACTGACTGTTTAATTCAACCTACCAACCATTAAACCAAAGATATATTTCTCCCTGCCTGATTACGACAGTGAAAGCAGGCGAATGAGGAGTGACTCGTGCCGGACCGACCGACCGACCGACCGACTGGCCTCCAGCCTCCTCCTCTCACGGTTTATATTCCAATGATAAATAAAATAACACAGCTTGAACTTACCCTTAAAATAAGCAGCTCGGACGTTGCCAGGCGAGGTATTAATCCAATTCCAAAGGCGCTCCCCAATCACTGAGATGTGGCTGTCACATCATCCTGGACAGGAGCAAGGAATGATTTGCTTCTACCAACCAACCAAATCGCACATCAGATGTATGAATCCAACAGATACAAAATACACATCCACTGATTTACTGTGTAACGAGCGACCGGGACAGCGCAGACGTTCCAGGAGGACACGGTATAAATATAAACGCCGGCGGTCCGGTTGTCTTCTCCCCCCCGCCTATGGACAGAGCATTCCCGGCGCACTCCATGGACCCGCACCGGGGCAAGTTCTCCTTCTGCCGGTTGGAAGCCTTAATTCCGTTCCACTGGAAAGCCCGAGCCCCGCCCCCTCAGCGCCCCGAGCCCCGCCCCCTCAGCGCCCTGAGCCCCGCCCCCTCAGCGCCCTGCACTGGAGACGCTCGAGCGAGAGGACAGTCAATCAAACTCAAACAGCCAATCGGTGCACGTGGGGGGGGGGGGGGGGGCGGTGTCGCAGCTCAGTCAATCAGTGTGACTAAGCAATAATATCTATTATGGGCAGGCAGTGGTTATTAAACATTTTTATTTCTTTATTTAATGGACCCCAGATAACTCCGATACAAGATTTTGATGAATTGAACAATGTGGACCCTGTTGTAAACAAGTGTAATGCTTAATTGGGTCGTCCACTCACAGTTAACAGTCTTTGTATTGAGTTTGTGCTTGAAATGTACTGTAAATTCTACAAACTGTTAATAGTAATACATATTTCAATCAATCAATCAAAAAAAGAACCAAATGGAAGCGTCCATTTGTACACTCTCACGTTACAGGGTATATTAGGTTCCTATTAAACATCATAGCTGGGGGGGGGGGGGGGGGACCCCTGGGAGAACCACTGGTTTACTGTAGTCTTAAGTCAGAAGTCAAAAATATTTTTTTCTTATCTTAAACAAAATGAATGGACAGGTGGAGAAATGAATGTACCATTTACTTGCATTGCCATGATTGATTAACAATAAAGGAGATAATACAGATCAACCTTGTGACTCTTAAACTTGAGTCAGTGGTCTGGTCTTAAAGGACCACTTCACCACATTTCAACCTATCTTCATATAATTGGTCCTCACTAATGTTAAAATGATAAACAAAACAAAACATCTACTCAGTCAGGATTTGCCTTTTGTCCTGAACATTAGTGAGGATGAAGATAGGCTGAAAAGTGGTCCTTTAAGCACAGAGATAAATAGATGTTTTAAAAATAAACTGGAAATTTATGCCTGAGAAACTAATATAGTTTGTAACAATTCATCAATTCACCATTGACACAACGCCCAAGAGTTCATGTTTACAATCTGTGGCATTCCATTATTTGTAGCCAAGATTCCTCCCATACTTCGACTAAGGGATTTTCCAGCCATGGCATTACTCATACACACAGTAGATTCTTCATTATTCTGTATTCATTTTACCTTGAGCGTGTACTCTCTCAGAGTTACAAATGGATACATTAACATTGAGGATTTGGTGTAGCCTATACGGACCATGTAATCTGTTCTCAGTGGGAACCAACAAAACAGAATCTACATTAACCACTTCAGCTGAAGTGGTTAATGTAGTTACAGAGGTTTTCAACTGACAAAACACACACAGTAACCAGTCAGCAGTTTTAAGTGTTATTCACAGCACAGCGGGCGTATGCACCTCGTCACAACTATAAAGACAGCATGCAGCCACGTTCGCACAGCGACCACCAGTCCAGAAAGAAAGGAGAAGATGCTGCAATGAAAAGGAGAGAAAGAAAGGATCGAGAATGTTGGACCACTTTCTATTCGAAAACAAGATCCAGCTCACAAGATCGCTCGCAACGCATTGAATATGTGCCTTTTGCTTTGCTTTGAGTATTTCTACATTGTGGTATTGCTATACTTTTACTCAAGTAAAAGATGGGAGTATACTTCTTCCACCACTGGATGAGGAGAGGAACAACATGATGACAGGGGCCACAGGCCAGGCCTTACTGTAATCTGGATGAGGAGAGGAACAATATGATGACAGGGGCCACAGGCCAGGCCTTACTGTAATCTTTAGATGTGGTTGCTGGGAACCAGAGAGGCCCTGCAGCCACCCAGCTTCACCCAGCTGACCTGCTGCTTCTGAGACTGAAAACCACCTCCTCAGGTCTGCTTGCTCTCCTCAGGATCTCTCCTCACAAGGTACACAACACTGCTAAGTAAGTTCTGAGTTTTACTTTAACTCTGAGCAGGTGCAAATGGAGCTGTACAGTGTAATTGCGAACGCAATGAGAACTAACTATGAGACCCTGCAGATCATGTCTGTGTGTGTGTCTGTCTGTCCGTCTGTCCCGCTGTGACACCACCCGCCCGCCACCAGAGGGCGCAGCTGTAGCACACACACACACACACACACACACACACACACACACACACACAGTAGAAAACTTACAAAAATTACTAACTAAAAAGAAAAAAAAAGTACGTAATTTATTCTAATTGTTGTTATTGCAATTTACGAGCTGCGTTCGCTTCCCGCGTTTGCGCGTCTTACTTGTAATGTTCAGAATGTAACTTATATATTTTTCCTTTCATTTATTGGTTTATTTGGGAGGGAGGGTGTACATTAATCAACAGAGAATTCAAATACAACACAGTAATGTTACACAGGAGTTTATCATAATGCAACTTTTCATCTTTAGTCGACCCTGATACATAGAAAAATAAAAACAAGATAACACAGAAAGTAGGACAAGACAAGGTTAAAACAGAATACAAAACAAGTGCATTATAAAGTACAACGTATATAACAGTCAGTATATCTGTCAGTTAATGTCCCTTAAGGGTGATTTATACTTGTTTGTACGCCGGTGTCGCTCACTGAGAATAGTACAATAGTAGGCCTACACACCAAGTATAGACCCCCGGGGGACATCGGTCAACTGCTGTAAGTATATAGGGCTTGAGTGGTTTGAAAAAACCTCAAAACTGCACTGCCAGGGTTGCAAAATGATTTTTGTTTCTTTTGGATTGCAGTGTTTTCTATGTTTTCTTATAGTGATATTCTATGATGTACAGTACATTCAAAAAGGCTACATGGGTGATGGGTGTGCAGAATCTTTGTGAACTTTTGATGCCTAAATATAATTAGTAATTGGCTCTGTACTTTATGCACTCATTTTTCCCTTGTCCCCAAAATAGTCGATCTATAAGCTCACAACACCTCACAATACAACGCCTTGTGACCTTGTAGAACGGCTTGTATTTTTCTGCCAATGTTTCCCCCCCGAATAGGGATGCAAGTGGTTAATTCAGTTAGCTTTCTGGGAGCTTTCCTGCTGTCCAATGAACCATAGCGTCTTGGGAGGCATAACGTCTTCCAGGGCCTGAAAAGGGACTGTAAAATGGTTAATATAATACCCCGTAAACAACCTCCAGAGCTGATGTCAAAATGTATTGATAGCCAAGAGCAGGTAGGTCATCATTCTCCGTACAGTGTGACTCTGAGCCTATACTGACCAGGAGACAGATGGGTGGTGTCAGAAGCATGTCCGTACAGTGTGACTCTGAGCCTATACTGACCAGGAGACAGATGGGTGGTGTCAGAAGCATGTCCGTACAGTGTGACTCTGAGCCTATACTGACCAGGAGACAGATGGGTGGTGTCAGAAGCATGTCCGTACAGTGTGACTCTGAGCCTATACTGACCAGGAGACAGATGGGTGGTGTCAGAAGCATGTCCGTACAGTGTGACTCTGAGCCTATACTGACCAGGAGACAGATGGGTGGTGTCAGAAGCATGTCCGTACAGTGTGACTCTGAGCCTATACTGACCAGGAGACAGATGGGTGGTGTCAGAAGCATGTCCGTACAGTGTGACTCTGAGCCTATACTGACCAGGAGACAGATGGGTGGTGTCAGAAGCATGCCTTTGAAATATTATAACAGTACGGGCCTCTCCTTTCATGACTAAGAACCGTTGGAAGGGAAATGTTTTGTTGTTCTTTGTGGTTGCTCTACTACTACCATTAAGACCCGAGGCCCATTCTACAAATGCCTTCTATATCCTAACAGTTTTCTGAAAAACCTATGTTGCTGTTCTCAAACTTTTTTCATGTCAATAAGCCCCCTATTTGACCCCCAATCTCAAAATATTTTGTACCAGGGACGACCATGAAGCAAATATTTGAGTTAAAACCATGTTGCTTAAAAATATATATTTATATTAAGATTTGTCATGATTTGATTCGTGATGCGATATGAACTCGTGTGTATCCCCAATTTTGTAATAGCCAAAGTATGAAATAATGGTTAAAGTGATTAAAATCGAAAATGACACAAATGCTTTCCCGGTCATTAACAACATCTTCTACTGACTGTTAAACTTTTAAATGTGACTATTAAATTATATATTTTAGTTAAATGATAGTAAAATACCTAATCGTTCTACAAAGGCACTATGAATAGTAGACAGATCTAGCAAATGTTCTTATGACCATTACATATACCGGTAGTGTCATTCATACCAGCAAAGCCTATATAGCTTCCTCTTGGGTTCCCAACTCAATCGGACACACTGCAAAATGAGTGAGTGTTCATTTCACTCTGAGAAGGTGACCCATAATGTTTCCTCTCAGCATGAAAAGAAATCACAACCTTACGAATTCAAATGCATGTTCCTAGATTAGGCAAAAGATGATATTTTTTACTAGTGGAATGAGCTGTTCAGACTTCTTCATCCGTTGCATATGCACATAGCCATGAAAACATACGTAAATACCAGCCAGGGACCAACAGGGAGTCCCTGATTGATATACCATGAAGTAGCAGTAATTAATGGTGAACTCTCCCATGGGGTTGAGAAAAAGAGGTGGGGTGGAACCAGGGCAAAGACAGCAATTAGGAAGCAACACCAGACCTGTAGGAGCACTCAAGGTCCCCTGAAGCGCCATCAATCAGGCCCAGATAAAAGGGTTGACTGCAAGGGTGATGTTTAACCAAAAGAACACTGTCAGTCGGCACATAAACCACTTCCTCTTTTGTCAACCAACCAGATAGAGGGCCGGCGATAACCTTTCAGCTAAAAGAGAGTGGTGTGGTTATTGCTCATGCATGTGTGACATATAGGTTATGCTGGGTTTATATTCCGCCACATGACAAAGCATGAATCAAGCTTTTAGTTTCCCCATCAAAGACATATTCCCAACTTCAATCTTATTTCTGAGCTGTGTTTATTGTTTCTGTTCATTTAGCTTTGATAGAACAGTTTTTCTGTTCTATTAGCATCTCTAGTGTTGCCTGTTTTAATTTGCACTGCTCCCTTGGAGACTTATAGTTATAATATTAATGCGATGTTACTCTCAGTGAATTAAAGGTGCAATATAAATAAAAGCTTCTCATCTTCTACCATCATGCGAATGAGATGTATTTTTTACCCAAGGTCAAATTGTTGCTATATACAGTATGTCCTGTGGAATATTAACCAGGTTGAAAAGTATCTTGCCACAAAAGAATTAATGTACAAATTCCAATCAGGCTTCAGAACATCCCACTCCACTGATACATGCCTCCTCTATTTGAGCGACCACATCAAACAAAAAGTGGATGCTGGCAAATACTGTGGCATGGTCATGCTGGACCTCCAAAAAGCTTTTGCCAGCGTGAACCACTCCATACTGGTTAACAAGCTAAAAGCAATTGGTTTTGATAGCACATCAGTGAGGTGAGCTGGATGCAATCCTACCTGGAGGGGAGAGAACAGATGGTGGAGGTGAACGGAACACTGTCCCCTCCCCCTCCCAGTGAGCTGTGGCGTCCCACAAGGAAGCATACTAGGGCCTTTACTGTTCCTAATATATGTAAACGACATGACATCAGCTTGTGACTGCAACTTGTTCCTGTTCGCAGATGACTCAGCACTGCTGGTCTCGGACAGGAACAAACTGCATGTTGAAAAGGCCCTCAGCTCTGAACTCGGTAGAATCTGCACCTGGCTCGCTGTTAACAAACTTTACACAAAAACTTCACACGTAAACATGAAATGACCTACCTAGGTTCCATCCTGGAGGCAAATCTTTCCAGTGATAAAATGGCCACCAACGTAATAAAAAATGTCAACCAAAGAACAAGATTCCTATACAGGATCTCCTCACTGGTCAACAAAAACACCCTGAAGACCTTAACAGGAGCCCTCGTACAAGGTTTCTTCGACTATATGCATGCATGCACCTCTTGGTACCACAGCACCTCAAAGGCCCTTAAAACAAGGCTCCAGACTTCACAAAACAAACTGGCCAGGCTACTACTGGGCCTCGCCCTCCGAACTCACCTCACCCCTGCCCACTTTGACAGGGTTGATGACAGAGTACAGCATCTTGCAATGGGTCTGGTCCACAAGATTCGATACACCACCATTCCACCAAGATACCCATGTACCTGTCTAAATACTTCCTTAATGTCAACGAAGTCCACACCCATAAGTGTTATGGGTGGGGAGTTCAACAAACCATGTGCAACCCAGATTCGGCAAAAACAAGGGACGTTTTCAGGCCAGGTTCCAGGTTTTAAAACATTCCACAGTCTGCGGCACTCTCAAGTCCATGGGGAGGCTGTTCCATAGGCGTGGTATTGCCGAGCAAAGGGCCCGGTCTCCCATGAACTTAGAAATTCTGTGACTGACTTCTTCATTTTAAGATTTCACAATTTGGAACTCTACCAGCTGTGTGTTTAATTTAGCTTCTTCAGTTGTTTCACTACTGCATTCTGTTTTGACTGAGAGTAAATAGATTTGATCAGGATTCCCCCATCAACATTTATGATGTTTTGCAATGAATGCAGAATAGAACTGTAATAACGTAAAATACCAAGTGTAGGAGGAACTCTTATCCCTACACACACACACACACACACACACACACACACACACACACACACACACACACACACACACACACACACACACACACACACACACACACACACACACACACACACACACAGTATCTAAACTATGAACTGTATCACACTGAATATTGAATAATCTGCCTCCCCCCCTGCTGATTACCCAGTCACCTGCATAACACAGGACACCTCTGCAGCAAACAAGAAAAGCGCAACATGAAACATTAATGATGGTCCAATTAATAATTCATGCCATCAAACATTGACGATGCAGATGAACACCTGGGCATGCCACTCAAGGGACTTGAACAAAGACTCCTTCGCAGCAGCAACTTGAACTTTTTCACTTTTCTGTGCTTAACTTAAAAAAAGTCAAATTTGAACAAGAATATAAATATTAAACAACAGAGAACTTGTAAAAGTTTAAAAGAGCTGTTTTGAACGTTTAAAAAAATATATAACATTGAATGATTAGCATTCGAATAAATCATGTATCATGCAAATAAACATAAACAGACAATAAATAGTTAAATTCAATAAATAGATAATGGTTATTTACGTCCATGGGGCTATGTTGTAGCTTAGAGTTTATATCATCTCTAGCAGTTCAACTGCTCTCTTATCGTTTGGATTCTATCTATGACTCACAATGTTGTGGGGATGAGGTTCAAGAGTGCAGTTAAAGATGCATTCTGTTTTTCCATCTGCGCACGCACACACAGGTTAAGCTCAGGCATCCCTGCTAAGAAGTATACCGTTATTCACCCCTGCTAAGACTAAGAGGTATACCGTTATTCATCCCTGCTAAGACTAAGAGGTATACCGTTATTCACCCCTGCTAAGACTAAGAGGTATATCGTTATTCACCCCTGCTAAGACTAAGAGGTATACCGTTATTCACCCCTGCTAAGACTAAGAGGTATACCGTTATTCACCCCTGCTAAGACTAAGAGGTATATCGTTATTCACCCCTGCTAAGACTAAGAGGTATACCGTTATTCACCCCTGCTAAGACTAAGAGGTATACCGTTATTCACCCCTGCTAAGACTAAGAGGTATATCGTTATTCACCCCTGCTAAGACTAAGAGGTATACCGTTATTCACCCCTGCTAAGACTAAGAGGTATACCGTTATTCACCCCTGCTAAGACTAAGAGGTATATCGTTATTCACCCCTGCTAAGACTAAGAGGTATATCGTTATTCACCCCTGCTAAGACTAAGAGGTATACCGTTATTCACCCCTGCTAAGACTAAGAGGTATACCGTTATTCACCCCTGCTAAGACTAAGAGGTATACCGTTATTCATCCCTGCTAAGACTAAGAGGTATACCGTTATTCCTCCCTGCTAAGACTAAGAGGTATACCGTTATTCATCCCTGCTAAGACTAAGAGGTATACCGTTATTCCGGCTCTTGTCAGAGTTGAAAGGAATCCAGCATGCAACCATGCAGCCGAGCTGAGGCTGCTCAGATGATCAGTGGCAGTGTGACTATACTGAAAGTCAGTGGTGGAAAGTAACCAAGTAGATTTACTTAAGTCCTTACAGTACTTTTGTACAATGCTATATCTCTACTATACTTGAGTATTTCCAATACTTTTACTTCTACTCCACTACATCTCAGATCCAAAACAATTACTTACTACTCCACTACATTATGTGAAAAAAAATGTTATTGTTACTTTGTAGATTTGGATTATTATTACAAAATGGGACATTCTGCACAATGAGTACTTTTACTCTTGGTACTTTTGTATTTTACTCAAGTAAATGTTGACTAAATTCAGAACTTTTACTTGTAACAGAGTATTTCTATATTGCAGTATTGCTGCATTGACTACACCACTGAAGGTATTCTGAAAGGCCCAGATTTCTCCATCACTGCTGGTCGTCTGCAGAAGCACAAATACAATGTCAGAGGCTGTAGCCTACCTGTAACACCAACAAACAAACAATTTAACTACTTTAGACAGGCAGCCTCTGGAGACATTTTGAAGTTATTATCTCTGTTGCTATCCATGTAGGCCTACTCACTTTTTTTGGCCGATTTCAATGCTTTAAACTATTATAGATTTTTGATCTGTAAAGTACTTTGCGCTGCATTTTTATGTCATGAAATGGAGATTCAGCTCAACTCTGTTTTACATATCTTAACCTGCTATTCTGGCTTGGACTTGTATGTGACAGAGACGCACACATCAACATAACCAAACTCTGTCTGGAATGTAAAAGGCTTCCTTGAAGATGCTACAGAGAAGCTCACAGATAACCCAGTTACTCAAGTGCTGCAGCGCATTTCTATTTTTATATAGGAACAAATCTTCTGATGACATAAGCATAAACCATGGCATGTGGACCGAGGTCCTTAGGGAACCAAGGCTGTCAACAGAGACACATAAGTTACAGTCAGCTTGTTTTGAACAGGATCCTATACCCAGTTATATACCATGTGCAGTCTGTACGATGAAAAGGTGATATAAACAGAGATAGAAAAGGAGGGGATCGTTTTGAATCAGTCATCATGTTAGCTTTCTCATGTTGTACGTATGGTTATGTCCAGTAGCGGCTGGGGGGGGGGGGGGGGGGGTCTAAGACATCCATTATACCCATAGTTCACCCTGCAGCAACAGCATTACAGCAAACGCTCCACAACAAAACAGGGGTTCCAATGCTCCAGTGAACATCTTTTGTATGTGCAGATAGCTGCTCTTTAATACCACCATGATTATTGGTGGTGGTGGTGGCTAATACTTTGAGCCTGGGATTATCAAACCCTGTGTCAAGGGACACATGGACATCATGCACATTTTAAACAAAATAAGACCAGAACAGACAATTAATTAAAAGGTTTGATTATACACACTGGTATACTTCCAGAATGGCACACGGACCAAATCTGCCTGGGGCCAAACTGGCGCCATTCACTTCCTGGGCACGGACAAGCACGAGAACACAAAGCACTATTTATAACCTCATGGAGTGGCTGTTTTTCTAAAGAGACTGAGAAGATAAGACATGACCAGGAACCAGAAAAAGGCAAATGCTGTGGGGGTTGTAGTCTTGCTCAACTAACTCTGTCCTCATACAGTAAGCATCAAACACTGATGGGGACAGCTCATCTTCATGAAGCAGCATCCCATTAGAGACTGGGAACACTGTAAATATATCATACCACTTTAAGCATAGTGTCCATATTTTGGGCATGTCATTATAGGCGAAAGATGAACACACAAAAATGAAACTGTCTCCTCCGGGTAGGTAGGCCAGTGGTTTTCAACCTTTTTCATATCAAGGAAATGTATTTATTCTGCATTTGAGCCACAGGCCACTATTTGATTATATTTAGCCTCTCAGACCCAACACTAAAGAATATCTTGTCGTCGTTGGATAGGATTTTGTGCACAATTCAATGCTGTATTGATAGGCAAACAATCAACAACAAAAAAATCTCTTCAGACACAGGCAGATACAGAGATCTCCATCTCCATGTGGGACACAGACAGACAGTTCAAACGGGTGCTATGACAAGTTGACAACGGGTATTATTAGGTTCCCAAGTTGCATCGTTCTCAAGTAGGCCAGTAGACGACGCTCTCAAGAGTAAAATATCTAATAAAGGGCCCTGTTGCCACGATAACGGATGACAACAGGCACAGCATCGTCACATTGCCTACGTATAAGCAGTGAAAGGTATTTTTGGTATTTACCCCATTTGGTTATACCAAATATCTATCATTTACTGTAGCTGGGGGCCGCCTGCAATCCCCTCAACGACCACTGGTTGAAAACCACTGATGTATAGTATGTAGTAGGCTATTACAAAGCAGGAGTTGGGTTTAGCAGCAGGTAACTTCAAGTTTAAGCCTGAAATTGTATGATGAATTGAAGGTGGAACCACAATGAAAACAAGTCCCCATACCAGGACTTTTTTGTGTTAATCATTATTAAACCAACTTTATTGTCTACATAAATTGATTGATTGATTGAAATATTTATTAACAGTTTGTAGAATTTACAGTACATTTTAAGCACAAACTCAATACAAAGACTGTCAACTGTGAGTGGACGACCCAATTAAGCATTACACTTGTTTACAACAGGGTCCACATTGTTCAATTCATCAAAACATTTAAAGACATACAAACATTTAGAGACATACAAATAGACATTTCTATGTAGCTAAATTCATCATATGGGAAGCAAAAAAGGGAAAAGATACAATATACAGTGAGGGAAAATGGGTCAAAACAAAAACAAACATAGGCTAGATGTATTAGACTGGACAACAACTTGTAATTCACGGAATTTGGTACATTTCTGAGCAACATCCATCAGCTCCATCAACATGGAGAGAATATAGTGGGTCATTGAAAAATGTCACGCGGACCCTTTAAGACGTTTAAAACAAAGATTTACTTCCTGTGTTGACGTCTCTCGTAGCATTATTGTTACTGCGTTTACTAGCATTGAGCAGAGCACAACACATGTTATTATTAGAGCACCAGACACAGACACAGAGCACAACACATGTTATTATTAGAGCACCAGACACAGACGCTGTTTCCTCTGCAAATCATACCATTTGCTAGGATTTGTAACGTGGCAACATTTTGAGTAGTCTACTACATGTAGGTGATATTCTTCGGATGTACTGTAAGTTATAATAAATTATAATTTATCATGCACAGGCAGGCCCCATGTTTCCATTTTATTATTTAAGTATTGTAAATGAATCATCATGCCTTATGTATATAAGACCATGTGCTAATATAGCCTATATGCATTTTAAGTGTTCAAGATATGGTAGGACTAGGACGTAAGAGGAAGATTGACTCGGGAGCAGCTGTCAACCACAAAAGCAGAAGAACATGCATGAACAGTCCTGAAAGCCAGGGAGCAGCCGCTGATGAGATGGCTCACCATAGCCCTTACTTCATCAAGGATCAGCAAGTGCACAGGCTCAGAGAAGAGTTTTTCAACCAACCTTGCACTAGTCTGGCCAAAGCATTTCTTGGCAAGGTATCAACATCATTTCAAATTCCATTCCACTTTTGTCTCCAAGTCTAAATGATGCATCAGAAACGGAGACAGCCTCGTCTGAAAGGCAGCTTTCCCACTTCTTTACATGCCATCTGTGTCCTGCAAGGACACTTGTTTTATTAAGATTAATTTTGTTCCTCATATGTTCATGGTAACTTTCCAGGGGCCTTAATGAATCTTTCATGCACCAATAAGAGCACTAATGCATTTCATCCAGCACAGCTAGCTGGCTCAATGTAATTATTCCAATGACATTTATTGACCATAAGTCATAGGACCTGAAATGTAACCATTTAAACTCTGCTAGGTGTTGGTCCGCCGGTGTGCAGATGGTACAGAGCTACGTGGAAGAATAGTGGAAACAGAGGCCTACCTTGGAGGAGAGGACAAAGCTTCTCACTCAGCTGGAGGAAAACGCACAGAGAGAAACACTGCAATGTTCATGAAGCCAGGCACAATCTACGTGTACCCAATCTATGGCATCTACCTCTGCATGAATGTATCCAGTGAAGGTAAAACACTTAATTGTGAGGCAAACTGCAGGGCAAGAAATACTGTCTTCAGGTGAAAAAAATAATATATATACCGTATACTGTATATACATATACATACACACACACACACACATTTATTTTACAGATGAGCAAGGCAACAGCTGACCGACGCATCTGACCCTGTTGAAACGAAACGCGAGCAGAAAATTGGGTTCCTTTGCTTCTATGTATGATCCACTGAGAACAGTTTTGAGCCACTGTGATTGAACCCAGGCAGCGCTTCCTTTTTCTGTTTTAAACTTCTTGACATCAACATTCAGTGTGGTGTGCAATGCAGAGCAGACATTTCCACTGAAAATAGGTAGATAGATACTTGTTAGGCATACTGAGGCAAGCCTGTTAAGTGTTAACCCATTCTGACAGGGCACCCATTTTGGTGTCAGCATCATGTTATGCTTTAGCTATTTAAAAATAGCAGATCTACAAGCTCATATCGCGCCACCGAGTGGCGCGATACGAGCTTGTAGGTCTGCTATTTTTGAAAAATCGAAGAGCGACTGACATTTTTAGAATCTGATCTCAGGTCAGAATGGGTCCATCAGACCAGTGTGTCCCCGGCGGAAACCTCGTATGAATCTGATCTCAGGTCAGAATGGGTTAAAACAAACTCCATGTTTCATGTAGATGAGATCATACAGAAAAAGGATTGTTGCAGTGTCAGATTAAAGGCATTGCAGGTTTTTATGTGTTTCCCTCTCTAACCATTGTAGTTTCTTTTTGTATCCTCATGTAGAAAGGGCAAAAGGAAGTAGACTGACTGGAGCCTTGGTGACTAATGGATATTGTTGCTGTCGGGATAAAACCTCATATCTCTATATTTTAACTTTTAGATTTTTGGGAGTATGCTTCGTCATACTAGTCTACAGTGTTACACAAAAGTAGCAACCTTAGCAGATTTACAACAAGCTCAAAACAACACTTTTTAAATTCTTAGCATGTCTATTTTTGAACTTGAATCCTGAAAAGTAACAGTTCTGGACATACACAAGTACAATGTTTCACAGCGTTGATATTGTATGTTATCTATAGGGGAAGGTGCTGCTGTGCTTCTGCGCTCTCTGGAGCCGCTGCAGGGGCAGCATCTCATGAGGCAGCTGCGGGCAGCCAAGCGCAGAGAGGGAGCAAGGCAGCTGAAGGACAAGGAACTGTGCAATGGACCCTCCAAACTGTGCCAGGCTCTGGACATAGCCCGCAGCTTTGACCGTCAAGATCTAGCCTCAGACCCGGAGGTGTGGCTGGAGGAAGACCCCCAAACCGACCCACCAGATTCCCCAGGGCTGGTCTCGGCACCCCGCATTGGTATCGAGTCCCATGGGGAATGGGCTACCAAACCCTTGCGTTTCTACCTTTGTGGGCACCCATGTGTTAGTGTAGTGAATAAAGATGCTGAGAGACAAATGGACTCAAATCTGCAGTCAGACACGGCACAGCAAAATGGACCTTCTTGAAATCTTGCTGTCTCCTATTCGCGTTCATACTTAATGTCAAATAAAATAAAAACTGACATTCTAAAATAGTGTAAATAAAAGGTTCCAATGAAATGATTTCAGAAACGTCTCAAGTAAGAAAGGAAATGGGAGAATGTCTTAAGATTTGTTTGAATGCAATTTCTTTTGCATATATTTATTTTTTGCAGTTTTTATACCTTGTCCTCACAGGCTCACACTGTACACATGGAAGCATACATGTGATTTTGGTAAGTTGAAGAAATTGCTCAATATACACAATGTCACATTGTGTAGTTGCAAATTTTCTGTGAACTAGATGTTTGAAGCTGGGGGTAATGACATGAAGTTGAGTTCTAAACAGGAGCATTTTCAACTTGCTAGTGCAGTTTTCCACCTGTGTTTTTTAATAAACATTATTTCTGGAGAAATCCTCTCCTCGCCGACTCATTGAATTCACAGATGCTCCGAGGACTCTGCTTACCTCAAAGTCAAAACGGCTCGTCTGATGTCAGGAGTCTTTCTCCTTTAACTCTGGGGAGTCCTTTGGGGAGCTTGCTTAGAGGCCTGGAATGATCATTACAGAACGTGCACCCCTCTTTTGGGTAGAAATCACAACCACATCCGAGACAGGGAAAATGACATGGGAGCCACGTTCAAGGCGTTTTGTACATATAAAATAATTTATTAATATAAACAAAAACATTGACTCTTAGGAAATACTTTGTTTCACACTGTATACACATTGCATCGTAGCTCATAGAATGATGGCGTGGTCAAAATAACAGCAGATTGTTGAGCTACAGTAGTTAGCTGTGACCATGACATAGTACTGTATTAGCTCTGAAATGTTTCTCAGTAGGTTGCATCGTTCGAGCCAAGCACTTGGAACTGTAGGAGTTGAGAGGCATTCCATTTCCTTTGACTCTGTTCCACATATAAATGTTGTGAAAATAGCCTGATCTACAGCTCATAGGTTGACGCTTACAACTGAGCTTTAGTTCGGCTATGTTTGTCTCTTTCATATTTTATTGGACAATTTGGCAAATGTTTGAGAACCACTGCCCTACTCCATCGGTGACTGGAAGAGGGAGATGATGGGGTCTTCATGGTTGGTCACCACCAGAACATAGCGGAATTTGTCGAACAGCGTCTTGAGCTGGGACCGCCGCATGTTCTCATTGTACATAATCTCTTCCAGGTGGTGGTGTCCTCGAAAGTAGTGCAGCAGTCTGGGAACAGTCAACAAAAACAGGCAGAACAACAAGGTTGGAACGGGTGTTTTTCACTGAATCATGAACTCCTTAAATCTACCATAAAAAAACAAAATACATACATACATGGATGCACCTGGGACGTATCCACAGTGATGTATCCCAAGGTCATCGGGGTTTCGGGTCTCCCAACATCATACCCCTCACTCAGGTGACCAAGCCGGGGTGATCAAGTCCCGACTTACGTCCCAGTAGCTACCCTCGATCAGTCCCATTAGGGAAAAACCAGGGCCACACAATCCGTTCCTCCTGAACTACTCTGCCGGGACTGGGCGGTACCATTCTGGCGCGTGGAAGGACTAGGCTCTGTGGGTTGACTCCTGTCCGGGCCCCTCCTACGTCTGACCAGGTCCACTCCTGCTCTCACCAGGTCAGGCCCTGTGCGTTGCACCAGACTCCCAGCACCAGGCACTTTATTCAGGAATGGTGGATTCTCGAGCCGCCAACGGTTCCGCAGGCTCCACATAAGACTGACTGGACGTCAAAGTCGTGCGTTTTGTCACACACGTTACCGCAGTGAAATTTGTTCTCCGCATTTGACCAATCTCTTGGAGCGCTGAGCTGCAGCCAAGGAGCGGTGAGCCGCAGCTCTGCCGCGCTTGGGAATCATTTGATTAGTTGATTTGACCCCCCAATCCAACCCATTGATGCTGAGTGTCAAGCGGGGAGGTATTGGGTCCCACAGTCTTTGGTATGACCCGGCTGAGGATCGAACCCCGACCTCCAAGTTTCAGGGCGGACACATTAACCACAAGGCCACTGACTGGTCCACATCTAAGGCGCTAATCACAACTCATATATGATCTCACAATTACACTCTAAAGCTATTCTTAATTTTTAATTCATGCTGTGAGTATAAGTCATGCTGTTAAAGGGACTTGACAAATGTTGTGACAATTGTTTTCCCAAAACTATTTACTGGTACTTTCCCCTAAAAAAATAACTAAAAAAAAAATACACTGGCCTGGGCCGTGGCTGTGCAGTCCAGGCACTTTAGGCCAGTAATCCAGCCTGACGGCGTGCTGCGTTCGAGTCCCGATCCAGTCGGCCTTTGCTGCATGTCCATCAATAAATGCCCCATTAATAAAGGCAAAAAAGCCATATAAATATCGTAAAAAAAAAAAAAAACTACATTGATATTCAGCTCATCTGTTAAAATATCTGCACAAGGGTGGGTAAAAAAATCTCAAATTATAAAAGTAAAAATCTATATATTGCCTAGACCTGCATTAGGGGTGCAGTACTTAGTTTAGACAGTTTTTGGTTTAGACTAGTCAATGGTTAGACCAGTCATTAGTCCTATACAACTACAACCTATCTCAAACCCTCACCCTAAACATAACCTCCCACGGGGCAGCACACCTAAACCTAACCTTAACCCATGTTTAACCAATGACTAGTCTAAACTAAGTATGCACCCCGAGTAGTTCACCCAAAAATGCCGTGAATTTATGGAGACGCCGAGATGGTCATCAAATTATTGGCTCAAACAAAAAAAATCTCCATGAGTTCAAGGCTTCGTGGGGTGTCTAATTAATAGAACATGAGTCTTGGGTGACTGACTACCCCCTTTAAGTCCTATTGACATCCATCCAAGGCTGACAGATTACCTGGCAAACATGCGCAGGTCCTCAGGGTTCTGTGCAGCAGGGATGTTCAGGATGACCTGCCTCTCGTGCTCACTCAGACTGGCCAGAAGTGTCTCGGTCATCCTCTTGTTGAGAGGAGAGTCTCCCCCCTGCAGGAGCTCGGCACTGGAGTTGTCCATACTGGGACTGGTCAGTGTCATGTCATCACTGCTGGCTACATACAAACAGTGAACACACTGAGAAATCACTGGAGTTGTCCATACTGGGACTGGTCAGTGTCATGTCATCACTGCTGGCTACATACGAACAGTGAACACACTGAGAAATCACAAGCATATCTGATACGTAGGAGAACGGACTCCATGGGGACAGAAATAATGTTCAGTTCAAATAGCGTTCTTAATGTAATTGATATGATATTGAATCAATATCATTAAATAGAATTACTTTCTTTAACTGTATATATATCATGATTTCCTTTTTTTTCATAGAAGTGTATATTTGTACGTCTTTAAATGTTCCACTAAGGATATTAGAACCACTTTGAAGAGACTTGACATTTGCTTGAGATATGTAATCCAAGGCCTGGGCCATGGCTCAGTGGTCCAGGCACCTTGGCTGGCAACCCAGCCTGGCAGAGTGTGCCGCGGGCTCGACTCCCGATCCCGACGGCCTTTACTGCATGTCTTCTGCCCATTTCCTGTCAGCCTACTGTCTGCCCCTCCATAAAATATATAAAATAAAAAAGCCAAAAGCCACAAAAAAACATATATACATTTAAAAAATCCAACATACAGTATTAAAGCCTCAGTGAAATCATAAAAAAGGTCTGTTGGCATGGAAGATCACATTTTGATTGACTACTTCCTAGTTATGATTGACACCTCCATGTTAAACAATCTCTCAACTATCGCATACAGGCAGAGCGGAGCAGAGGCTTTTATGATTGGTTCGCAGAATGAACTGCGTAGTTTTCTCGTTAAAAAAAACCCATCTGAGCATAACCACCATAATTGGATTTAGATTGTTTTGATTTTAACTAATTTAACACTTTTTAGATTCTTATGTACAAATTACATAACTAGTGTGTATTTGGGTTTCCAGTGTCAATTTTATTGTTTAACCCATTCTGGGCGGGAACCCCTTTTGGTGTTAGCATTATGTTATGCTTTAGCTATAGAAAAATAGCAGATCTACAAGCTTATAGCGTGCCACCGATAGCTTGTAGGTCTGCTATTTTTGAAAAATCATGAAAATATTTATTTCAGAAAACTGGAGGATTTAGAATATTCTTTTTACATTTTGAGGCCAGGCCTAAATGGGTTAAAGTTTTCTTATTTGTCAAAATTAGCATCGATTTGAATACAAAACTAAAAGTCTAAAAGACTAAAGAGGCCCTAACCCTAACCCTATTTACAAATTAAATCTGAATGTCCTGGAATTATAAACCGTGCAATGATGTTTAGACAAAAACATCAACTCAATGATTGGAAAGGGTACGTACTTGGGGAACCAAAGGGTACGTACTTGGGGAACCAAAGGGTACGTACTTGGGGAACCAAAGGGTACGTACTTGGGGAACCAAAGGGTACGTACTTGGGGAACCAAAGGGTACGTACTTGGGGAACCAAAGCTGAGGGCGCTAGGTGTGGGTAAAGGGTACGTACTTGGGGAACCAAAGCTGAGGGCGCTAGGTGTGCTGAGACTGCGGCCCCCTACCCGTGCAGCCAGGGGGGGCTCTTCGTTTGGGCCCGGCTCCTCCTCGCTGGGGGGCACCAGCAGGCAGACATAGGTGTGCAGCTGGATAAGCAGTCGTCGCTGGAGCATCCACACCACCATCTGGATCAACTGGGCCTGAGTGCAGGTCATCATCACAGTCAAGGCAATTCTCTTTATTCAGACCGCAGTCACCTAGGTGACACATTAAAGGCCCATTCATCCAAACAGAAAAGTCCTCTCTAATTATATTAAACAACGTCAAAATCACCAACATCGCAGCTGTAGGGAAAGCTTGAATTCTCCTCTTTCAATCTGTAAAGTGTTTGTTTCATAAAAATCCACCGTAGACATTCTATGAGCTACTTCCTGTCAAAGTTTGGAAGTGCTCGTTGACTATCACTCAACGGCCCATGCGTACCACCTGTTTTGAATGTGCACATAATGCAGGAGGTTGCTTTACTCTGATACTTAGAAAATAATCATCTGCAAGGATTTTTATGAAACAAACACTTTACAGATTGAAAGAGGATAATTCAAGCTTTCCCTGTTGGTGATTTTGACGTTGTTTAACCCATTCTGACCGGGCACCCATTTTGGTGTCAGCATCATGTTATGCTTTAGCTATTTAAAAATAGCAGATCTACAAGCTCATATCGCGCCACCGAGTGGCGCGCTATGAGCTTGTAGGTCTGCTATTTTTGAAAAATCGAAGAGCGACTGACATTTTTAGAATCTGATCTCAGGTCAGAATGGGTTCATCAGACCAGTGTGTGTCCGGCGGAAACCTCGTATGAATCTGATCTCAGGTCAGAATGGGTTAATATAATTAGAGAGGACTTTTCTGTTTGGATGAATAGGCTGTCTATGGGAAGTGTCACCTACTGTAGGTATCACCTTGAGGGCAAGATGGCTGTGGTCTGAATAAAGAGAATAGGATACAACTTCTCCATATGTTCAACACAACCCAGGCAGAAGTCTGCAAGACCTCCAATGCTACGGAAAAGACATTGCTCTACTAGGCTACAGAGTGGTTCTCTAAATAGACCTCCATTTGGTTCTATTTGTACAATCTCAAGAGTTGTAGGGGTCCTTGAAATTAAAATGTTTTGAGAATCACTGCTCTGGTATTTTTTCCCCAATGAAAAATGTTGGCTGTTAGAGGCTGAAGCTGCTGTTCACTACTATCCATAATTTATCATCTTTGCTCAAGGAACACTGCCTAATTCAAAAGGATCTTAGGCACATTAATATCAGTGCTGACAAAATGTAGTAATTAGCCTGGTAGATACTGGTAGAACCAATCAAGAACTATGGCTTATCTTGTGGCGTTTGATCGATGCTCTCTGTTATAATCCTACCTCCTGCACAGGAGCCTCCAGGGGGTTTCTAAACTCAGCCAGTGAGACAGGCAGTGAGAACTTGGCTAACATTGAGGGAAGATCCTGGCCGGGAAACTGCTTGGCAAACAGCTCAGCCAGAGGGGAGTACCTACACAGGGAAAAGGGGCTCACATTATGCAACAACACAGACTCGTTTACCATTAACATCTCAAATCCTGAGGCCCATTCTACAAATAAACCTTCTAAATCAGTAGTTATCGCACTTTCAAGATTTTTCTAAAATGTTCCAAAATAGCAGTTGCACAAGTTTGCAGTGCGCCACAAAGTGACACACTGTGAGCTTGTACATCTAGCCAACGCAAAAAATCTAAAAGCATCACAGAAAAAGCCTCACAGATGCTTTCCCGGTTTTAATGTGTCAACGCATTTAGTTTCCGATCATTTTTCACGACATTTGAGCAGCAAAGTCTATGACTATGTTGTGGACTTGTGGTCTTTGTGAACATTGGAAAATTAGCTAAATTGTGTCAGTGGCCCAACCTGAATTTGTCCAGATAAATCACACCACCACGCCCAAAGAATGTAGCCAATACATTCGTGTAGCCAATATCACGATTAACTGATGAGCTTTTGTAGGGCAATTTGTCAAGGAAAAGGGGAGGGGAAATGATTTACTATTATCAAACACACACTGATGGCACCTATAAGAGGCACAGCCACGGGCAGGCTGTTAGGTTCATTAGCTGTCATTTGTCAGCGCTGGCAGAGCTAATGAACCATGGCAGAGAAGAAAGTGGGAAGGAGTAGACAGACTGCTGCTCACAAACTCACAGGCTGATGTTGGCATGAGGTGACAGCATGTAGACATTGTTCTCGCACAGTGGGTAGACAATAATGGCTTTGCCCCAGTATACCAAATGAGCAGCGATTTGGAAGATCTGAAAGACAACAAAATGAACAATGTGAAAACTAAGCAAAGATTGTACAGCAATATTGTTATATTTGTAGGACACTGAAAACTATTAATAAATTATATTTATATTTAAACCTAGTGCTGCAGCTACTGCTACACATTTATCCTGAAACCCATTGCATATAAATGCTAAAATAGCCCAATAGACTAGATGGCAGTGTGATGCCACTCATAATGGTAACGTAAGCTGCCAAATCATTTCTGTTACATTTCTTTTCTTTTTTTTCCTTTTTTACATTTATCTAGGTCACTAAGAACACTTTGAGCACACAGACTGAACATATCAACTAAATAATTCTGAATATCAGTTCCATGATAGTTATAATATTAGCGTTGCACTTCCACCATACTTCCTAATAGCGGTCTGTAGTACAGTAAAATTAATATCAACATCCTAATACATCCCAATACTGGGGGGTCAAATTATAACCCCCCCCCAGTCAAAAAACACTTTGTTTGAAATAGACACTCATGCTTTCCAAGGTGTGATTTGGGGTCCTAAGGATGAATACAAAATGAATATCAACATCTTAAAACCAAAATGTTGAATTGTGGGTTTGAGCTCACATGCCCTTTTGATGTACCGGTAAATCAAAAGGGGGGGGTAACTACCTGTCAGTGGGGAGGAGTAGGACTATGTCCCTATACGTCCTCTCTGGGGGGGGGGGGGTGGCTGATGAATGAATATCAACATCCTAATACATCTGAATACATCGACCCGACCCGCCCGAAAACGTGGGGTCGGGTTGGGGCAGAGTTTGAGAGCTAACCTAACGGGTCTTCCTCAGAGTGCTATCAAACAGAGTGCTATCAAACTAACCTAACAGGTCTTCCTCAGAGTGAGAGCTAACCTAACAGGTCTTCCTCAGAGTGAGAGCTAACCTAACAGGTCTTCCTCAGAGTGAGAGCTAACCTAACGGGTCTTCCTCAGAGTGAGAGCTAACCTAACAGGTCTTCCTCAGAGTGAGAGCTAACCTAACAGGTCTTCCTCAGAGTGAGAGCTAACCTAACGGGTCTTCCTCAGAGTGAGAGCTAACCTAACGGGTCTTCCTCAGAGTGAGAGCTAACCTAACGGGTCTTCCTCAGAGTGAGAGCTAACCTAACAGGTCTTCCTCAGAGTGAGAGCTAACCTAACAGGTCTTCCTCAGAGTGAGAGCTAACCTAACAGGTCTTCCTCAGAGTGAGAGCTAACCTAACAGGTCTTCCTCAGAGTGAGAGCTAACCTAACAGGTCTTCCTCAGAGTGAGAGCTAACCTAACAGGTCTTCCTCAGAGTGAGAGCTAACCTAACAGGTCTTCCTCAGAGTGAGAGCTAACCTAACAGGTCTTCCTCAGAGTGCTATCAGACATACTTTGACCACGCAGTGCTTTGTACCTGAAGCAGGGCCAGGTCTGCATCCTGGGCCAGCTGCTGGAGGTTCTTGACAGCCGAGCAGGTCTTGATGAGCCGTACCATCGCTGGGGAGCAGTCCAGAGGAAGCTGGCTGAGCAGAGCCTTCTCACTGTCCAGCAACAGCAGCGCATGATACGGCCTAGAGGCAATGGTGGAAAGAGTACTTACATTTGTTACCTAAGTAAACCTACCAAATACTGCAATGTAGAAACACTCAGTTATTTGATGAATTGAACAATGTGGACCCTGTTGTAAACAAGTGTAATTAATTGGGTCGTCCACTCACAGTTGACAGTCTTTGTATTGAGTTTGTGCTTAAAATGTACTGTAAATTCTACAAACTGTTAATAAATATTTCAATCAATCAATCAAAGTAAAAGTCTGCTAATCAAAAATGTACGAAAGTATTGGTATCTCAATGTACCAAAAGTAGAAAGAACAGTTTTCAAATGTATACAAATCTTTTGAAAATAGCTGATCTACAAGTTCCCAATGCATACTCAAGGAGATTTATAGTCCCTTCAGAATCAGGAATGCAAATATTTTACATGTAATGTTGAAAGATAACATTAGGTGGCGGCAAAGCCACAGAAAAGAATCCTCAGTTAAAGCAGACTGCTTGTTTCTCATCATGGTTAAAAGGTTAAAGGGGGGTATAGTCAGGGCCAGATTAAAGGTTAAAGGGGGGTATAGTCAGGGCCAGATTAACCCCCATGAGTGCCCCCCCCCCCCCCCCCCCCCATAGCGCGGACACGACCAACCCCGAACACATGGAACACAATAAGGTATAGGCAAATAGTACAACTTCACTGGAATACAACTGGCAACCATTGCAATAAATTACATTGGTTTTCTTTTTTTGACCAGTAAAATGCATTTCAGAAATGTTTGTATTCGTCATAGATTTGTGCTGTAAAGTAATCCCTTGTTTATACTTATCATGCATCATTGTAATCCCTTATTTATAGTAATATAGTAATCCCTTATTCATACTTGGACATGCATCATTGCATCATTGCCCTCAGCTAATTTAGAATCAGGCTTAGGTTGAGGAAAGGGTCTGAAAACCACATAACCTGTACCTTCAAACTACTAGCTGACAGTGGATGAAGAAGCTCTATATTAAACTAAAGCTCACCTTATTGCCTTTAAACTTCGCTCCAATGCTTCAGGGGGGATATAGTTGCCTCCAATCCGATGGATCTTGTGAGGTAAACAAAAGCTCACCTCCAGCCAATTGTTAATGTGGATGCGGACCACACCTGTCGTACAGAGACTGAGAATGCAAACAATAGTTAGTTGTACAGAATGACTGCATGGAAAATAAAAAGTACATGAGCATGATGGACAGGAGAGAAAATATGTTTAAACACCAACCTGTCATAAGCCTCCTTCAGGTCCCTGGCCAGCTTACATTTGGGAAGAATCTGTCTGAACGGGGACTGAGGGCTTCCACTTCCATTCGCTGGCATCATAGGAACATAAATGACAGCCATATTAACCCATTCTGACCTGAGATCAGATTCTAAAAATGTCTTCTACATCCTGACGGTTTTCTGAAAAAGCTATGTTTCTATGTCAGTCGTTCTTCGATTTTTCAAAAATAGCAGACCTACAAGCTCATATCGCGCCACTCGGTGGCGCGATATGAGCTTGTAGATCTGCTATTTTTAAATAGCTAAAGCATAACATGATGCTAACACCAAAATGGGTGCCCGCCCAAAATGGGTTAATGATGCACAATTAATCGAAAACGATCGAGATCTAGATTCAGACGCCTATGCGATCTCATTTCTAAATTTGAGCAAGAATCGTGCAGCACTAATTTGTATACTCAAAAATAATTATAGTCACAAGAACTTTAACACTGTTCCTATTATAAGATCAATCATACATTATGCATTACAATATGCAGAAAATAGCAAGTTAACTACACTACACAACCCAAACATCTACCAAAGTGTCATTGTGCTTTATAACTGATATAAACTTTATTTATTTGTTGTCATTCGGCAGGTGGTGTGTAGTGGTAAATGTATTCTGGCAGGCCATGATGGCATCGTAATGGCTGATTTTACACTTGGTTGCATGCTGAAAATAGCAGATCTACAAGGCAGCTCACAAATGCAACAGAGCATAAAATGACTTATCGTTTAGTTCTACTGGATCTCTCCCTACTAGTCCCTCCCTAACATTTTAGTCTAGTTATTATTTACTCATCAGGGCTTAGTTTCTATTTACGGTAGTTTTTATTCAGTTTTCCTCAGTGTGAAAAGGTAGCCGACAAACATATTAAGATAAGATTTGTTGACAAAGTGTCTCACTTTCAGTCATGGTGGTGATCTCATCCTGGACAGCCAGCATCAGCTTGGCCTCGCGGGTCAGGTACTGGCAGCGTCTCTCCTCGTGCTGCAGGGCTATGGCAATACGTCTAGACAGGTTGTGCATGCAGTTGATGACCGAAGGGTCAGCGTTGGCCTGTAGGGGGCGACCAAAGCATTTCAATAACGTTTTGAAAGTAACTTAAGTAATGGTCACTGTCAGGTGGAAACCTTGTTATGTCCAAAACTGTTACCTTTCAAATTCACAAAAATAACCTGTGTTTCAATTGATGGTTATTATTTAGTCACAAGCTCTTGTTCATGCCTTTTATTGGTTCAATGTTTATAAAACCCACAGACACATTTAACACAGTTTACATTCACTTTTTTTCTGACATTCTTGTAAGACAAAGTAGGGCATCACTTTATGAAAACATAAATTAAAAGTTGAGATATGGCCTGGGCCGTGGCTCAGCGGTCCAGGCACCTTGGCTGGTCATCCAGTCTGGCAGTGTGCCGCGGGTTCGACTCCTGATCCCGACGGCCTTTACTGCATGTCACCCCCCCATCTCTCTCCCCCATTTCCTGTCAGTCTGTCCCTCCATAAAAATATTAAATAAAGGCGAAAGCCACAAAAGAAAAACATTTAAAAAAAAGCTTTCGATAATTTAAATTCTCATCATGCATTGTCTTGACATTTATCATTCTATTGGTGAAAAATACTGTTTAGTTGTGTTGTGAGCTTGAGGTTATTTTCTTTTTATGATTATCTCTTTTTAAGTTTGATTTTTTTTTAACTAAAATTGAGATTTGGGGGAAAGTATTTTGAAAT
The DNA here is from genome assembly GCF_964188405.1 of Protomyctophum parallelum. NCBI lineage: Eukaryota > Metazoa > Chordata > Actinopteri > Myctophiformes > Myctophidae > Protomyctophum > Protomyctophum parallelum. The sequence goes on along the minus strand of NC_139708.1, from coordinate 2,920,510 downwards.
TATAAATAAAAACAAAATGTAGAAAACAAAAAATAAAGGGGTATACTCGCGACCCATACAAATTCGTCTGCGACCCACACAATTTGGGAAAATAAGCGCTATATTCCTACAATATCAAAAGCCTTTGTATGTATGTGGTACAAATGCTGTACGAATGACATCTTTACTCAGAGAGTAGGCAGTATCACGTCAGAGAAAAGGTTTTTGGGCAAGATATCAGTGATGGAGCATGACAGAGCACTTTCACATGGTGGGGACGGTGACTCAGCACATGGTGAGACTGCGTCACCCAGTTGAAGCTGGGCAGGGATGGGCAGTGCCATGCCTTTCTTAACTCTCAAAGATAATATAGGCCAAAGAAATACCACTCCCTCTGACAGAAACATGAGACCTCGCATAACCCCATCTCCCACCCAAACACAGTTGACTTGTCTCATGTAATCAGCTCATCATAAAATGGGTATAATTTACAGTAATTGACAAAAGGTGAGACTTTATATACCCAATACAGTACAGCAGCGGTTCCCAAACGCATTAGCTCGAGACCCAAAAGATACATTTTGTGTCTACCCGGGACCCAAATGTACATACCTTTATTATGAATTATTCGCCCTATTTTACAGACAAATAGCCAATCTACAAGCTCCCAACGCATCACAACTGTCTTGGAAAATTTGTTACATTTACTCGCAACCCACAATTGGGTCCGGGCCCATTATTTGGGAAACTCTACAGTAGAGTAATCTATGGAGCACAAAGGCGCTTGTGTAACCAATTAGGATTATAAAGACAGTCTGGCCTAAGTGAAATATAAAAGTTGTTCCATACCCTCAGTGCAAACACCACACTGAACAAGATCATGGTGGGCATCTCCCTCTTAGGTGAAGGATCTGTTTTAGAAACCTGCACAGAAATAAAACAAATGTTACAATAAAAACTAATGAGATGATGGTGTCAAAACACTAAAGCACAGATCCACATTGCAAACTTTACCAATAGCTATTTAGTCATTATGTGTACTAGCCAGCTTATGAGGCCTTCTGTAGGTGTGGTTTTCAATCACTGGTGTCGAGATCCAACATGGCAAAAAATGCCAATGGAGGTTCACCCAGCTAATGATCCGTGGGTCATATTTAGCATAGTGCAAAAGGAATAAAGTAGTTGAACATTCATGGAGGTGAAATCCCATATACTTCTGTTGACTGGGGTCAACAAAAGTATACATGGCCCCCTCCTTTTCCCCTCAACACCACATTTCACTCAAATATAGCCGATCTACAAGCTCACAGCTCGCACGTGTTGCAACGCTCTGTGAGCTTGTAGATCCGCTATGGGTGGACGTTCACCGATTTAGGCTGAATGTTCACTATTATGACGTGACCACTGGCTAGAATAGGTTTGCTAGCCTCAATGTTACCACATTTACTACTTGTGTTGAACTCTAGCAGCTATAGGGTTCAACACAAGTTGTAAATGTGGTAACATTTAGATGTGTGCTGCTGTTACTTGTACTTGTTTACCTGAGTGATGTGGGGATGCTGAAGCAGGGTAGGGTGACCCACAAAACGCACATTGTCAATCTTCAACTCAAACTTCTTCCCGCACATATCAGACTTGGTGGCCAGGATAGTGGCAAGGATGATGTCAGAGAACCTGCAGGGAGGAAAACATTCCTTAAATAAATAAATTAACTGGTGCGTGGCAAGAGAAGGTGGAGGGTAGAAAGAAAAGGGACAAGTGAGAAAATTCAACTTAGCTCTGTTGGATTATTATTATTAAAAAGAAATAACATTCCCGTCTATGAGAGGACAGGTTGAGTTAATCAGATTGATCCGCCCGGGATTTGATCGACTGATCAATTTTGAATTAAACTCGTATGACTATTTGAGAGGTGAAAAGGATGAACAGGCCCCCGTTGTAGAAGAAGTGAAGTCTCTGTAAAAGGGAATGTGACAGACTCATGCTGGTTTACTGAAGTAGCTCATGCTGCAAGCCAGATCAAAGGGGACACAAATCAAGACGTTAACCTCCAAAGAAACACAAACACATAGACTTACCCCACCAAGCACGTTTCCCTTTCCACAAAAAGTGGTAATTACTAATTAGCAGCTCTTTTTCGATTCACATTTGGGTTGTATTTGGTTTAGTAACTTCTACTAACTACCACTACTAAGGAAGTACAAATTATAATTAATGCTTGAATTACAACTTGCAACCTTTGAATTGTCAACAAAGCATGTAGCAGGAAACAAGGCACAACTGTACAGACTACTATACCCAAAGCACTGATTTATTCTTGGATCTGCATCTGTAATTTACTAGCATTTTCTGAGATTGAGGTTGGGGTTCACATAGGACACAAAACAGGAAAGAAGAGGGTAAAAAAAAGACAGGGGTGATCTAAACGTAGGAAAGGTGGTTTAGAATGATTTGGTCTTACCCTGCTACCAACTGTTCATCACTTAGTGGACTTTGTTCTCTGAAAGGGGAATTGGGCCATAAAAAGAAGAAAAAAACAAACAAAAGGGAAAATGCAACACACAGTTGGACTAAATGCATAAACGGACATAAAAAAAAACAAAAAACAAACAAGCATTATGCTATTGTCTGAGTCAATGTGACAATGCTGTTCTGCGTGCTGAACATGCGCTTACTTTAAAGTGAATTACCAATGTGCCAAAATCTTGAATAACATTTTAATTAAATTCTACCCCCAAAATTATATGTATTTTGCAGCGGACCCCCATCTCAAAATGTGTTCTTCCAAGGACCCCACAGAAGCACAGATTTGAGGCAAAAATGTTCACTTTAAAAATGTATGTATTCAAAGATTTGCACAAATTGTCACGATTTTTGAATAGCGAAAGAAATCCAAAATGACAGTCTTAATGGGTTAGTAAAAAAAAGCAATGTAGTTAAAGGGACACTTTACACAAATTTCTAAGCTAAATCCCCATGTCCTGATGTGAGAAGATGTTTAGTGTGTCAAAATAAAATAATATGTACTTATTTTTAGATATTGTTGGGCCTTTATTTGTGTGTACTGACTATGACAGAGGAGAGAAACAGGAAATGCGGAGGAGGTACAGTAGTAGGGGAGTGACATTCTGCCTAGCCAGGAATGGAACCAGGGACTGGCTGATCAGAGCATTGCACCCATTTAGCATGTGCCCTAACCATTGGCTATGGGGTCGCCCAATACAAATACCTTATGTATTCTGTGTACTCCAAAAAATGCACAATGACGTTTCATGTCACTGATATTTCTGCATTTTGTGGAGAAATACACAGAATCAAGTAGAAGCAAGTGTGTCAAGACTAATATAAGCCGAGATGTCAAATTAAGTGTCACTGAATGTAATGTTAACAATAATACAGAAAATAAATCAGAATATTTACTGTTCTACAATTTAACCTGTGCTTAAATCCAATGCATGAAAGCAGAATGAACAAAGAAGTAATAGCAGTATTTCTTTTTTTAAATAAAGCTATTTTGGAAGTGTTGTGACCAAGGATGTGCTTGTTGTCAGTGGTGTAATTCTGAGAACTCTGAAACCATATATCTCACTTCACAAAGAACTTTGGTTATTATTATAAAAATGGACACTAATGCATGTCCCTAAAGGCACCCTATACTGTCTATAGCTTCCTCGTGAGAGTAACACCACAATCAATATCACATTCTATATACAGTCAGTATGGAGTGTGTGCTTTAACCCATTCTGACCTGAGATCAGATTCATACCAGGTTTCCACTGGACACACGCTGGTCTGACGAACCCATTCTAACCTGAGATCAGATTCTAAAAATGTCAGTCGTTCTTCGATTTTTCAAAAATAGCAGACCTACAAGCTCGTATCGCGCCACTCGGTGGCGCGATATGAGCTTGTAGATCTGCTATTTTTAAATAGCTAAAGCATAACATGATGCCAACACCAAAATGGGTGCCCGGTCAGAATGGGTTAATCTCAGCAATTGCCAGGATAAACTATTCACAAATCATGAAGAAAGTTGAAGATGACATCTAAAGAAGGGATGCCCTGCCAGCGATGATCCCAGCATGCATACAGCCTTAACCCATTCTGACCTGAGATCAGATTCATACGAGGTTTCCGCCGGACACACACTGGTCTGATGAACCCATTCTGACCTGAGATCAGATTCTAAAAATGTCAGTCGCTCTTCGATTTTTCGAAAATAGCAGACCTACAAGCTCGTATCGCGCCACTCGGTGGCGCGATATGAGCTTGTAGATCTGCTATTTTTCAATAGCTAAAGCATAACATGATGCTGACACCAAAATGGGTGCCCGGTCAGAATGGGTTAAAAGCTTGTCATTTCATTTGTGTTGTTTGTAGCAATGTAGAAATGAGATTTGTCCAATTCTTACATATCATATCTGGTCTTAATAATCAACTAGATTTCAGTGGCACACTGTCAGACTACAACTTACTACTTATCATAGACTTACCGTGAACAAATGTTCTACGTTAAAAGCATGTTGATAATCATAAGACCTTTAAAAGCCATGAGCTTAAAGCCCATGGCCCAAAGCAAACATGGAATGAGTGTACCTTGTGACAAGAACAAGGCCTCCGAACTAAAGAGCAGAAATACGATTGAAGTAGCAAGGTCTAAAAAAAGATTTAAAAAATACACTATAAGCCATAAAAACTACGAAGACCATCGTGCATCGACCAGTGAGGAAGACCCGTATGGTGCTGACAAATGCAATATCAGGTCCTAATTATATGAGAATGCTGCAAGCTGGTAGCCTGGTTAATAAACCAGACTAATATCGCACGGATCCGCGGGATATTAGTCTGGGGAGGCTCAGCTTGGATTTCATTTCCAGGGAAACATTTTCTCTTTGACGCAATTGGTCAGAGCTACTGTCAGTCAAAGGTCTCAAGCATTGAACGTCACTGTACCAAAGCCCGCCCATATTGCATACCGTGTCCCTATTGGGCGCACACGTTCTCGTGTGTAGAAAATGGGCGTCAGACCGAAATCCGCCGGTAGGCAATTTTTTTTTGCCAACGGCTGATTCGGTCTGGTTTATTAACAAGGCTAGCAAGCTGGGGCCCTGAAATCTAATAAATAAATAAATGAGAAAAACATAGTACCGGTAGTCGAAGAGATGATACACAAGCAGGGGTGAATGTTCTGACAAACGTCAAAGGGTTTTTACAGACTTAATGTGGGATTAGTACACCTGCTACTGCTATGGTCAGCTGGGTTAAAAAGGAAAACAGCCTTTTGCATTAATTGCATGGGTGAAGCACAGATCTCAATTCATATACAGAACAGATGGTGTCTTAACCACTTAAGCCCTAGCTAGCCCCCAGTATATATTCATCGTAGGATGAACAGAAAATCAGGTTTGCGACACGTAAACCTGTAGACCTGCTATTGTTGCTAATCTGTTAATTTTTTTAATGTTAAATACAGTATTTAAATAACTTTAAAACGTGTGAAAGAATTGTGTCTGTAGTATCTAATTCTGTGGTCTACTGGCAGTGTGCAGAAGAGATTTTACGCTGATCTGTGCAGTGGTTTAAGATTAGCTCCAGACACAGAGACAGACACTTTCATAGACTCCTAGTCTAGGCTAGACACCCAGGGAGCAGTTAGGTAGGATTTAGCATCTTGCTCAGCGACACTTCAACACATAGACTGGGGCTGGGGAGCGAACCCGGGACCTTTCGTGTCCCTCACGTAGCCTCACTACCCAAACTTCATTGACTTTTAGCTTGAAAAGGTCAAGTGAACTCAAGGTCACAGTCCAGGTCAAAATCTAGAACAGATGGGTGGATTTCCGTAACACTTGATGGGTAGTCATCATTGGTCCGGGTCGAGCACTTCAGTTTCAGGGCTAAATGTAAAAGTATTACAAAAGATAATTCTGCTGGATTGCGTCGTCAACGTCCTGATGAAGATCTGAATGGATGGAAAGCATCACCAATGTGCAGAAACTGCAGACTCAATTCTCTTTTGTGATACTCAACTTGTTTTGATGCTTGCAAATAAACTGCGACTGGGTCAACTATAATGGTAGGAAACATCTCTCAAGGCTGACAAAATGTACTGTTAATGTTTTTTTGTTACAGAAAGTCATAAAGCAATTATCTCAAACATTAATGAAAGTAATTCTATCAGTCGAACGGTTGAAATGGTCAGCACACACACACACACACACACACACACACACACACACACACACACACACACACACTTTACACACTTTACACACTTTACACAGATGACAGCATTATGTGGTGAGAATCTAACAGTACCTTGAATCACCATCCTGGTCCTCGAGAACATCTCCGGTTGTGTTCAATGCATATGGACTTCGTTGTTTTGCTTTGAGACAAAAGGAAAAGGAACAAATAAATACAACTTTTCAGAGATGTTAAATTGAGATTTAAGTCAGTTAGTGGAAATACTACTTTTTGAGCAAGCTTAGACTTAACCTATTAAAACCGGGAAAGTTGTGTTATTTTATACTTTAGCTATTAAAATGTAGCACAAGCAGCTCTACAAGCTCTCATGGCGTCAGTTTGCGCTTGTAGAGCTGCCTTTAAAAGAAAAATCTAATGTTTGCTTTTGGGGGGTCCCTCCCTGGAGCAAAATATTTTAAGATGAGTCCATGGTCCATCTGAGAAAAAGAATCACACCCTCTCTCTCTCTCTCTCATTAGCAGGCAACAGTGCAGCACTAACACTATCTCTCTCTGTTTCTGGCACAACAGCGCCCCTACTGGTACGGTAGTCATAGTTAGTCACACTGGTGCTCATGAACCAACACATACATAGGCACACACATAGGTGAACACGGACATTGCTGTTCCTTGGAGTGGTTGCACCACTCAAAAAGATAAGGTTTGAGTACCTCTGGCCCTGAATCCCCTGATATAGCAACAGTCTTTCTATTCAGAATGAATGGGAATTCATTCAATTTAAGTACCGTATAATACATCCTAATACAGGGGGGTCTAATTATGACAGGCAATTCCTCCTGTCAAAATATGACCCCCCCAGTCAAAAACCCTTTTTTTTGTTATCAAATGTTTTTTATTTAAGACAAAAATCACAATAAGACACGTTAACAACATCATGAATGACTTAAAGAAAATAAAACACATATAAAATACATAACAGCAAAAGCAAAGAACACAAAAACAAAAACAAACAAAAAAGTCCGTCCACCTTGGTAGCCACAGAAACTTCTCTGGTTTTGCATGTGATGTGACAGACAAGACAGTGCACTTTTCATTTCATTTTATTCCTCATACAAATGGTCAAATAAATATTTAATTAAGGAATATAACATGCCTTTTGTATTCTTTCTGTATATCATCAAAATGTAGATTTTTATGTTAGTCATTGAGGGAATTTAAGATTCTCAGATAAAAAAATTGTTTTTAATAAAATGTACAAAAAAACGCAGCTTATCAACTAACCGGTTAATCGATTGATAAGGTTATCAATTATTGAATTAATCGATAATTGACATCCCTAATAACAACAATTCACCCTTTTTATACACCTTTTACTTGACAATGCAGTGATTTGAGAGTGTAGAATGTTGCAGCAGTGCACACCGGTGTTCCAGCTTCCAAATGGGTTTTGCTAACTTTAATTTCAGGTTGTTTTATTTGAGAAAATGACAAGATAACAGTATAGATGCTATAATGAGATGCTATAATGCTATCTGCATCTAAGTTACAATACCAGCCCTTGACAGCGCATTCATGAACCATGATACCTCAAGGTTCACGTGCACTAGGCTACCGACCCCCATTTAATGGCATTTCTATCTCTGGGACTGGGACCACAATTTATATTGTAAAATCAATGTTAATTTAACACTGAGAGTGTACAAAATGGAACCAAATGGACCCGTTACTCTCCGGTCCCTTTTCCAAAAAGAAACTGGTTCCATTCTAGATTCTTGGAACCTTGGTGCTTCCACGGAACCGGTGGCCATTTTTTGGTTCCAGCTCCAAACCAATTTTAGGGTTCTGTACCAATTAATTTTCAGAGATAGAGAGAGAGAGAGAGAGAGAGAGAGAGAGAGAGAGAGAGAGAGAGAGAGAAAGATGATCATGATCATGATTCCACATTACACAAAAAGGTTTCCTTTATATGCATCTTTGAAACATCTCACCAACACTCAAGCAGCGGCGTCTCTCCGTGAACAGAGAGTATGTAAATCTGCATCCTAGTGGAATAACCGATCAGGGACCCTAGGGTATACCGCCGTACAAAATTCAGAAAAGGTAACCAAGGGTCCCAAAAGGGGCTAAGGTAAGGGAACATAGGATCTATTTTGGGATGAGGGAACATAGGGTTGACAGAACATAAGGTCTATTTTGTGATGAGAACATAGGGTTTAGGGAATAGGGCTGAGGAGTGAGGAAGGAACATAGCCAGGGCTGAGGGAACTGGAGTACGCTCCCGTAGAAAAGAGGCCTCCGAGTTACAGAACCATAAGGGTACATTTGGTTCCTATAATTTAGCTGGGGACCCCCTGGAACTCACAAGGACCCCTGTTACCAACCCTGGTACCTAGCCCCTTTCGGGACTATTGACCTTACCGTCCCCAAATACAGAAAAGGTAAACAATTGACAACTTATAGAACCACTGATCGTTGCATTGCGGCTATGCGCGGTAGGTAATATTATGGCACTTACCCGTCAGAGATGATGGACATTCAGCAAGTCTTTGGAAAGGGTATCGGAACAGCAACTTGTTGCCTCTGCTGCCAGAACTAACCAATATGACGCTTATGGGGCTGGTCTTTTCGCCGATGTTTTGCGACTGTTTGTACATTGACTTTCGGTCCCCATTAAGCTCAAATGAAGGGCTGAACATCATGTTAGCATGCTTACTAACGTCGTGCGTACATAAGTAGCAAGACAGTCGAGTAGCTAATCCGCTACACAGCTATTGTTAGGGTTGAATATGTTTATGAGTGTACAACAGACCATGGAGCATAATGTGTAGAACTCAACAACACAACACAACCACCGTGTGTCACAGTGAAACGTGCTCCGACTGATGCGCGATCTCGTCTACAAGGTTCCGTCTCCTTGTTTTGTCAACCCTCTTATGTGTCAACATTATTCCAATCTAAGAACCCATTGAATTAATTAATGAAATAAAATGTAAAATAAATAAATACAGACAATCTTTTATAAATCTGTCATGTTGTCATGTGCATCGAAGGATGCACATGTGAATGTAGCCTATAATGTTTATTTATGGTTTAAGTATTTAAAGTTTTTTAAACCATAAGAGAAGATTTCCGCTGTGATGGTTCTGAAATCTGAACCAATCACCAATCCATCCAGATCCATGCATGGATCACATTGTAGATCAATCAACGTGGATATTTTCATGTCAAGTGCAGGAAGAGATTACAACAGTGAGTGTGTGGTTTCTACAGAATTACAAAGCATACGTAGAATTAGCCTAATTATACTTTGTAATTGGCAGGGCCTGGTGCAGAAAATGCATGCCCGCTCCCGTTGACAGGCAGCCATAACGCCGTGTGTGTGTGTGTGTGTGTGTGTGTGTGTGTGTGTGTGTGTGTGTGTGTGTGTGTGTGCGTGTGCGTGCGCGCGTGCGCTGGCTCGCTCTCATGTGCCTTCGAGTGTATTGTAACGATCTCAGGAACCGGAGGCAGAGACGTAGTCACAATGATAAAGATCTCTCTTTATTACTCCCAAGATCACTCATATAATAGCAGCCAGTTTGTGCACATCCAAGTTAGACAAGCATGCACTCTCAACCCAATCTGCTCAACCTAACTACACACACAGAGCAACCCGTCACTCCCAGTCGCCAGTCCCACCCCCACGACAGTCCCATTGGCTGACGCCATAGCTGGCCGCTACAGTATGAACCAAATAGTAGTGCAGCATATAGCCATAACAATCGTTCAGTTTGTGATAAAAGCATGACATTTGGTACACATATAGCCAAAGGCATCCCAAACATCATTGGATGTGGAGGCATCCCGAATTTTCAACATGGCACCCATGGCAGCCATTTTTCAAAATGTCCGCCAGCAACAACTGTTTTCTTATGAATGACGTATAATATGATATTTGAGACTCATTTACCATATATAGTACTAGGTAGGCCTAAGTGTCTTTTGCATAATTTAAAATTGTCATTGCATATTCAAGATGGCCACCAGCAACAACTGTTTTCTTATGAATAATGGATATAATATGATATTTTAGACTAATTTACCATATATAGTACTTGGTAAGTATCTTTTGCATAATTGAAAATTGTCATTGAATATTCAAGATGGCTGCCATTTTTCAAGATGGCAGCCGTCACTTGTATGATTGTCTGATATGGGTGATCTCGGTGTCAAATCAGTCATTTTCTTATGATCCAGAATTCAATTTCTGAACTTTGAAATTGGCCAGAAGCTTCCTTACAACTGAATATCAACAGGGCATGTGTAGGCTATAAGCTCAGGAGCCCATACAGCCCACGCAGTCTTTTTCCCGTGGCTAACATGCTTGACACAGTGTCACAACCCGTCAATGCATGGAACACTGGTAGTTTGCATGCTTTCTCCTGCCATAGCCCTGCTGCAATTTAATGGGCTGCTAAGTATCGGCAATTGCTTATGGTGCTGACTCTATCTATGGCAATGACTACAGTATGGCGCTATGTCTACGGTAATGACTATGGTGCTGTGTGCTGACTGTACGGTAATGACTATGGTATACTGACTATGGTCCTGACTCTGTGGTATACTGACTTCTATGGTCCTGAATCTGGTGCTGACTCTATGGTATACTGACTATGGTCCTGACTCTGTGGTATAGCCTACTGACTATGGTGCTGACTATGGTCCTGACTCTGTGGTATACTGACTATGGTGCTGACTATGGTCCTGACTCTGGTATACTGACTTCTATGGTCCTGAATCTGGTGCTGACTCTATGGTATACTGACTATGGTTCTGACTCTATGGTATAAGTGGTGCATACAGAGATTGTGCTACATTCACCTATTCACACACACATTCATACACCAATGCCGGAGGAATCCATGCAAGAACCTGCTCATCGAGAGCAATTTGGGGTTCATTGTCTTGCTCAAGGACACTTCAACATTTACTTTTGGGGGAGCCGGGGATCGAACTCCGGACCTTCCACTTTCGAAACGGACGCTCTACCTCCTGAGCCACTGCTGGGGCTGATATATGGGTTGTCACACTGTATCAAGCTTTGATGTCCATGGGAAAAAGACTGTTTCCTGAGATTATACATGTCCTGTTGAAACTGTCATCAAGCTCAAATGACATACCACATAAGGTAATGGCTGTTCACTGCTCCTAGTTGTTATGAAGAGGACGAATCTCACCTATGTGCATACTATAATAGGGTATAGGCCTATACAGATCACAGCACTCTATCTTTAATGAGTCTTATGAGATAGAAGGAAGCTCTTTAGAAATTCTAAAGTTCCTAATTCAAATTTTGCATCAACAAAAATTTATAATTCGACACAGAGATCATCCATAACTAACCAGCTAGAAAAGATGGCGGCCATTTAAATTCAACAAATTGTGTCAGCAATATCATTTTATATCCATCACTCATTAGAAAACAGTTGTTGCTGTGGGCGCTGTGATGAAAATTCAAGATGCCTCCACATCCAAATCTTTTGGTAATGCCTTTGGCTATAAGTGTACCAAATGTTATGCTTTTATCACAAACTGAACGATTCTTGTGTATTCAGGAGCTAAGCAGCCGCACTATAGACCTTTGTTGGACCATATAGGCCCTATATTGTCCAACAAAGGTCTATTTCTATTGGTTATATTTAGCCACACTCTCAGAGTTATATATATAGTAGCCAGATGTGAACCCGTACATGTTGAGTACACCAACGTTTTATGTTAGAAATGGGTCCCCAGCATGTAGAAACTGCCTATAATAATTGGCATAATATTTGACCATACCATTAACAAAGGGGGGGGGGGGGATCTAAATGTCATCATGCTTTATGTAGCATGTGACAAACTAGGGCGTTTTCAACTTTTCATGGTGCTGAATCCATTCCAAGCATTAGTTTTGCACAAAATACACACAAGTATATATGGCTGTTTAAAGCCCATGAGTGTTTTTTTGCTAAACTAACTTGGAATGGATTCAGCATCAGTAACCTCAGGCTGCGTCCCATCTGCCTTCAAGTCAGCCAGAGTAACACCACTCCTCAAAAAAACCAACTCTTGACCAGATGTCAAGAACTACAGACCGGTATCACTCCTTTCCTTTCTTTCCAAAACCCTTGAACGTGTTGTCTCTAACCAGCTTTCTCTCCATCTCTCACAGAACAACCTGCTGGATCCCAACCGGTCAGGATTCAAGAAGGCACACTCCACGGAAAGTGCACTCCTCGCAGTCACAGAAGCACTACATGCTGCTTCCCACTCTGCAGTCCTGATTCTCCTATACCTATCGGTGGCATTTGACACCAGCTGCTCCTAGACACCCTAGCTGATCTAGGCATCGGCGGGACGGCGCTGAAGTGGTTCTCCTCCTACCTCTCTGACCGGACCTACCAGGTTTCTTGGAATGGTTTGCTATCATCCCCCGCACTCTCCAAACTGGGGTCCCACAGGGATCTGTACTTGGTCCCCTCCTCTTCTCAATCTCAATCTTCCGCCGTAGTCTGAAAACCCACCTCTTCAGACTCCACCATGGCCCGTAGCACTTGTCCTAGCCTAGCCCCTTAGATAGCACTTTATGTAGACTTAGATAGTATTTTAGACAGACCTATAGCTTGTTACGTAGACAGCACTAGAATTGCATTTTATGTAGTCATAGCACTTTATAGTACACATGTATAATATATAATATAGTATAGTATGTAGTTGACATACTCTGTTACATTCTTAGTTTATACGTGATTCATAATAACTACTTTTTATATATGTGATGTATGCCATGCTTTTGTTTTTGCTTAATGTAAGTCGCTCTGGATCAAGAGCGTCTGCTAAATGCCTAAATTGTAAATTGACCAGAAGTGGGGACAATGTCTCATTTGAGGGCATGAAATTTGTAGTCCCCGACGTGTGTCTCTTAGCCGTAGGCCTACTACTCTAGGCTACTCTAGGCTGCATTCTGTGTGTCTCTTAGCCGTAGGCCTACTACTCTAGGCTACTCTAGGCTGCATTCTGTGCGTTGATCACGGGACTTTGTTGCACAGCCGAGGGGACGAGGAGTCTGTGGATGACTGTGCTCTTCAACCCACCAACTCATCAAATAGATTGGGAGAGGTTCATCAGGATAGCATCCAGCTCATGCACTCCTCATGATAACTCTGTAACAGAGTGCACACATGGAACCAAATCTGGACCAGTAATGGTCTATTTGGTTGCATTTGATTGCAGTGCACTCCTAGAGTTATGGGGTCCTTAGTTGTAATTAAAACTTTGAGAAGCAATATAGCCTACTGTAGTCTGTGACATGGGCTTCCCTGCAGTCTGACGTACTGTCTGGCAGTCTGTAATCCTACCAATACAGGCAAGCAGGCCATGCATCCACCTCCAACACTGAGCTTCTGGATGTTGTTGAAGGCGCTATGACTCTCACAGGCAGTGTGAAGTTATAGTACCATTTCCATTTGTACCAACCACAAGCAGTATGCCAACCATATCCCCAACAGACATGCCAACCATACACATTGTTTGTCTAGTGACAAATCAAGAAACGACAAGCACAATTGTGGGATAAATTATTTGCGAATATCCGGTTTAGAATATATTCCATACATGTTCAATTTAGATTTTTGTAGACTATGTGTCCCAGATGAATATATAGGCAGAAGATCTTTCTATACTAAACTGAAAATCCATATAGTCTACATTGAAGCACAAGTAAAAAGTCACAAACTGAATTGTGGACAATAGAAACAATCAAACTATGAAGAAGCGGGAAAAAAAGTCCCAACAATGCAGAAGTCAGGGTGAAACAATTCCATTTATTGATTTATTGTGTTAATAGGCAGCCTATTAGGTGGATAAGATAACACAAACAGTCATCATAGTGCAAAGCTCTGAATGCCGTGTTCACCGGTACTTCTCAGACAGGGCCAGGGACACCCTGTTGAGGAACTTGTCCACACTGCAGTGGATTTCAGGGTTGTATTCTTTGGCGAATGTGATAGCCAGAACGATGTGGACGTTGTTGATGAAGAGCTGTGAATAAATAAAATAGTTTATATTGTTATATGTTGGGTATACACATCTTTCCACCACTATGTTATTATTATTATTATGATTGGGCTTACCTACTGCATGCATTTGGATAAAGATATAGGCCGACATATATTAAAAATATACATGAACACCACCTACCCTGAAATTGGCAGGATCTACACGCAACATGAAAGCATGCAGCTCGCTGAGATTGAGCAAGCCGGCTTTAAGGTCGCCCATTTTGGACACAGCATCCATGACACCGTTGAAGATGACACCACCATGCTTCCTGACATTGGGGGAGGTGATGCTCAGATCACTCCAGTGGGAAAAGTAGGTCTTGGTCTGGGGGTAGACCATGAGTGTCCTAAGAGAACAACAGGTACACTTATTATGTATTATAATAGACTGCAATTACATAACAGTGGTGCGAATTTCAATGCGTAATTGCGCAAATTACGCATCAGTGTTGGGGCCATATATGGTTACACGTGTACACTCTTACAAACGGATAGATTAACTAACATTTAGGATTTTACTGTGTAATGAAAAATCTAGTTTCATACAACTTTGATAGCACAATATAGGCCTACTTTATTCGCTATAAATTCTCTTACCTGCAAAGGGCTTCAGCACCAATATCAGCACCCCTGGCGCCAATCTTGGCGAAGAAGATCTTCACGATCTCTTTATCCTTGGCGTTGAGACTCATGTTGCTTGTTTAGAGGGGGTCTGCACTTGCACTCGCTAAACGTGTGCGCGATGCTTTATATGTTGCCGTCCTGTCCGCAGCAGCCAATGCCCTTTGGAGACCCCACCCAGACGTTGCTATGCTATTGGCTTTCGCTTATCTCTGGCCCCTCGGCATCTAAAAAAATATACATTTGGTGCACGGCCAAATTCGTAGATGTTACATGGGCCTTTGACTTACATTATATAGCCGATCTACAAGCTCACAGGAATACGAGCTTGTAGATCTGATTTCATGAAGGCCATGATGAAGGGTTGGCCCTATGCCCTTCAAAAACGGATATGCCCACTAGTGCCCCACAATTTCACAGTTTTCTCCTTTGCCTCTTTCTTGTCAGAATGAACTTTAACCGAGGAGTTTGTATTCATATAGGTTATAGCCTGTACGGTAAATTAATTATTTGCATTGTTTTAATTGACTCAAACTGAGTCACCCACAACACCAGAGGGAGTGCAACAAACCATGTACAACCCAGATTCGGCACAAACAAGGGACTAAATTCTTTTCGCTCCTATGCCACCAAAATGTGGAACGCCCTACCAACAGTCATTAAGACATGTGAATCCCTTGACTCCTTCAAAACCGCTCTCAAAGGGCACCTACGGATGGCTGCAATTCGAAACTGGCCTCTGTAAAATCTGAATCCCCCACACCCCCCCACCCCATTTTCCCTCACTGTATATAGTATCTTTTCCCTTTTTTGCTTCCCATATGATGAATTCCTGTTCTGTTCTTTACCTACAGAGAAATGTCTATTTGTATGTCTCTAAATGTTTGTATGTCTTTAAATGTTTTGATGAATTGAACAATGTGGACCCTGTTGTAAACAAGTGTAATGCTTAATTGGGTCGTCCACTCACAGTTGACAGTCTTTGTATTGAGTTTGTGCTTAAAATGTACTGTAAATTCTACAAACTGTTAATAAAGATTTCAATCAATCAATCAGTCAAACAATTAATAACACCAACAGCCAATTAGCCATAACCATAAAATTATGAAATTCCAGACCTGTGGCTGTAGGTATATAGGTGTAGCCCTAACACTGTGCTGTTATGTATACGGCCCATGCAGCTATCCTTCAGACAACAAAACCTACACTGCAGTGTTTAGTAACTTTAACCATCTCTCTCTCTCTCTCTCTGTAAATATCTAATACAAGAGATATAGCTAGAAATATTATTTTCATAGCTGTAGTCTGAGTTAGAAAAAGTAGTGCACTGCAAAAAATTAGGCCTGCTTTTCAGTTGAGTCATTATTATAACTATAGGCCTAAACAAACGAAATGATCCTTTATTTGGTTATATAATATTATCAGCTAATTTCCGCAAAAAAGGGGAAATTAATAAATATATACCCAAGAACACAGTATAAACAGTATAAGAACACAGCCTAATTTCACTGTTAATTAATTAATTCACTATTCGTCTAATTTGATTTCACAAACAGAAATGGTGAAGAAATTGATAGAAATGGGGATAATCAATAATCATATACTTTAATCATTAAAGTATCCTCATCATAAAAGTTTAATGGGTTCATCATGCAGGTGAAATAAAACCAACTTGCTGACAGTGATCATTTAATTGACATCGAGTCCCAATATTTGGACTAATGCTAATCGATACACGTAATGCTTATCTATAAACTACAGGACCTCCGCCCATGGCACTCAAGCTGATGATGGGCGAGACATGAAATTCTACCAAACCAATAAGCAGAAGGAAACTAGAGCAGCAACAGGCCACTCACGGCCACAGTGACAGTGTATAGCAATGTTCCATGCTTTCATAATTGTTTTGCAATTGTGTTTATCATCGACTATCTAGAGACAGAACGCAAAACATATGCTGTAAGATATCCTTTGTAATTATTTTGAATGGCAAGTGAAGTTTGTATGAATGTTTCTTTGATTCCTTTTAGATTATTGAGGTTAGAGAGATTGGATAATTTTATTGTATTGTATTATTATAATGTACAAAACATTGGTAGGCTATTATAATGCACAAAACAAGTGGTTGGCCCATCTTTTTGTCTACCTTCGGCAGGTGCGCGCAACTCAAGCCTCAAGGTAAAGTAAAATGACGTTACAGTGCCCTCTGGTGGACTTACAAATGTTCACCAAACTTCGTTATATTGAATATGCCTATACCACATCCACCTTACTACACACACAGTCTACACAGATATAGTAGCTGTAAAAGCAGTGCTGTCCAGATTTATTGAATTTTCTTCCAAAATGCACAAGCAGAAAATAGGATGAAAACAACCTGGGATTTTACACAACGCTTAATAAAACAAACATAAAAACAAAAACTTGTGCGATTAGATAAAGTAGTTGTGGAAAAACGATTCAAATGTATAAAAAGAGAAAGACAGTTAAATAAACAAAATTAGAAAGTTTATAAAAGGTCAACTGCTCAAAAGTGAATATGAAAGGTGTGGGCGGAGGGAAACATTTGAAGTACAAATTCTGACATGAATACAATACATATTTTTCTAGGAATCTGATTCTATGCATCATTGCTAGTTTAGCATAATGACATATATCATTTTTATTTTTCATCAAAAAACACTTTGTAGTTGCCTTTCATCTTCCTAACAGGATGCATCATGTAAGAGGTGGTTTCACCTTCCTAACAGGATGCATCATGTAAGAGGTGGTTTCACCTCCCTAACAGGATGCATCATGTAAGAGGTGGTTTCACCTTCCTAACAGGATGCATCATGTAAGAGGTGGTTTCACCTTCCTAACAGGATGCATCATGTAAGAGGTGGTTTCACCTTCCTAACAGGATGCATCATGTAAGAGGTGGTTTCACCGTCCTAACAGGATGCATCATGTAAGAGGTGGTTTCACCTTCCTAACAGGATGCATCATGTAAGAGGTGGTTTCACCTTCCTAACAGGATGCATCATGTAAGAGGTGGTTTCACCTTCCTAACAGGATGCATCATGTAAGAGGTGGTTTCACCTTCCTAACAGGATGCATCATGTAAGAGGTGGTTTCACCTTCCTAACAGGATGCATCATGTAAGAGGTGGTTTCACCTTCAAATCTATCAGCACTCACAAAACATTACATCTCAAAAGCACCAGTTCTCCTCGTGTCAGTCATTATCGCTTCATTTCTTTCTTCTTCTTCTTTTCTTTTTCTTTTCTTTTTTTTTACAACCTTCCAAAATACCTTCATGTATGAAAATACTCATAATATAGTACCATAACTTTCAGAAAGTAACCGTGTCAGTTAAATACAAAAGCTTTCCCCCTCTATACCTCGCTGATCCCAGGCCTGTGTTGGTGCACTCATACACTGATCACCAACATACAATGTTATACTGTAGTCGTTATATGTTTGTGGCCCGTCGTGGGAAATGTGATCGACACATCAAACAATTTCATCATTGAATAACTTTGACAGGTGGTTATCTGTAGTTAATGGAACAAGTCATGTTTTTACATTTGGGCTTGATAGCGCAAATCCAAAGGGTATTTTAAAAATAGTCACGAACCCAGCAACCGTAGTGCTCAATGGTTTTCAACTACTTGACCGGATTGTAATGATGTGGAATAGCAAACTCACGTGAAAACCCCAAACTATTCCATTACAAAGGTTTGATATAAGGTATAGTAACTGTCACCATAGGAAATAAAAGCGTGATCAGGAAATTGTGACATTTAATTAGACTAAAAAGACACTATCAAAAATATTCTACGGTAAATAAATCTTGATATATTGTATAATAAGATGTGTTTTGTATAAGAAGTTAAGAACGTTTGCTGCACCAATAAGCTAACCGATGCATTTGATAAAGGACACTTATCTGTGACATTGCTGGCTTTTGTTCCAATTAATTAATTCCATGAATGATTGTACATGACGGTGACACAAAATACATTTATAAACCGTGGCAGAGAAAATAATTACAGTGACAATACACTGTGTTAGGCATAAACTAGTAAAAGATCCACTTGGAATAAAACAAGAAGTTTCAAATAATGACCTGCATAACGAACTTAACATAACTGACTGAAGCTCACTGTATATGGCATTGCACGACTTGTTAGTGTCGCTTGCAGACCGGAACTGATCTTCAAGCTGACAACGCACACAGAGAGACGTATAGTACTGTATGTCAACCACCATTCTGGGATGATATATTACAGAACACTGTATACAGTACAATGCACACACGGTGTTAATTCATCCATTTGTAACTTAGAGGGAGAGTGTTAAATTAACTCTGAAGATTTTAGTGTGCAGTGTATTCGAATGACACCAAGTGCTATCGCTGAAGATGACACGCACGCACGTACGCACGTACACGCTGCACGCATGCATGCACACACACAAGCACACATAACATAACCCTTCTTTCTCAGTGACATAGATAAAGAATGACAGTGAAATATGAGCATGTGTTGTGAAGTGGCCGAGGGCCTGGTGGTGTGACAGGCAGCATGGTGGTGGGGAGTCACTTTGATTCACCGGCAGGCGGGGAACCCAGGAGGGGAGACTTTGGTGAAACCTAGAAATGAAGACAAAGAGGAAACAGATTATTCACAATCTTGAAGAATGTGCTATCTATCTATCTATCTATCTATCTATCTATCTATCTATCTATCCATCCATCCATCCATCCACCCATCCACCCATCAGGATCTACTTTAAAGTCACATCACAGGTTTTCAGGTCTAATGAAGTGGCTGAAATCATTTTCGTATTTTTCATTTTCGTGTGAAGGGAGAAGATATAGATAGTGAGCAGAAGCAAAACACAGGATGGTCAAATAATTCAATGGATATACACATACAGTACACATACGGTATACAAATAGCAAAATGTAGTAGCAGGTACATGTGCACAAAGTTTAGAATAGCATCATATGCAGATGTGTACATAAACATGCCGCCATGCAGTGTTTTCCGTTAGTGTGGGCAAAACGTTTGCTGAATAGAAGATGGACAAGTTCACACTCAGGATGCTGAGTTAAGGTGGTTAAGGTGCACTTCACTAGAACCGTGTGACAGGTGTGTCATGGAAGCTATGGGACATAGGTCTTCATGGGGTTAAGGTGGTTAAGGTGCACTTCACTAGAACCGTGTGACAGGTGTATCATGGAAGCTATGGGACATACAGTAGGTCTTCATGCAACAAGGGTAAATCTATCTACTATATACGGCAGCACTCACCGGGGAAGGAGGCTTAGCAAAGTTGAGGTGTGCATAGAGAAGCACAGCGATGTCGTTCTGACTGGCTTCCAGGGCGATGGACAGGGCTGTGCTGCCATCCTAACACAGGACAATGACAACGCTGTTCAAACTTACACCGTGCCGTTGTTGTTGTGCAATATTTGTGATATTCACAAGGCTTGAGAAGTGTCCTTCTCAAGTAAGATGGCCTGGGCTGGCCGAGCGGTCCAGGCACCTATAGGCTGGTAATCCTAGACAGCGTGTTGTGGGTTTGAGTTCCGATCCCGACGACCTTTCTTTGCTGCGTGCCCCATCTCTCTCCCCCTTTCCTGTCAAGCTACTGTTAATCTATCAATAAATGCAAAAAGCTAGATAATAATTAAGCAGACTGAAGGTTTCATTGAGATATAAAGCTACCAAACAATAAATTCAGCCATCGTTTATTTGTATTGGTTTTAAAAATGTGTTGTCAATTTCCCAGTTTCGAACTACTGCGTTATGACACCGGCTCTCCAAAATACTCTGTCTTTTCCTGTGTGTTTCGCCCAGGTCGACATGTTTTTGAGATTCAGGCCTAGTTTATGTCAGGTTAGGGTTAAGGTTAGGGTTAGGCATAGTGTTTGTGAGGTTAGGGTTAAGGTTAGGCATAGTTTGGGTCAAGTGAAAGGTTAGGGTTTAGGCACCATCTGGGTGGCACACCAAAGGACGAGGCAGTCCTGGTATGACACAATATGAATTATGACTTCAACAGTATTAGGGTTAAATAGCCACTACAACCATCTGCATCTCTGCAAAAAGTAGCTGTAGAACCGCTTTAATTGGTCATTGCTTAAATACACTGAAGAATCCACTCAGGTATTACTATGTACCTTAAAAAAAACTGGAGCCTCACAATGTTGTGCAAACAGCAGCTTATTGTGACAATTCCCCTTGTTTACCAGTAGGGGGTGCTTATCACACAAGGCAGCTTTAAATAATTGGAACAGATGGAAAGGAGGGGGTGAGATAATGGGTTCATCTGAAAACAAGAGGCTCAGCCAGCTACAGGGGCGAGGAAGGGAACTCACGTTATCTGTGAGCGTGGCGTCGCAGCCTGGCACGGACAGTAGCTGTTGAACAATGTCCACGTGTCCGTGCTCGCACGCGCACATGAGCGCCGTGGAGCCGTCGTCATCGCGAATGTTGACCTGGGCCCCGCAGGAGAGCAGCGCCCTGACCATGTCCCCTCGACCATGGCTGACTGCCAGCATCAGCGCTGTCTGACCAGCCTATAGAGATATGCACACACACACGCGCGCACGCACACACACACACACACACACACACACACACACACACACACACACACACGCACGCACGCACGCACGCACACACACACACACACACACACACACACACACACACACACACACACACACACACACACACACACACACACACACATTTAGTCATATTTCAACATATGATGCAGTCGCTCACCACAAAGTACTATTTTTGGTGTGAAAATCTTAAAATGTTTTGTCCATCCAACAAAAAGGACCTTCAAGGATATTGGATGATTTAGCAGATAAACATTTAAATACATGTACTGTATACTGTATTTAAATTTAAATTTGCTTCATCAGCAATGAAAGGGCGGTGATCATTTATCACGCTCTGGCACACAATCAATTATGTTTCATTTTGGGATTGCTCTAAAAACCTTATGTGGGTTACTTATTCATTCTCAGTTCATTTGAAGTGATGCTGCTACACTGGTGGGGCTGTATTTTGTCATTTTTGCCATACAGAGTTTGCTGGAAACAGTGTAAGCAAGCAATAGAATTAATGATGTTGTTCTAAAAATAAACTCTTCACAAACAATTCCGTAGAGGCAGCAGGGAACACAATGCTGTAGTAGAGCTTAGACTGCATCAACAAAATGTGTACATTGTAAAATGAGTGTAAGTTATGTTCCAGTGCTCATCACGAGTCACGACTCAATGCTAGGTGGTGAGCAATGCTTCCAGATTTACAGTGATAAGAATTGAAGATGCTTTGAAGTCAACTGTCAAATAATTGTTGCATTTCTATTGAAAGTAGCATTATTTAAAAGTTCTGCTCTTCAAAATGTTGCCAATGTAGCAGTTCGTTGCCAGTACTGAATATGTTTGTTTGTGGTCAAGTTCTTTCACGATAAGGCAGTGTAGCTTGGAGGTGCAGTGAGCCCTCTGTACCAGCAGAGGGCATACCTGGCTGGCCTTGGCGTTGACATCCCCAGTGCGCAGCAGCTGCAGGACTGTATGAAGGTCACTGTCGGAGTGGAAGGCTGCCAGGGCTGTGAGCATGATGGCCGTGTAGCCTGCCTTGTTCTGCTTGTCAGCATTACAAAGGCCTGGAAAGTACAGAAGATAATGGTTTGTGGCAGATATTGCCAACGGCACAGAGAATTAGGTAACATGTGACATGTTAGAGAAGGATATCCTGTAAGGCTACGTGTCACACTTACAGTATTACAGGACCACAGGCTACTGTACATACTGCTGGTCTGACTCTATATGACTCACTGTGTACAGCATGACTCAAGGCCCAAGGGGATACATGACCATTACTGCAGACCATTTCCCCAAGCATGACACTTTGTTTGCTTTTCAAGGAAGCCACTAGATCCTGGTCATTTCATTAGGCTATGAAAATCAACTTGAAACCTTCTGGAGAAAACTATTGGTGATCCAGTACAGTAATATTGTTGTAGTTATTTATTCACTTCAAAGATTGTAGTGTGACTTGAAAACTGGATTGATTTGAAAAGTCTAGCTGGGATAGATTTTAAATATGCACGCGCATCTGCGCAGTGCGCACGCACACGCATCTGCGCAGTGCGCACGCACGTGCATGTGCACAGTGCGCACACGCACGCACGCACGCACGCACGCACACACACACACACACACACGGTGCTAAGCTTGATAGTTGCTTGCAGCCCTTAAACACTTTATTTAACTATTCCAGGTTTTGCAGATGGCTCACCGGTGTCTAGTAGCAGTTTGACCACAGGGAAGTTGGAGTGGGAGACGGTGTAGTGCAGCGCTGTGTTCCCGTTGCCGTCGGCCATGTTGATCACAAACTCCAGCAGCTGGGGGGAGACGGAGGCAAACGTGTCCATGTAGGCTCTGACCACAGCTGTGTCAGCGTTCTTGTGACAGGACACGCGCAGCCACTCCTGCAGAACCGTCGTGTAGGCCGTCCTCTGAGTAGAATTAACACACACACACACACACACACACACACACAATGTTTTTTCTTTCATTTTAATAAGAAGTCTAGAATTGAATGTCCTTGTATGCAGTTGTTTTTAAATCGTTCCCAATTCTTTCATTGTTTGAACACGGATTACAATGTTGATACGTCTTGACATTATTGTGTTTTTCCTTGTGTCTGTACTACACATGCAAAAAAGAAAACGACATGCACATCCCAAACCTAAACGTGGGCAGGTGCTGAGCAACGAAAAGTAAGCAGAAGACAAATAAATAAACGCTCGCACAACGAGGGCTCCAATGAATCTGAGGAAGAGCTTTGAGCCCCAAAACGCTACAGATGCTTTTGTGGTGCAATAGAGCATTTGTCGCGTTTATTCATTTGTCTCTGTACTACACATGCTACACATGTATTTTGTCTTATTTGTCTCTGTACACATTCTGTAACAAAGAGGATACATACGGCTTCCTGCTGGCTGAAGGCGTTGGGCTCCCCCAGGGCTTTCTGCAGGGCGTGAAGAGCTGCCAGCACAGTGTCACTCAGCTCCAGTCTGGCACAGATGGACATTAAACACAATACAATATTAGCCCTTTGATGCACACTCATAAAGACACATGTATGCTTTAGCGAAGATCTGTTCGGGTCTATTCAGCGGGACGATACTGTACATCATTTACTGTTGAGCAAACACATTTTTTTTGGCTTCAGCTCAATCATACAGTATGTGACAGATCTAACCTTCAGCTCAATCATACAGTATGTGACAGATCTAACCTTCAGCTCAATCATACAGTATGTGACAGATCTAACCTTCAGCTCAATCATACAGTATGTGACAGATCTAACCTTCAGCTCAATCATACAGTATGTGACAGATCTAACCTTCAGCTCAATCATACAGTATGTGACAGATCTAACCTTCGTTATTGTCGAGCAGATACTTCATACCTCCATATTTCAATATGATATTATGGTTTCTTTCAGTAAAGAATAATACCCTATCTCATACGTCATACTACAGTGATTCAAGAGCAGCAAAATTAGTAGATCTATAAGATCACAAATAAGCATCGCGATGCGCAGAATTTGTTTGTGCGTATGTGTGTTATAAATATTGAATGAAAAGTATTAACAAGAGCCGCTTGGGAATGCATAATGACTACGTTGGATTGCCACGCAGGTTATTTCTTTCAATTCCCTGAAATTCCACTGGACACTTTGAACATTGTTTCATGTGTTTACCTGCTTTGCTGTTTGTCTGAAGCTGATGCAGTGTCATTAGGGTTGCTCTCGGTTGCTGGATTTGAAGAAGACGACTGGGCTATCCTTATCTGGGAGCTCTGTTCTGAGTCTGATTGGCTTGTCCCCTGCTGAGGGGCGAGGTCAGTTGTTTCTGATTGGACGGTGTGCTGCTGCTGGGCAGGATCAGTGGTTTCAGTCTGAGTGGTGCAGGGCGGTGTGGAACAAGTCACTGTGACAGAGCTTGGTTCAAAAGTATGTTCAGTGCTAGATGATGGGGAGGTAGTCTCCTGAAGGACGGTGTTTGTCTCTGATGATAGGCCGATGCTCTTTTCGGGTGCAGAGTCATTCTCTGGACAGGGGAGAGTAAGGTCAGCGCCTGGCGACTGAGAGGCACATGTTTGTACCACAGTGTTCATGGCCGGTGACTCGCTGGCCTCATCTTGGCTGGTGCTTGGTTGAGTGTCAGGAATGGCAACTGGTAGGCTGATGATGGCAGTCTGCTGAGGTGTGAGGCTGGTTTCCTGGGGCTGGGAATGCTCCTCTGGAGTGGCTTTGTTCTGCTGGTGCTGGACTGTGGCCTCTGTCAGCTTCTCTCTGGCTTCGTGGTATTCGCTGGAGTCACTCTCCTCGGAGCTCTCACTGCTGCTGTCTTCAGATGAGGTGGACTCGTACCTACGAGACAACATGCTTCTCTGTCAATGGGTAATATGTTGTATCTGTGGTCATTAGCCCATTCTGACCTGAGATCAGATTCATACGAGGTTTCCGCCGGACACACACTGGTCTGATGAACCCATTCTGACCTGAGATCAGATTCTAAAAATATCAGTCGTTCTTCGATTTTTCAAAAAATAGCAGACCTACAAGCTCGTATCGCGCCACTCGGTGGCGCGATATGAGCTTGTAGATCTGCTATTTTTAAATAGCTAAAGCATAACATGATGCTGACACCAAAATGGGTGCCCGGTCAGAATGGGTTAGATTGTCTTGAGCCAAATCTATGCTCGGTCGTACGGGGTTGTGCCGTGTGCCAGAAATAGCAGACCTACAAGCTCACGCCGCGCCACATATGTGACGTGGCGTGAGCTTGTACAGTAGGTCGGCTATGTTGGTGCATGACACCGTCGTACAATGAAGTATAAATGAGGTTTTAGTCAAGAGGCCCACCATTTAATGGTAATTTGTGGTGTGCCAAATATAGGCTAGCTCCACACCCCAGTGTTTACATTCCTGAGGGAAACATCAAGGAGTTAAAAAACTACCAGAAAAAGGGAATACTGTAATATGGAGCACTTACTTACTTACACAATCATCTTATCATCAATCATCCCTGTACTTCCTTTTGACATTTTCAGTAGACTACTTGTCCACTCCAGAGACTGATCAAAGTATACCAGATTTTCACTCCCTTTTGACAAGGACCTTTTTTTCCCTTTTTTTTTGCGAGAAAGCTCAGGAACTCAACATGAGAACTGAGAATGAACACATATATTTCACACAATAACAGAAAACAAGCAACAAACAAACATAAATAAATGGTTCCCACAGTTCAGAGCATCAAATTGTTGTTACAACGCAATCTGCCTGACCCTTACCCTCCATTGACTCCAATGAACTGTAGGTTTTTCTTGGTGGATGGAGAACCAGGTTCACCCTCTGCTTTCCGCTTCATGATGGACCTCAGAGACGACTGGGGAGAGGCCGAGGCTGCTGAGCAGACAGATACAAATCACAAGATCAATACTCTAAATGAGTTGTGTCCTATTATATATGGGCCATGACATCAGCATCTGTAATTATGCAGCAGATGTCATTTTAACCCATTCTGACCTGAGATCAGATTCATACAAGGTTTCCGCCGGACACACGCTGGTCTGATGAACCCATTCTGACCTGAGATCAGATTCTAAAAATGTCAGTCGCTCTTCGATTTTTCAAAAATAGCAGACCTACAAGCTCGTATCGCGCCACTCGGTGGCGCGATACGAGCTTGTAGATCTGCTATTTTTAAATAGCTAAAGCATAACATGATGCTAACACCAAAATGGGTGCCCGTTCAGAATGGGTTAAGTGAAAAGACTTTCAAAATGTTTCAACACTTTTTAAAAGGTTTCAAAATAGCAGATCTACATGCGTTGCAAGTTGCAAGCAACATGGCATGTTGTGAGCTTATTGGCTAGTATTTAGTTTTTTTTACATTTCTGAATAAGGCTTTAGTGGTTAAATACAATAAAATGATTGGTCTAGCACTCTGCAAAATCTGGATGGCATCGGTTGGGCTCTATCAGTTTCAGTTGGAAAGTGATATGGAGCTATAATTACCTGGCTTGGACAAGCCTTCTTGACACTGGATGGCTTCTACGGTGGTGTGCTGGTGCGTTTCCACTTTCACATGTGATGAAGCCATCTGATTAGCAGTGGAGCTCATGGCAATGGCAGGATTAGCCAGAGGCACAGAGGTAGACAGCTCACTCCTTAGCACATCTCGTACCTGTTTGGAGCTGATTGCTATTGGCAACTCAACTGGAGCGTCTGACGAAGGAACACAGCGAGGGATACATTGTTTAACACATGGAATTGAAAGAACATCTTTGAGCAAAATAAATGAATAACAACTAGACAAATGTGCTACACGCAGGTCTCCCCCAGGCCTAGTAGCTAATTGTGGGCCAGCAAAGTTTGGAATCCAGTCATAATACAGGTGACACAATTTGGGTGAGGTTTGGACAAAATCAGTAGTAGTAGCAAAAAGTGTGTGGAAAGAAAAGAAGAAAAAAGAAAGATGCAACAGGAGAACCTGTCAGTTTTGATTGTATTACGCTAATGACACTAAAACAGGGCAGTATGAAAAGTTTGGGGCAGAGGATCAGCCCTCAGCCTGGCGGAGACAATAATTCCGACACAAACTAATTGTGACATTGAGATTATAATGTTCCATATGCGTCAGAGAGAGTTGTTTCAAGATGTTGAGCTTACAGCTGCTTACAACATTCCATATTGTCCAAGATGCATTACTTGTTCATACTTTTATATAGCCTATTGTGTAGCCTGAGCCCAGTGGCTCAGGGGTAGAGCGGAGTGTCCTTGAGCAAGACGATGAACCCCTAATTATTAATTCACGGAACACAGAATACAGAACCTCCTACTTGGCCTCACCCCCCGAACCCACCTCACCCCTGCCCACTTTGACAGGCTGGGATGGCTTAGGGTCGACGACAGAGTACAGCATCTTGCAATGGGTCTGGTCCACAAGATTCGATACACCACCAAGATACCCATGTACCTGTCTAAGTACTTCCTTAATGTAAACGAAGTCCACACCCACAACACCAGAGGGAGTGCAACAAACCATGTACAACCCAGATTCGGCACAAACAAGGGACTAAATTCTTTTCGCTCCTATGCCACCAAAATGTGGAACGCCCTACCAACAGTCATTAAGACATGTGAATCCCTTGACTCCTTCAAAACCGCTCTCAAAGGGCACCTACGGATGGCTGCATTTCGAAACTGGCCTCTGTAAAAACTGAATCCCCCCCCCCCCCCCACCCCATTTCCCCTCACTGTATATTGTATCTTTTCCCTTTTTTTGCTTCCCATATGATGAATTCCTGTTCTGTTCTGTACCTACAGAGAAATGTCTATTTGTATGTCTCTAAATGTTTGTATGTCTTTAAATGTTTTGATGAATTGAACAATGTGGACCCTGTTGTAAACAAGTGTAATGCTTAATTGGGTCGTCCACTCACAGTTGACAGTCTTTGTATTGAGTTCGTGCTTAAAATGTACTGTAAATTCTACAAACTGTTAATAAAGATTTCAATCAAACAATCAATCAAACCTACCCTCCGGAGTGGGAGCGTCACCATGTCCTCTGTGCTGGCCCTCTGGGACTGTAGCGGCAGCCGGCTGCACACAGGGGGCGCTACAGCTCTCTGCCCGTAGCAACGTGCCCACCTCCACCACGGTTGGCTGCTCCAGCGTGTACACCTGGATGCCCACAGTCCTCTGCTCCGTCCGCTGGCTGTGCGGCGTGAAGCTGACCACTGTCTGCAGACGGCGGCCCGACGGCGGCTCCCGACAGCTCACACTGGTCTCCATGACCGGGTGCTCCGCCTGCGGGGCCGGAGCTCGCTCCCTCTCCCTCCTCGCGGCCTCAACCTGTCGCTGCGCGGCCTGCAGCTCGTGCAGCGCCTTCTGCAGCTGCGCCTCCAGCTGCCCCACCCGGGTCCTCAGGGCCTCGGCCTCTGGCAGCAGCCCCAGGTCTTGCTCCCGGACCCCGACGCCTACCTGATGACTGCCCCCTCCCCCGCCACCGCCACCGCCGCCCTCGTCCGGTCCCACCCCGACCGTGCGCACCTCCCTCTTCCCGTCCGGCCCCCGCGCGCCCGCCACAATCACCGTGTCCTCGATCTCGCAGCCGGAGTCTTGCTTGGAGCCGTCGGGGGCATAAGCAGCAGGCGACAGGGACCCCTTGGGTGTCCCCGGGGTGTCCTTGGTGAGCCCCGCCACGCTGGCCTCCTCCTCGGGGATGTCGATGTAGAGCTCCCCTCTGGGCCGGACCCCCCGGCTGAACGTGTGGCCCAGGAACTTCTGGCTCTTCAGCTGGACGCTGAGCTGGCGCTTCTCCTCCTGCAGCACGGAGATCTTCACCTGCAGCACAGGGATGGTCTTCACCTGGAGGGAGGGGTGCAACAGTTACTCCTTATCCTTACCCATGAAGGGATAATACTAGGCAAGTCTGTGTGTGTGTGTGTGTGTGTGTGTGTGTGTGTGTGTGTGTGTGTGTGTGTGTGTGTGTGTGTGTGTGTGTGTACAAACACACACCCCCCCTCTCTCTCTGACAGGCATCAAACAGGTTCTTTAATTGATTAGAGAGGGCACACTTTTATTGCCCAATCAATCAATCATTCAATCATTCAATCAATCAATCAATCAATCAATCAACTCTGTGCACATCAGAGCTCTGGCTAAGCTCCTCCTCCGACATTCGTCCCTGCAAGGGATGAATGTCAACATAAACAAACAAGGAACAAAACCAAAATACAGCCAGAGAGATGTGTCTTTCTGCCACAAAAATACAACATCACAAAGCACTATATTCTGCATGACACCATTGGGTATAAAATACCACTTAAATGGTTAATCAAGTCATTTTAAAATCTTAAAAAAACTGTGCTTCTCGACAATTTGATGAATTGAGAAATTTATAAATAGAACAGTGGTTCTCAAAGTGGGGTCTGGGGACCCCCAGGGGTCCTTGAGGGAGTTCAGGGGGTCTCCAGCTAAATGATAGTTTGGAACCAAATGGACCCTTTGGGTCTGTATCTCTGAGAGTGTACAAATGTACACAAATACATTTGTACACTCTAAATTAACATTGATTTTACAATATGAATTGGGATCTCAGAGATGGAAATGCCATTAACCCATTCTGACCGGGCACCCATTTTGGTGTCAGCATCATGTTATGCTTTAGCTATTGAAAAATAGCAGATCTACAAGCTCATAGCGCGCCACCGAGTGGCGCGATACGAGCTTGTAGGTCTGCTATTTTTTGAAAAATCGAAGAACGACTGACATTTTTAGAATCTGATCTCAGGTCAGAATGGGTTCATCAGACCAGTGTGTGTCCGGCGGAAACCTCGTGTGAATCTTATCTCAGGTCAGAATGGGTTAAATAGGGGTCCGTAACCTAATTCATGTCAAACTGGGGTGTCCTTGAAATTTAAACGGGTTGAGAATCACTGCTAGAGCCGTAAAAATCTTCTCTTATGGGGGTCCCTGGCATGTCTCTTCAAATGGGGGTCTGCGCCGGGCTAATTAGTGTCAATTTGGGGGTCCTTCACGTGACAAAGTTGGGGAATCACTGCAATAGAAAGATGATGGTACCTGCTCCTCCAGCTCACTGAATCACTGCAATAGAAAGATGATGGTACCTGCTCCTCCAGCTCACTGAA
This sequence comes from Protomyctophum parallelum, assembly GCF_964188405.1. NCBI lineage: Eukaryota > Metazoa > Chordata > Actinopteri > Myctophiformes > Myctophidae > Protomyctophum > Protomyctophum parallelum. The sequence continues at coordinate 2,889,885 of NC_139708.1, read as the reverse complement.
TCACTGCAATAGAAAGATGATGGTACCTGCTCCTCCAGCTGAATCACTGCAATAGAAAGATGATGGTACCTGCTCCTCCAGCTCACTGAATCACTGCAATAGAAAGATGATGGTACCTGCTCCTCCAGCTCGAATCACTGCAATAGAAAGATGATGGTACCTGCTCCTCCAGCTCGAATCACTGCAATAGAAAGATGATCGTACCTGCTCCTCCAGCTCGAATCACTGCAATAGAAAGATGATGGTACCTGCTCCTCCAGCTCGAATCACTGCAATAGAAAGATGATGGTACCTGCTCCTCCAGCTCCAGAATCACTGCAATAGAAAGATGATGGTACCTGCTCCTCCAGCTGAATCACTGCAATAGAAAGATGATGGTACCTGCTCCTCCAGCTCGAATCACTGCAATAGAAAGATGATGGTACCTGCTCCTCCAGCTCGAATCACTGCAATAGAAAGATGATGGTACCTGCTCCTCCAGCTCGAATCACTGCAATAGAAAGATGATCGTACCTGCTCCTCCAGCTCGAATCACTGCAATAGAAAGATGATGGTACCTGCTCCTCCAGCTCGAATCACTGCAATAGAAAGATGATGGTACCTGCTCCTCCAGCTCCAGAATCACTGCAATAGAAAGATGATGGTACCTGCTCCTCCAGCTGAATCACTGCAATAGAAAGATGATGGTACCTGCTCCTCCAGCTGAATCACTGCAATAGAAAGATGATGGTACCTGCTCCTCCAGCTCACTGAATCACTGCAATAGAAAGATGATCGTACCTGCTCCTCCAGCTCACTGAATCACTGCAATAGAAAGATGATGGTACCTGCTCCTCCAGCTGAATCACTGCAATAGAAAGATGATCGTACCTGCTCCTCCAGCTCGCGGATCTTCCGGAGGGCCACAGCCATCTGCTCCCTGACGTGCTGCAGGTGTGCGGGGGTGGGCGACACGGGGGTGGACAGGCCCGAGCTGACGGGGGTGTAGGAGCCCCCTCCTCCTCCTCCGCCCGCAGCGCTGCGGTTGAAGCTGTGGGCGCTGCTCAGCGAGGTGTTGGAGCCGGCCACGCTGCAATTCACATTTTACAACTTTAGGCATCCCATTCTGACCTGAGATCAGATTCATACGAGGTTTCCGCCGGACACACACTGGTCTGATGAACCCATTCTGACCTGAGATCAGATTCTAAAAATGTCAGTCGTTCTTCGATTTTTCAAAAAATAGCAGACCTACAAGCTCGTATCGCGCCACTCGGTGGCGCGATATGAGCTTGTAGATCTGCTATTTTTTAAATAGCTAAAGCATAACATGATGCCGACACCAAATGGGTGCCCGTTCAGAATGGGTTAACTAGGATACCAGGTAAACATTTCACTAGACTAGTGACTAGAGGATAAGCCCCTTGAGAATGAGTTGCAGCATCTCGTTTTCGAAGGGGTCCCCACAATGAACCTAGCATCTGTCTAAACAACCGGCTATCTAAATCAGTGGTTCTCATCTTCTCAAAGTGGGATCTGGGGACCTCCAGGGGTCCTTGGGGGGGTTCCAACGGGTCCCCAGAAAAATTAGTTGAGCATCAGAATCTGTTAAACCAGTAATGTAGTAAGCTTTGGCGAGCCATGAGGCCCACAGGGCAGGAGCCTATCTCCTGTTTCTGTAGCAGCTTGATGTACAACTACACCCTCCTAGACCCAGTCACAGGGTGGGCACTTTATACTTTATACTGGACACGTTATAAAATGTATAACAACACAAAGAGACCCCAGAAGAGTCTTCTGGGGTCTCTACAAAACAATGAGAAAACAAAGACTGCCGAAGCAGACAACCCGCAACACTCCAAATTAACAGGGTACATTCTTGTACAGTAGGTGCAAGGCTCGAAGATATTCAATTGAAAGAAGGAAATACCAGCACTGAATGAATGTCCTTTTCACATGTTTTATTACCTCTGACGAGTCAACGGACGCGTTTCGGGCAGGTGGGCCTTCCTCAGCGCTGAGGAAGGCCCACCTGGTCCAAACGTGTCCGTTTTTATTACCTCTGTCCGTCAGAGGTAATAAAACATGTGAAAAGGACATTCATCTCTACAAAACCATGAAAGTGGTTTGAGAACCACTGATCTAAAACGACATTCTGTCCATTTGAAACTAATAGGACTCAACAAACGGACCTGCTGTGCATGCTGCCCAGGTTGGAGTAGCGCCGCGCCTCTCTCTCCTCCTCCAGCTTGCGGCGGGCGTCCAGCAGGGTCTTCTCCACGCGCGCTGTGCTGAAGCCGGGCCTGTGGGAGGCACCGTGGAAGCCCGGCGCGCAGTACGAGAACGACGAGTGCCGGCTGTCCTGGCTGGCGTTGGAGCACAGCGACTCCGTGGAGGTCCACCAGGAGCCCGTGTAGCCCGTATAGCCGCGGGGCAGCGAGCCGTAGCGCGGCCGCCTCTGCATGGGCACCCGCTTGATGGTGTGGCCCTTCTCGATGTCGTTGACATACTTGAGGAAGTCGAGGTCCAGACGGTAGCCATAGGGCGTCTCCACCGAGTACGCAGCCTCCTGCTCCTTGCCATGCAGGGATGGGGGCGCGGGCGGGTTGAGCTTCCCTGAGGTGGAAGGAAATCGAGTTTAAACAGACGGAAATCTGACGTCTAATCTCGGACTCAGACTTCAGAAAATAGCATTATTTCAGGGCAGCTGTGTGTTTACGTTCCCTGCGCACCCTGAAGGGATCTGCAAATGAGGGACAAACAACATTACGTGGAATGTTGCTGCCAAGGCTTAGAATATCATACTGTAACTCTGAAATGACATGGAATTTTGGAAGCTAAGTGCTGATAAGATTCATACATCTCGGCGACATTAACCAATATGAATTGAAAATAATAAATCGTCGGTGTTGGGTGGAATATTCAGGAAATGGGAAAAAATAACCTGTATTCCAGTCGATCCAGTATGAGCTAGAGAAGTCAGCTATTTTTTTGCTACTGTTGCTTGACACTGTTCAAAAAACGTAAGAATATGGAGATAGCAGGTTTCTGTCCGACACTAGCAGAACTTTAGTTGTACAGTACCTGGGAAGCCGGGGTCCATATGCAGCACCTGAGCCATAATGAGCCGGTGGCTGTCACTCACGCAATCACCCACAAACTCTCACCTGCGGACAGACAGATAAATAAGAATCAGTGGTGCGGAAGAATTAATTAACAATTATTAAAAACACAGACTGTCGAAATAGCAGATCTTCAAGCTCACAATGCATGTGACCCTCAACGCATTGCAATGCGATGAGCTTGTAGATAAGCTACTACTTTCACACTTTGTGTGTAAAAATGATGATGTGTGGTTTTCACAAAATCCCACAAAATTGGCGCACTGTTTGAGAACCACTGGGCTGCAGTGTTCCCAGAACCACTGGGCTGCAGTGTCCCCAGAACCACTGGGCTGCAGTGTTCCCAGAACCACTGGGCTGCAGTGTCCCCAGAACCACTGGGCTGCAGTGTCCCCAGAACCACTGGGCTGCAGTGTCCCCAGAACCACTGGGCTGCAGTGTTCTCAGAACCACTGGGCTGCAGTGTTCCCAGAACCACTGGGCTGCAGTGTTCCCAGAACCACTGGGCTGCAGTGTCCCCAGAACCACTGGGCTGCAGTGTCCCCAGAACCACTGGGCTGCAGTGTTCTCAGAACCACTGGGCTGCAGTGTTCCCAGAACCACTGGGCTGCAGTGTTCCCAGAACCACTGGGCTGCAGTGTTCCCAGAACCACTGGGCTGCAGTGTTCCCAGAACCACTGGAAGCAGTGGAAAACCCTCTGTTGAGTGGAAACCTCACATGTCCAACCCTGTTACTTTTCAGGGTTCAAATAAAATTAATAATTAAAGCAGCAGATCAACAAGATCAAAATGCGTCACTTTGCACCACGTTTCTAGCTTGTGTTGGTGTGACGCTGTAGTGTGATCAAGTATGGCATTTAATCCACACAACATTTACACTAAACAAGATAGAATGTGGATATAAGAGCTACTGTACACCTTGGTACAGTTCATGCTTTATTTCTGCCCTGCTTGGACAGCTTCCCAGCGGATGTGTTGTTATCATGTGCTGCCGCCTCATGTGATGCAACCCATTACATGTTCAGTGAATCAATAATCTAATCAGGGCCCAAAATCCAATTCACAGCATGTACATAGTATTGTGATTCACTCCGTCTACTGTACCTCTGCCAATCACAGGCAAGAGCCAAAACCCCTCCCTCCTCCACCGAGCAGCCTTGAACAATTTGACTGTGTGTTTTTGTGTGTGTGTGTGTGTGTGTGTGCGTGTGTGTGTGTGTGTGTGTGTGTGTGTGTGTGTGTGCGTGTGTGTGCGTGCGTGTGTGCGCGCTTGTGTGTGTGCATAACACCAACATAAAACAAAATGATGGCAAACACAAATACAGTGTGAGCCTAATGGAAACTAGAAGGACATGACGAGAGCTAAACTGGAGATCCTTTTATACACGAAACATTATGCACAAAGTCTATATACGGTACAATCCTATCCGTTTCTTCCTCGATCTCAAAATGACATCCATGGGTACCTACAGGTATCTATGTTAGACACACCCACAGACACACCCCCAGATTCTCAGCCACACCCACAGGTTTATTGTGGAGTGTGGAGTAGCTATTCAACCGTACGTATCCTATACCCATCAATGTGTGTTTTTTGGGTCAAAGATAGCCCTGTACCCTCCACTAGGCATCTCTCTGAATACAGGCCATCTAGTCGGCCGTTTGTTTCTGCTCTGTGTTCACAGAAGAGAAGAGTTACATGCAGGGGAAAGTTTCCTGGCAGCTTATTCTAGGACTGACGCTTTGAGGCTGCCAGTTACAACCTTATTAGGAATCCTTTGTCCATGCTATCCCCGTGTCTCAATTTAGGGTTTACAGGCACTCTCTAGCCCCTTTTTAACCCCCCCCCCCCCCACACACACACACACACACATACTGTACACACACACACACTCTATCCCCATATCTCTCCACTATGCTTCCTCTGTACTTCCCCTCTCTGATTTTCTAGCTTGTGTCTTCTCTCTTTGATGTCAGATGATGTGCAGGAGGTTTTCAGCAGGTCACGGTCTCCACTTGCCCTTTCATCGTCGAGCTCTAGTTCACTTTTATTCAAGCCTGATTCGCATCACATTCAAGCCCCAACGCTTTACTCAAGCCCGGTTTTCATCACTTGTGAGCTTGTAGATCTGCTATTTTCGGCCAGGGACACCAGTGTGCAACAAAAGTATGAATCATTCAGGGCTTACTGCTCACTGGATGATTCTGCTCACTGGATGATTAAAGTATGAATCATTCAGGGCTTACTGCTCACTGGATGATTCCCATTAAAATGTTCCTCTAGAGCTTCAGAGATCAGTCAAATCCTCTTTGTTTACTGAACTCCAAGAGTGTAGAAAACGGAGCCAAATGGCAGTGGTGGAAAGTAATGTAGGTACTGTGTGTGAAACTTTGATCTCAGATACAAATCTTTTACTTTTACTCCACTACATTTATTTGAAAACTTTAGATACCAGTTACTTTGTAGATATTGATTATTATTACAAAACATACATTAACCACTTCAATCCATTTTGGCCATTTGAAAATAGCAGATCTACAAGCTCAAAATGCGTCACAATGTGACGCATTGTGAGCTGCTATTTTCAAAAGATTATTAAGTACATCAAGTACATTTTGAATTCTGGACTTGTAACAGTATTTCTAAATGTGAGTACTTTTTCCAACACTGCCAAATGGACCTGTAAAGGGACACTCCCTGAGGATTGTACTGTGCATATCAGAAAGTCGGGGTCATTTTGATTTCGTATAAACATTTACTGCCCATACCAGATAGATGCCAACATACAGTACAGAAGTGCCAGCCAAGGTGTCACGAACACAAAGCCATGCCTTTGAATCTCTGTACCTCCCCACTAAAGATTAACTTTCTAGGTCATTGGTCTGTGGGAACTGCAGAGGTACCTCTGGCCGCTGGGGCATGGTTACGTATGCTGTCGTTAAAGATATGGGACCTGTCTCACGTCACGTCGCTTTTAGAACATTCTTGGTTCGCCTCAGTTCACGCTCACTTTCTTTATACCACTGGCAAGAACTACGTTTCTATTCTCTCCATCCATCCCTCCCTTCTATCACTCTCCCCCACTATCTCTGTCTCCCCTCCCCCATCTCTTTCCCTTTCTCCCCCCTCCTCTCTCTCTCTCTCTCTCTCTCTCTCTCTCCCACTATTTCTCTCTTTCCCCTCTCTCTCTCTTCCTGGCTCTCTCTCTCTCCCTTTCTTTCACTAGTCTCTCTCCCTCTATCTCTCTCTCTCTCTTCCTGGCTCTCTCTCTCCCCCTTTCTTTCACTAGTCTCTCTCCCTCTGTTTCTGTCTCTCTCCTTCTCTCCATCTTGTGACCGTCATCAGTGCTTGCTAGTGTGTGGAAACTGGGGCACTTGGAAACACTGACTGAACCGACTTGGTATTTCTGAAGTCCTTTTAATGTCCCGGTGTAATTCTCTCTATCACTGCCCCTTCATCCAGCCTCTCTCAGCACACGTAGTGCACACTTAAACACTATGGGCTGTATGTGCCTAAACGCACGTAGTGCACACTTAAACACTATGGGCTGTATGTGCCTAAACGCACGTAGTGCACACTTAAACACTATGGACTGTATGTGCCTAAACTTAAACACTATGGGCTGTATGTGCCTAAACTTAAACACTATGGGCTGTATGTGTGTTGTGCACACTTAAACACTATGGGCTGTATGTGCCTAAACGTAGTGCACACTTAAACACTATGGGCTGTATGTGCCTAAACGCACGTAGTGCACACTTAAACACTATGGGCTGTATGTGCCTAAACGTAGTGCACACTTAAACACTATGGGCTGTATGTGCCTAAACACACACGTAGTGCACACTTAAACACTATGGGCTGTATGTGCCTAAACTTAAACACTATGGGCTGTATGTGCCTAAACGTAGTGCACACTTAAACACTATGGGCTGTATGTGCCTAAACACACACGTAGTGCACACTTAAACACTATGGGCTGTATGTGCCTAAACGCACGTAGTGCACACTTAAACACTATGGACTGTATGTGCCTAAACTTAAACACTATGGGCTGTATGTGCCTAAACTTAAACACTATGGGCTGTATGTGTGTTGTGCACACTTAAACACTATGGGCTGTATGTGCCTAAACGCACGTAGTGCACACTTAAACACTATGGGCTGTATGTGCCTAAACGTAGTGCACACTTAAACACTATGGGCTGTATGTGCCTAAACGCACGTAGTGCACACTTAAACACTATGGGCTGTATGTGCCTAAACGTAGTGCACACTTAAACACTATGGGCTGTATGTGCCTAAACACACACGTAGTGCACACTTAAACACTATGGGCTGTATGTGCCTAAACACGTAGTGCACACTTAAACACTATGGGCTGTATGTGCCTAAACGTAGTGCACACTTAAACACTATGGGCTGTATGTGCCTAAACACGTAGTGCACACTTAAACACTATGGGCTGTATGTGCCTAAACACGTAGTGCACACTTAAACACTATGGGCTGTATGTGCCTAAACACGTAGTGCACACTTAAACACTATGGGCTGTATGTGCCTAAACGTAGTGCACACTTAAACACTATGGGCTGTATGTGCCTAAACGTAGTGCACACTTAAACACTATGGGCTGTATGTGCCTAAACACGTAGTGCACACTTAAACACTATGGGCTGTATGTGCCTAAACGTAGTGCACACTTAAACACTATGGGCTGTATGTGCCTAAACTTAAACACTATGGGCTGTATGTGCCTAAACTTAAACACTATGGGCTGTATGTGCCTAAACTTAAACACTATGGGCTGTATGTGCCTAAACTTAAACACTATGGGCTGTATGTGCCTAAACGTAGTGCACACTTAAACACTATGGGCTGTATGTGCCTAAACTTAAACACTATGGGCTGTATGTGCCTAAACTTAAACACTATGGGCTGTATGTGCCTAAACTTAAACACTATGGGCTGTATGTGCCTAAACTTAAACACTATGGGCTGTATGTGCCTAAACGTAGTGCACACTTAAACACTATGGGCTGTATGTGCCTAAACTTAAACACTATGGGCTGTATGTGCCTAAACTTAAACACTATGGGCTGTATGTGCCTAAACACACACGTAGTGCACACTTAAACACTATGGGCTGTATGTGCCTAAACACACACGTAGTGCACACTTAAACACTATGGGCTGTATGTGCCTAAACACACACGTAGTGCACACTTAAACACTATGGGATGTATGTGCCTAAACTGCCTATACAGCTGGAGAACGTTACGTCACTCTGTTAAATAAATGAGGACGGCCTCGAAAACGAGATGATGCATCTCAAGGGGCTTATCCTCCAAATCATTGTCAAAAACATAAAGAAATAAAATAAATATACTGCTACTATGAAGCGACTGCACTGCTTTATGTGGAGGAAATGTGGTCATCAATAGATGTATGTGCATGCATAAAGTGAGTGGCAAATGGAGTTGCAAAGTGAGTTTACTGTTGTTTAACCCATTCTGACCGGGCACCCATTTTGTTGTTGGCATCATGTTATGCTTTAGCTATTGAAAAATAGCAGACCTACAAGCTCATATCGCGCCACCGAGTGGCGCGATACGAGCTTGTAGGTCTGCTATTTTTGAAAAATCGAAGAGCGACTGACATTTTTAGAATCTGATCTCAGGTCAGAATGGGTTCATCAGACCAGTGTGTGTCCGGCGGAAACCTCGTATGAATCTGATCTCAGGTCAGAATGGTTTAATCAGATAGGACATGGCCAGGAAGTAGATGTTTGCCACTCGGTAGGCGTTCCTGCATAACTTGCGCATAGCCTCCGTGGCAATGACTTGACCTTGTTCATGGCAAAGGTTAGATATTGTTCTATAATGTTCATATTATTGACGATAAGACACAAGTACTGAATGTCAGCCTCCAGGGTTTCTTAGAATATGTATGACACTGATTTACTATGAGTGACACTATGGCACATTATTTATTAGCAGTCCACTAGTAAAGACTTTAGACTTTTCACCACCATAAGAAGAGTGTAACAAAGGAACCAAATGGACCGGGTCCGTTTGGTTCCATTGGTACACTGACTCTCAAGAGTTACAGACCACTTTCAACCAACCAACGAAGGTCCCTTGAGGGCTAGCTCCTTATGCGTTTCTGCCTGGTAATGTTATTGCTCATTTCACTGTACTATACAGTAGTATACTAGGGGCCTAGGCCTAGCTCCTTATGCGTTTCTGCCTGGTAATGTTATTGCTCATTTCTATGTCCGTGACAAAGGGTTAGTTGACAAATAATGTTCACCTCACAACCCAGCATGGCGATGACCTCTGGAAATGACAAATGTGTCCATTCCATTCATTTGTAATTGTATTCTAATAAATAAAATATTTAGAACACCATTACAGACGGAATGATTTACAGTGGAACGTTCATCAGTGTTGTTTTTGTCGGTGTATAAATACTCTTGTCAGGGGATGTGAGAGTGGCAGATACAGTGCATGTGGCATGTTGTGGGATGATATGAGTGGCAGATACAGTGCATGTGGCGTGTTGTGGGATGATATGAGTGGCAGATATGTAGCGTGTTGTGGGATGATATGAGTGGCAGATATGTAGCGTGTTGTGGGATGATATGAGTGGCAGATATGTAGCGTGTTGTGGGATGATATGAGTGGCAGATATGTAGCGTGTTGTGGGATGATATGAGTGGCAGATATGTAGCGTGTTGTGGGATGATATGAGTGGCAGATATGTAGCGTGTTGTGGGATGATATGAGTGGCAGATATGTAGCGTGTTGTGGGATGATATGAGTGGCAGATATGTAGCGTGTTGTGGGATGATATGAGTGGCAGATATGTAGCGTGTTGTGGGAAAGGGCGTCACTACATGTGTGAGAAAGTGAGAGAATGACAGACTGGAGAGGGGAGCGGCTGAGGGCGAGAGGGCATGTGTGGATGTGTGTGTGTGTGTGTGTGTGTGTGTGTGTGTGTGTGTGTGTGTGTGTGCGTGTGTGGTGGTGGAAGAAGTACTCAGATATTTGATTTAAGTAAAAGTACTGTAGCAACACCACAATATAAGAGTAGCAAAAGGCCTGTGAATAGTAAAGTATGGGCATCAAAATATACAAACATGTTTGAAAATAACAGATCTACACACATCTACTGAATAACAGATCTACACACATCTACTGAATAACAGATCTACACACATCTACTGAATAACAGATCTACACACATCTACTGCGTGTTGAAAATAACAGATCTACACACATCTACTGCGTGTTGAAAATAACAGATCTACACACATCTACTGCGTGTTGAAAATAACAGATCTACACACATCTACTGCGTGTTGAGAGTCTATTGTCAAATAGCCTAGGTGCAATATAGGGCTAAAGTGGTTAATGTAAGTTTTATAATATAATAATTAATACCTGCAAAGTAACTAGTAACTGAAGTTTTAAAATACGTGTAAAAGTACAATAGTTTCCTCTGAGACATAGTGGAGTAGAAGTAAAAGTATTGAAAATTGGAACTAGCCTACTCTAAGTACAGTACTTGAGTAAATGTACTTACCGTAGTTACTTTTACCCCATTGTGTGTGCGTGAGAGTGTGTGCGTGAGAGTGTGTGTGTGTGTGTGTGTGTGTGTGTGTGCGTGTGAGCGTGTGTGTGGTACAAGAGGGTGGAGGACAGTTCATGAGATATAATTAGTCTGTGGTTCAGCTACACGAAAATGACCCAAACATCCCATCCCTGAGAAATGACGGCCATCATCCCCTTCCTCTCCTTCCCTCTGTCTTTGCCGCTTCCCGTGAACGTTTCATTGTCTTGTCATGTGCACTCGTGCAGTACCCTATTGTGCTGAATATAAGACTATTTTTCCCAATGGAAATATCCTAGAAAAAACGGGGTTGTGTAATAATCGGGGACTAGACCATTTTGACATTCAACGTTCTTTTTCCACAAATGAGGGATCGTCTTATAATCAGAGTCGTCTAATATTCGGCACAATACGGTACTGTAGTCCAGATCTGTGGCCTCTGACACCGTAAGGTTACATTGTTTTGTTATGTACAGTACTGTAGTCCAGATCTGTGGCCTCTGACACCGTAAGGTTTCATTGTTTTGTTATGTACAGTACTGTAGTCCAGATCTGTGGCCTCTGACACTGTAAGGTTACATTGTTTTGTTATGTACAGTACTGTAGTCCAGATCTGTGGCTCTGACACCGTAAGGTTACATTGTTTTGTTATGTACAGTACTGTAGTCCAGATCTGTGGCCTCTGACACCGTAAGGTTTCATTGTTTTGTTACGTGCAGTACTGTAGTCCAGATCTGTGGCCTCTGACACTGTAAGGTTACATTGTTTTGTTATGTACAGTACTGTAGTCCAGATCTGTGGCTCTGACACCGTAAGGTTTCATTGTTTTGTTATGTACAGTACTGTAGTCCAGATCTGTGGCCTCTGACACTGTAAGGTTACATTGTTTTGTTATGTACAGTACTGTAGTCCAGATCTGTGGCCTCTGACACTGTAAGGTTACATTGTTTTGTTATGTACAGTACTGTAGTCCAGATCTGTGGCCTCTGACACCGTAAGGTTACATTGTTTTGTTACGTGCAGTACTGTAGTCCAGATCTGTGGCTCTGACACCGTAAGGTTACATTGTTTTGTTATGTACAGTACTGTAGTCCAGATCTGTGGCCTCTGACACTGTAAGGTTACATTGTTTTGTTATGTACAGTACTGTAGTCCAGATCTGTGGCCTCTGACACCGTAAGGTTACATTGTTTTGTTATGTACAGTACTGTAGTCCAGATCTGTGGCTCTGACACCGTAAGGTTACATTGTTTTGTTATGTACAGTACTGTAGTCCAGATCTGTGGCCTCTGACACTGTAAGGTTACATTGTTTTGTTATGTACAGTACTGTAGTCCAGATCTGTGGCCTCTGACACCGTAAGGTTACATTGTTTTGTTATGTACAGTACTGTAGTCCAGATCTGTGGCTCTGACACTGTAAGGTTACATTGTTTTGTTATGTACAGTACTGTAGTCCAGATCTGTGGCCTCTGACACCGTAAGGTTACATTGTTTTGTTATGTACAGTACTGTAGTCCAGATCTGTGGCTCTGACACCGTAAGGTTACATTGTTTTGTTATGTACAGTACTGTAGTCCAGATCTGTGGCCTCTGACACTGTAAGGTTACATTGTTTTGTTATGTACAGTACTGTAGTCCAGATCTGTGGCTCTGACACCGTAAGGTTACATTGTTTTGTTATGTACAGTACTGTAGTCCAGATCTGTGGCCTCTGACACTGTAAGGTTACATTGTTTTGTTATGTACAGTACTGTAGTCCAGATCTGTGGCCTCTGACACTGTAAGGTTACATTGTTTTGTTATGTACAGTACTGTAGTCCAGATCTGTGTCTCTGACACTGTAAGGTTACATTGTTTTGTTATGTACAGTACTGTAGTCCAGATCTGTGGCTCTGACACCGTAAGGTTACATTGTTTTGTTATGTACAGTACTGTAGTCCAGATCTGTGGCCTCTGACACTGTAAGGTTACATTGTTTTGTTATGTACAGTACTGTAGTCCAGATCTGTGGCTCTGACACCGTAAGGTTACATTGTTTTGTTATGTACAGTACTGTAGTCCAGATCTGTGGCCTCTGACACTGTAAGGTTACATTGTTTTGTTATGTACAGTACTGTAGTCCAGATCTGTGGCTCTGACACTGTAAGGTTACATTGTTTTGTTATGTACAGTAATGTAGTCCAGATCTGTGGCCTCTGACACCGTAAGGTTACATTGTTTTGTTATGTACAGTACTGTAGTCCAGATCTGTGGCCTCTGACACTGTAAGGTTTCATTGTTTTGTTATGTACAGTACTGTAGTCCAGATCTGTGGCTCTGACACCATAAGGTTACATTGTTTTGTTATGTACAGTACTCAGTACTGTAGTCCAGATCTGTGGCTCTGACACCAGGCTCTGCTTTCAATATCTCACACCTCTTTATAGTCTCTCTGTGACTCCGACCGTTCTCTTGCCCCGTTTACCATTCTGCCTGCGCCTCACCGGGTGTTATACTTTGAGGTGTGCGTGTGTGTGCATCGTTGTGCACTCTCCCGTGTGTGTGCATGTGCATGTGTGTGTGCGTGTGTGCGCGTGTGCATGTGTGTGTGAGTGAGTGAGTGAGAGAAAGAGAGAGAGAGAGAGAGAGAGAGAGAGAGAGAGAGGGAGAGAGAGAGACTTGGGGCCAAATGTCCCCACAAGTCTAGTGAGAAATCTACATTGTGAGGAGGGGACCTTTCCTGGTCCTCATCACTCCTCACAAGAGAAATGCTTGTTTTGTGGTTATAAAAAACTTTTGGATTTACAGACTTACAATTAGGGGAAGATTTGGGTTGAGGTTGGGGATAGGATTAGACATCTGAGGTTAGGGGTTGGAGTTATGTTTGATTCATAGTCAGTTGCAATCTGTGTATGTGTGTGTGTGCCTATGGATGACTTTCCTCCCTCTCTCAAGGAACTCAAACAGTGTTCCTTTGAAATGACGGGGAACTGAAACCAGTGTAACCCCACCTCCCTCCCCAACTCCAGTCTCCCATTCTTCAGCCCTCGCCTCGCCTCCCTCAGACTCCTCCAGGAGAAATGCCTTGTCCCACACTCAGCCCCATATTCACCCCCACCCTCCACCCTCCCACTTCTACATTCCATACTGACGGAAGTTAACATGGCCTGGCCCCCTCCCCTCTCCTCTCCTCTCCCCCTACAACCCCAGCACCATTAAGATTAACAAACCCCTAGGGGTGGGTACAGGTCATCCAGCGCAAATTATATGTCTCCGCCATGTCCCTTTTGGATGTCACTACATAGTGGGTTCTTTGATCCTCTCAAGTTCCAACGGCTGCGAAATCGACGGACTGATTCATCATGTGAAAGCAAGCTCCGGCATTGCACAGTATAAGCCTCCTGAACTGTTAAGCAGCAGAGATCTAAAAATAATGGCTGTAAATTACGGGCACGGAACAGGAGTTATGTCTTTAATGTGTCGAGACGTCTGCTATCTTAATTTAAAGTCGTCCCGGTTCACACAAATCAACCCGTTTTCATTGCCTGTGACAGGGAGATTAAAACCTGAGGATTGCGGTGTTAAAGATATGCCACTCTTTGCACTTCCCAACAAAAAATCGTCTGATTTTTTCCACTCCATTACCAAAGTCTCCGCCTTTGGCAATCGCTATTCTGAACAAGTTTGGGAATGGTTTATGAATTAGGAAAAGGGGGATTTATTTTCCGCTTCTTACCAGCTGCCCAAGCTGCAGGGATAGGATGTGTCCGCCCCAGTCTCCTCGCTCTGGCTTCACTTCTCTCCTCTCTGTCTTCTACGGCCCGCACCTGGGGAAAACCACAATAAAACAGGGATCAGGACATATTTTCCGATATTGTTTTGGTTGGGAGAGTTCTACACCAGTGGTTCCCAAACCTGTGTGGATCAGGGTGAAGTGAACCCATCTGACGGTTCGGACGGCCCGTTTGCATTTTCAGAGCATGTTTATATCAACGATCAATCAATCGATTGTGTTCCGGCTTGGATCTATGGAACTATTTGTTGTTTCCTGTCAATGTGATCATTAAAAACATAGTGTTTTGAGTCTTGACCACTTGCAATATCCTCACAGCCAACCTCTGGGCCCCGGGCCACAGGTTTGGAATCACTGACACAGTAAAACCTTCATTTAACTCTGAGTGTAGAAATGGATGGACCCGTAAGGGTAAACACATGTTGTTGTGTAGCTACTGTAATGATGATAACTTTAACCCATTCTGACCTGAGATCAGATTCATACGAGTTTTCCACTGGGACACACACTGGTCTGATTAAAGTCGTAAAAGTAAACCCGCCACTCGAAGCTTCCGCTCCTCCAACACCCATCTTCTCCCCGTCCCCCACACCAACCTCCGGGCCTTCTGTCACACAGCCCCATGTCTGTGGAACTCTCTCCCTTTAACCTTTATTTAACCAGTAAAAACCACATTGAGACTGAAGTCTCTTTTACAAGTGTGAACTGGCCAAGACAAGAGGCAAAATAAGTGACACAGCTCTGCCAGTAACAAAACAATACACAACAAAAAACAGGACAGACATAGAATGCTCATAAATACAGTACCCACTATATTATACCTGAGCATGAGAGAACATGTTTTGCTGATTATGATGTTGCTTACGCTTCTTTTATTGTATTTTATTTGCCATGCTTTTAAAGGTATATTCAGTGATTTCACTCAAAAAACCTTAGGTTTCGTTTTTGGCTGTGGGACCCAGCCTTTCGTCCAATCAGGATAGAGAGTCAAAAACGAAACCTAAGGTTTTTTGACCCCCAGGGGTTAACTGGGGACAGGGAGGAACTCCTTATATGGTCAGCACACTCTATAGTAGGGAGGATTATCACAACAAAACAAAAACATAAGTGATATTTGAATTAAGTGAAATCACTGAATATACCTTTAACCTTGTAGCACTTTGAGATCTGTAAGAATGTAAAGCGCTTCATAAATAAAATGCATTATTATCGTTATTATTATTAAAGTAAGAAGACGGGAACTAACGACCGCGTGACTTTCCTGTGGATTTCTTCTGACGTAATGCTGATGACGTCGGTCTGGTCCAAATGTGCCAGTGTGGAACAGAGATTACAAATTCAGAAGATGTGAATAATACTATTCACACACTCTAAGTATATGGGGGGAAATATTTACTTTAAAATGTGAATAATACTATTCACACACTCTAAGTATATGGGGGGAATATTTACTTTAAAATGTGAATAATACTATTCACACACTCTAAGTATATGGGGGGAATATTTACTTTAAAATGTGAATAATACTATTCACACACTCTAAGTATATGGGGGGAATATTTACTTTAAAATGTGAATAATACTATTCACACACTCTAAGTATATGGGGGGAATATTTACTTTAAAATGTGAATAATACTATTCACACACTCTAAGTATATGGGGGGAATATTTACTTTAAAATGTGAATAATACTATTCACACACTCTAAGTATATGGGGGGAATATTTACTTTAAAATGTGAATAATACTATTCACACACTCTAAGTATATGGGGGGAATATTTACTTTAAAATGTGAATAATACTATTCACACACTCTAAGTATATGGGGGGAATATTTACTTTAAAATGTGAATAATACTATTCACACACTCTAAGTATATGGGGGGAATATTTACTTTAAAATGTGAATAATACTATTCACACACTCTAAGTATATGGGGGGAATATTTACTTTAAAATGTGAATAATACTATTCACACACTCTAAGTATATGGGGGGAATATTTACTTTAAAATGTGAATAATACTATTCACACACTCTAAGTATATGGGGGGAATATTTACTTTAAAATGTGAATAATACTATTCACACACTCTAAGTATATGGGGGGAAATTTTTACTTTCTTGGCCTACTGGCCTACAAGACATTTGGAGGCGATTGATCCAATGGTTTGTGACACTCACTCACGCACGCTTTTCCAGACGGTCTTTCTTGTAAGTATTAACAATTGTCCTGTAAATCAGTCCATCAATGAATGTCCTGTAATGTCCTGTAAATTGTCCTGTATTGTCCTGTAATGTCCTGTAATGTCCTGTAAATTGTCCTGTAATGTCCTGTAATGTCCTGTAATGTCCTGTAAATTGTCCTGTAATGTCCTGTAAATTGTCCTGTAAATTGTCCTGTAATGTCCTGTAATGTCCTGTAATGTCCTGTATTGTCCTGTAATGTCCTGTAATGTCCTGTAATGTCCTGTATTGTCCTGTAATGTCCTGTATTGTCCTGTAATGTCCTGTAATGTCCTGTAATGTCCTGTAATGTCCTGTATTGTCCTGTAATGTCCTGTAATGTCCTGTAATGTCCTGTATTGTCCTGTAATGTCCTGTAATGTCCTGTAATGTCCTGTAATGTCCTGTAATGTCCTGTAAATTGTCCTGGAATGTCCTGTATTGTCCTGTAATGTCCTGTAATGTCCTGTAATGTCCTGTAAATTGTCCTGTAATGTCCTGTATTGTCCTGTAATGTCCTGTATTGTCCTGTAATGTCCTGTATTGTCCTGTAATGTCCTGTAATGTCCTGTATTGTCCTGTAATGTCCTGTAATGTCCTGTAATGTCCTGTAATGTCCTGTAAATTGTCCTGGAATGTCCTGTAAATTGTCCTGTAATGTCCTGTAAATTGTCCTGTAATGTCCTGTAAATTGTCCTGTAATGTCCTGTAATGTCCTGTAATGTCCTGTAATGTCCTGTAATGTCCTGTAATGTCATGTAATGTCCTGTAATGTCCTGTAAATTGTCCTGGAATGTCCTGTAAATTGTCCTGTAATGTCCTGTAAATTGTCCTGTATTGTCCTGTAATGTCCTGTAATGTCCTGTAATGTCCTGTAAATTGTCCTGTAATGTCCTGTAATGTCCTGTATTGTCCTGTAATGTCCTGTAATGTCCTGTAAATTGTCCTGTAAATTGTCCTGTAATGTCCTGTAATGTCCTGTAATGTCCTGTATTGTCCTGTAATGTCCTGTAATGTCCTGTAATGTCCTGTATTGTCCTGTAAATTGTCCTGTAAATTGTCCTGTAATGTCCTGTAATGTCCTGTAAATTGTCCTGTAAATTGTCCTGTAATGTCCTGTAATGTCCTGTAATGTCCTGTATTGTCCTGTAATGTCCTGTAATGTCCTGTAATGTCCTGTAATGTCCTGTAAATTGTCCTGTAAATTGTCCTGTAATGTCCTGTAATGTCCTGTAATGTCCTGTATTGTCCTGTAATGTCCTGTAATGTCCTGTAATGTCCTGTATTGTCCTGTAAATTGTCCTGTAAATTGTCCTGTAATGTCCTGTAAATTGTCCTGTAAATTGTCCTGTAATGTCCTGTAATGTCCTGTATTGTCCTGTAATGTCCTGTAATGTCCTGTAATGTCCTGTAATGTCCTGTAAATTGTCCTGTAATGTCCTGTAAATTGTCCTGTAAATTGTCCTGTAATGTCCTGTAAATTGTCCTGTAATGTCCTGTAATGTCCTGTAATGTCCTGTAATGTCCTGTATTGTCCTGTAATGTCCTGTAATGTCCTGTAATGTCCTGTAAATTGTCCTGTAAATTGTCCTGTAATGTCCTGTAAATTGTCCTGTAATGTCCTGTAAATTGTCCTGTAAATTGTCCTGTAATGTCCTGTAAATTGTCCTGTAATGTCCTGTATTGTCCTGTAAATTGTCCTGTAAATTGTCCTGTAATGTCCTGTAAATTGTCCTGTAAATTGTCCTGTAATGTCCTGTAATGTCCTGTAAATTGTCCTGTAATGTCCTGTAAATTGTCCTGTAATGTCCTGTAATGTCCTGTAAATTGTCCTGTAATGTCCTGTAAATTGTCCTGTAATGTCCTGTAATGTCCTGTAAATTGTCCTGTAATGTCCTGTAAATTGTCCTGTAATGTCCTGTAATGTCCTGTAAATTGTCCTGTAAATTGTCCTGTAAATTGTCCTGTAAATTGTCCTGTAATGTCCTGTAATGTCCTGTAAATTGTCCTGTAAATTGTCCTGTAAATTGTCCTGTAAATTGTCCTGTAAAGCAGTCCATCAATGAATGTCTGTGTTACTCATCAGGTTTAAGCACACACGGGGGAGGCTTTGTTTGGTGTGTTTGTGTAAAAAGCAAAGCTGGCATTAACGACAGCTCTTCTTTGCACCACTATTGCAGGATCGGTGTATACAAGTGGCTTAAGACTCCATTAAAAGGCCTGTAGGCCTGTCATCAGGAGGATAAAAACACCTTGAAGTCTGACTTATGAGAGGTTGCACAAAGCCTACTGTGTCCTACCAAAGGCTACGACAACAAATACAGGGTGCAAATCCAGGAAAACATTCCAGTGTCTGAATGATGCCATGTTTTTATTTGACTGAGATAATACCCCCATTATATCAGTGGTTCTCAACCTGTGGGCCCCACATGAGCTTTATTTATTTATTTGTATTTTATTTTTGTTTGTTTGTTTGTGTGTTTTTTTTTTGGGGGGGGGGTGACAGTGAAGTGACAATTTAAGGAATTTTGTGACCATTTACTGCATCAAATGTAATCAAACAACTACCAAAACAAATTGTCAAATAATACAAGCTCACTGCGCCGTTGTGAGGCAGTGACTGTTGAGCTTGTAGATCGGCTATTTTTGCAATATTTATCTGTGGAACCGAAAATGTTATACCTCAACTCCTTCATTCCAAGTGCTTATCAGTGTGTGTGTGTGTGTGTGTGGGGGGGGGGGGTCCCCACTTCAATTATGATTATTTTAGGAGGGTCACAGCCTGAGAAGGAACTTGAGAACCACTGCATTAGAATAGCTGACAATCATAATAACTTCCCTACTCTGATAATTTTGCACTTCATTTGACACTTTCTGGGTTGAATCAACACAATCAAAACAACGTGACGCAGTAAACCAGCCAAGATGAATCCAGATCCCCACAGCGAAGCTTTCCTCCATTCCCTCACTCAATACCAGTGCTTATTTCCAGATCCACACACCGAAGCTTTCCTCCATTCCCTCACTCAATACCAGTGCTTATTTCCAGATCCACACACCGAAGCTTTCCTCCATTCCCTCACTCAATACCAGTGCTTATTTCCAGATCCACACACCGAAGCTTTCCTCCATTCCCTCACTCAATACCAGTGCTTATTTCTAACGTTTTTCAGGCCAAGCCACACCAAAAGGGCAAGTCAAAATCTCAAGGCACTCCTGTATTCATATCCATGCAGGATAGGAACTCTTATTACTCTAAGTTATAGAATCAAAATGTACTTGTATACTGTCTGTATAATGCAATAATAATAATGTGTGGTCGTCACTAAATCCTATAAGGCACACCCTGGACTCAGGGGCCAGGGCCAGAGCCAGGGCCAGGGGCCAGGGCCAGAGCCAGGGCCAGGGGCCAGGGGCCAGGGACTCAGGGGCCAGGGCACACCAATGTGCCTGCCCATGGCACACCGTTTTGGGAACCACGGCTTTATACCACTCTAAATGGCTCAATCCACCAGAACAACCCACTGTGTGATAATCAACCCAAGGCTGGAACCTCCCTGCCATGACCACATTCAGCAATGTTTTCTGTTTGGTTGCCTCCATGAGTCACAGTCTCAGCCTCCTAAAAGTGGTGGCATCATGCACAGCACGCCCCGTATGGGAATACCCCTGGGCTGCTCTGCACATTGCACACCTTTAACCCATTCTGACCTGAGATCAGATTCATACGAGGTTTTCCACTGGACACACACTGGTCCTGATGAACCCATTCTGACCTGAGATCAGATTCTAAAAATGTCAGTCGTTCTTCGATTTTTTTTCAATAGCTAAGGCATAACATGATGCCGACACCAAAATGGGTGCCCGGTCAGAATGGGTTAAAGACATGGACCAAATCTAAAGCTGGATTTAAACTTCGTCGTCCGATTTACACTTTGTCGTCGTGTGCAGAAAATGCAAATCTACAAGCTCACAGGCGTGTGAGCCTGTAGATGTGTTACTTTCAGTGAGACATGTTGTATGATGGACCATAGTCTAAAATGTGCACGACTAGAGAGACTATACTGTCTTCCATGCATGAAGCCATGTGCTGGAACCAATCATCATGTCCAGCAAATTAGCTGTGTGATAATGGTCCCTGACTCTCATACCTTGACTCGGCTTGCAGGATACTGTATGATGATGATGGTGGTGTGGCCGACATTTTGTCGGAGGGGTTCTGTAGCCAAAATACTCTGACGACAGCATGACCTTTGCATAACGTCGAAACAAGTGTGAATGCGGCCCGGTCCATTGTTTCAGAATGTGGTCATGCCAATGCGGGATCAAGGGTGGGAGAGAGAGAAACAGACCCTTACACTGGAACGACAGTCAGAATCACAAAGAGCCATTCATTCAGACCCCAGTTCCACAGCTGGTTCTAATATAAAGCTGGGAGGGGCATCGGGGAGAGAGAGAGAACGAGAGAGAGTCAACTACTGAAGAAAATAAGCCTCAAAACAAACATAATGGTTACTGAGGCCTGGTTGTGCATCCACGCACTGTCAGAAATTGGAAATACAAGCAGGCACAAATGTGTTAAGTGACCAACGTCTAGTTCTCGTGGTCCCGGAGGCTCCCACACGGACTGATCAGCCTCTTCATTACGTAAGATACTGAACAAGGCCTGCATTATGAATGCATCCTCATTACCGCTCCATAGAAAATTGACTATCCATGGCAAGATTGTTCAAGTGGTAGTCTGGATGGATGAACAATAGAGTGTAGCTGTACCGACGTGCTTGTGTTGAAGGCAAATGCTTGTGTAACAGACAAATACTTCATGGGAGATAACATAGCATGAAGTCTATCTCTCCCACACAGCACAGACGAACACACACAGACCACCATACACACCACCGCAACATATCGGAATCCTCCTGGTCACAAGACTCAGGCTCAACAAACACAGCTGTACTGTAGAGTCTGGCATAACTCTTCCTAATTGAACCATCTCCTCCAACTTGGAACTGATGTTGATCAACCTCGGGTTGACCCTAAATTTAACAATATTTTCCCATCCATACACTGCAAAATCCTTAAGTATCAATTTACATTTGAGAGTGTAAAAGTGCCCAAATGTTACAGTGGCTATGCCGACCCACTAAAATGCACTCAATGTGCCACTTATTGCACATATACAATATTGCTCTTCTGTGACACGTGGCTCTCATCAGAAAACAGATAAGGTAAAAGGGAAGCGGTCAGTTGTGACAGTCTGAGGTTTGATGGAGGAAGGGTTACAGGAAAGGCAGCTCCATCCATCTACTCCCCGGGGACCCAGAAACAACGCGCTCACTTCCGCCTAGCCTAGGAGAAAGAGTAACAAGGAGAAGGCCAAGACGAAATGAATCGAAGGGGAAGAGAAGGGCAAGCAAAGGAGAATGGTACAGTACGTTATAGTGAGAGTGGGGGGGGAAGAGGGGGAATGTGAGAAAAAGAAAGGGGAGACTGAAAGAGGAGGGGGAGGCGAGAAGAAATGCAGTGGAGAGTTTTAGATGGAAACTTCTGGAATGAGAACACCATGACTGTTCGCAGATCTGGAATCCAGCAGCATGAATCATTTTAAATCCCACCACTGACACCAAGACCTCGTCTGCTCTTGTTAAGGAACATCCCAGCGATTAGACACATGGGTTTGCAATAGCTCCTGACCTACAGCAAAGTAAATAAGGTTTCAAAAGACCATTTCCCATGATTTAAAGTGGCTACGCCTTGAGAGATTAAAATCATTGGTGGATTCCACTAAACTAAAAATAGACCCACAATAGAGAATTTACTGAGTGAGACGTATTGTTTGTATATGTAGCTAAATAAAAATTCACTGTTCACTGTTTCTTTATGCAGATAAAAAGAAACAGAGATTTTGTGTTAAATGTGGCGTGTAGCTCTAGGTCTGCAGATGTCTTCGTGCCTCCATGCATACTCTGGATCACAGATGGCTTCATTCAGCCAACTGGTCGTCCTGAATGAATAATTAATCAATAAACTACAAACCTCTCTGCTGAACAACTGCTGCACATGCACTGAATGTGGGGGCAGCAATGACATACAGCATTATCATCAAGAAAGGAGGGTTATTTTACATGCCACTGAATGTGGGGGCAGCAATGACATACAGCATTATCATCAAGAAAGGAGGGTTATTTTACATGCCACTGAATGTGGGGGCAGCAATGGCATACAGCATTTTACATACAGGGTTATTTTACATGCCAAGCTGCTGAATGGTGCACATCACTGTAGGACAAGAACAGCACCATGTTGAACCACCACTTCAAGCCTGGAGTCCCCTATTGTATGCCATTTATAGGTGAAAATCTTCAAAATATTTCAAAAACATACTGTACAAATAAATCGCGAAATATTTCAAAATGTTTCAGAAATAGTGAGACACTATTTTCGCTGTTTAAAAAAAAAAAAAGATTCTAAGTGGTTATTGAGGCTCTCGTCACTCATACAGTATAGTACAGCAAGCTCTTATGCTGTTGATCGCGGGGATGACGTATCTGTGACTCATTCATTCGGAGGTTGAACTGGTGACAGTGAAGTCATCATAGAACAGACGTGGAGGAGACATGCCCCTACAGGGCTGTGTGTGTGTGTGTGTGTGTGTGTGTGTGTGTGTGTGTGTGTGTGTGTGTGTGTGTGTGTGTGTGTGTGTGTGTGTGTGTGTGTGTGTGTGTGTGTGTGTGTGTGTGTGTGTGTGTGTGTGCGTGCCTTGCTTTCACAGATGTCACTGTTTTTCACATTAAAGAGTGGTGGAATGGAGAAACAGACGGCACTAGTGGGGCTGGAGGGAGCGTTCTGGCGTTAAGGCCCAGCAGGGAGGGGTCTGCCTGCTCACATTTCTACTGGAACAGGAGCAGAATAAACACCAAGCCAGTTGCTATTGGTCATTGTGCTGACCTCCGACAGGAAACTGCCTGAGCAAAAGGGTGGGGCCGAGGGACAGGAGAGGAGTGGCGCGCAAACAAAGACGCCGGAGAAGAAAAAAACATAAAAAGGAGCTACAGGAGGAGAATTCCCGTCCAGCGGCTGTGTGGAGACGGGGATTAGGCAAGAAACCAGCGTCACAGAGTGCTGTAAAGATCTGAGGAAGTGCAGGCCAGGGGTTCTGGGTTCTGGGGTCTGGGGAGGAGGCAGACACAGTCCAGATGGCAGTGTTTGTGTGTCGGAGAGCTGGTCAGAGCAGTGTTGGGGTTCAAAGCTCAGGTCAGCGTGTGTGCTGCTGTGTCACCAGGGGACAGCACAGCAGGGTGGAGGAAGTCATCTCACAGACGCTGCTGATGTAGTAAAGAGGTTTCCTCTCAGGGAACTCATCAATGGCTTCCTGCATGGTTTAACCCATTTAGGACCTGAGGGCGATTCTACAAAAGTCTTCTAAATCCTAACAGTTTTCTAAAAAAAAGAAAAAGAAAAAAAAACTATGTTGCTATGTCAGTGGTGCCCAAACATTTTCATGTCAAGGACCCCCGTAATCATATGTATTTGGCCACGGACACCCCCCTATCTCAAAATATTTAGTTCCAGCCTTCCAGGGAAACTAAAGGACAAAAGAATTACTTAAAGAATATACTGTATATTCGCGATATGAGCTTGTATATCTGTTGTTTTTGAATAGCCAAAGTATAAAATAATGGTTAAAGTGGTTACACAGGTGTTTTCCCATGCAGGTTTAATGGGTTAAGCTGAAGGCCTCTGTGAACACAGACTACAAAAGCAGATGAAGCCACCGTTCCCAAACGAGTAGGCCTACATTCTGCTGGCTGGGTGTGCACTGCAGTGCTGAATGGAACTGTCCATCTTCTTTTTTTCAGGTGATTAGCGGATTAAAGGAGATTAAACCAGATTAGTCAAGCAGATAATGATTTTTGTGCTCGTAGTACTTTAAATTCCTGATCAGACCATATGCCCGCTGCAAACATGACATGGTTTAGTTTCCCCGCTCAATTTAAATAAGTAAGGGTATTAACCCTTAAATCCTGACCAGAATCTCCTGGTGGGTGCTGCAGCCTACAACTGACTGTTTAACTTCACTTAGGAAACTGTTCTTCTAATCTAAACCTTCTGGTGTAAACAGACGATTCATTAGTATGTAGATCTGTATTTTGTCATAAGTAAAACCATAGCTATAGACTGACAACCTGACAAGGTGTTACGTTACGTCATAAGTAAAACCATAATAGACTGACAACCGCCAAGCATATAGTCAACAATATCCTTTTTTTTTTTTTTTACTTTTTGTGATTGATTTCATGTTTATTTTTTATGTAGCACTCTGAGATTCCGTGTGAATGAAACATGCAATACAAATAAAATACATTATTATTATTATTTTATTGTTTTTGTTTGTCTAATTGGAAGGGTAGGCGGTGTAAGGCTGGCCTTATCCGTTGCAACACTCATCCTGGAACAACGTTGGAACAAGAATCCAGAGATTTAAGAGAAACAAATCATTATGAAATAGCAATTAAACCGACAACTTCCCTGTCTGGGCCTCTGGGGGTAGTGTTATGGTAATAGAGAGATAGCAGGCCATAATAACAAATATTAAAGGTCTCTCCAAATGTTGTTCTAAGCCGTTAAGCTAAACAAAAATACCAGATCTACAAGCTCACAACGCCTGGCGATGCAATGTATTGCCGATGTCTTCATGCACCAAAGTAGCCTATCAATCAGGCTTAAATTAGCAGTATAGTGCAGGATAGCCAAGGGGTCCATGGACCCCCAAGTCCTTCAGGGGGTTCAACAAAATCACTTTAACCATTTTAACCCTATTGGATCTTTGATCTACAAGCTCACAAAACACAATGCATACATTGATCATTATAGTGTAGATGTTTTTGTGTTGTTTTTGTTTTTCTGAAGATATTTTTGGGGCTTTTTGCCTTTATTGATAGATAAACAGTAGGTTGACAGGAAACAGGGAGAAAGATGGGGGATCTGGATTACCAGCCTAGGTGCCCAGAGTCCAGAGCGCTAGCCGGGCTCAGGCCTATCTATGCCTAGGTACCCAGAGTCCAGAGCGCTAGCCGGGCTCAGGCCTATCTATGCCTAGGTACCCAGAGTCCAGAGCGCTAGCCGGGCTCAGGCCTATCTATGCCTAGGTGCCCAGAGTCCAGAGCGCTAGCCGGGCTCAGGCCTATCTATGCCTAGGTACCCAGAGTCCAGAGCGCTAGCCGGGCTCAGGCCTATCTATGCCTAGGTGCCCAGAGCGCTAGCCGGGCCAGGCCTATCTATGCCTAGGTGCCCAGAGTCCAGACCGCTAGCCGGGCTCAGGCCTATCTATGCCTAGGTGCCCAGAGTCCAGAGCGCTAGCCGGGCTCAGGCCTATCTATGCCTACTGTATCTATTTATTTATTTTTTAATCTTGAAAAAGTTAGAAAAATGTGGAATACACAAATCGTGTTATGCTGAAAAGGTCTGACTGAGAACCATTGGGAATGGGATATATAGCCGGCCATGGCCCTAAAATATATATCATTTATCACCTGAATTAAGGTGACTTGATTGATTGACATAAAAAGAGCCTGTCAGCTCAAACCCACAATGCAATACATTTTTTCCATGTGAGTGTTGCACACAAATGTTAGTTGAAGTGTCTTACAGTATGCAACTACTGTATTTATTCCAGCAAAGGAATAATTATTATTTTGGTCAGATGATCTTGTTGAGGTGGTCATTTTGAAAGTAGCTCTCAAGTCAAAAAAAGGGTGGGCACCCCTGGCCTAAAATGTCACAACAGATTTGCTATCAAGGGACAAGTGTGCCATGCTGAAAGAGTCCTCCTATCCCTAATGACCCTTGACACATATGGAGCAGCGGGTTCAGCGACATAATTTCATTAGTTTCGCTGAACCATCTAAATTGCCCGGCGTGTGGCCCACCGTGCAAATGGAGTTTATAACCTTTACATTCCTAGCTGTTGAATTCCTCCGCAGAGCCCCTCGTCGCTCCAGAACGCTGTAACCGAGTCCACCGTGAGACAAGGCAGACACATTCCATCCCTCCAGTCAGTGTGGCTGCAGAAAACTTAATGAAGGTAAACTCCAACTGAGCACAAATCTAAAGATGGAGACTATATTACCACCAGCCCCGGGCAGCAATATGACAATAGGACAGACATCATGCGAAGCCATAGAGGCTGTACTGCTAATGGTGCTGTTAATTTAGGTCAAATAAACTACTAGAGTAGGCGAGCCAAGTATTATTGTATTGTAGTATAGACAGATTAGACAAACAGCTGCGCCTCAAACCCATGCAGTGTCAAGTTAATTCTGTCTGTCTCCAAAATGTAACTTTGAGAACAACTTTTCTCAATTGCGCAACATCCCCACAAAGGGCTGTCACCGTGGGCTAAATCATCCATTCGTGGTGACCATCTTAACACTAAGCACTAAGCACGTTTGAGGGCAAAAAGCGGCAGAGAAAAACTGATGCACATCTGGAAGTAATGAAAACTCTCACAATGCATGATCCCACCCGCTCCCTAGAGCCTAAAGCAGCTATGGATGGATGGGGGAGTCTTTATATTAACGTATCACACATTGACCAAATGATGTTGGGCATAAATAAAACAATAGACTTATATATAACGTATAGGATATAGTAGGCTACACAAATCATGACAAATGCATCATTGTCTAATAAACATGAAACTTTTAATAATAATAATAATATTTTTTTCCACCAGCTACGCTCGTTCAATGGAGGAAAACGTGTACAGTACTACTGCACATTAGAATGATGGTGAATCTGATATTGCTATAGCAGCACGCACCACCACACAGCATGCATTGTGTGCGCTCCTCGGCGCACGAGATTATCAATGATGCACACTGACTGGACTAACGCGCACAGCCACAGACAGTCGAGCTAGGCGACAGTCTAAAATATTACACAAATATTCGTTTAAATGCCCAACCCGTAAGCATGTCACCAGAGCATTCTGGAATGTTCACCACGTTCACCACGAAAAATATGATTCAAAGCGGGGTGTTTTTTAAGGATAAACCCAAAACAGACCGTTACTCCGGAGAGAGAGAGAGGGAGGAAAGGGCTGTACCACGCTTCACAAAAGAAAAAGAAGTCCGTCCAATCCAAGACCGCATAACAATCTGTTTAATTAAATGTTAACACATCTAAAAGCCTCGTAAACAACCAACATTGCTATATGAGTAGCTACAATGCATGTTGTCCTTACCTGTCCTCTGCATGGAAATCCTTTCAGACAGACGCTTTGGCCCAGGGGCTCTCTCTCTCTCTCTCTCTCTCTCTCTCTCTGACAGGGAGACAAAAACACTGCAGCCAAGATGCTCACAAAGACCTCCCTCCATCTGCTCTTAAAGGCACAGTCCGCCGCTACGTAGAAAACACAGTGGAAACATAAAACCTCGCCTGGCGAGATAGAGGTGAGGTTATGTAGTGCCTGGACACACTGTAGTCGAACCCAAGCCCGGTTCCGTTCGGCAAGCCAAGCGACACCGTGCGATGATGAAGTTATATCCAAATATAACGTCACTCTAACCCCCTATGGTCCAAACGTATTGCATCATAGTCTTGGATCAAGATTCAAGAGTATTGATTGTTTGATTGATTTAAATATTTATTAACAGTTTGCAGAATTACAGACTATAGGCCTAGCCCTAGAAGACTATATAGTATTTTATATTTGCAAATCATATGATTTGCACATTTCAATCATCGTCTTAATCATCTAAATTGGGATGTGATATGCATGAAGATATATTTTTTCCTTGGTCGTGAACCGGCTATTAATGTTTCCGTTTGCCCAAGTCCTCTTCAAACTGGTAGGTTTGTGGTCTGTGCCTCTTGATTCGACTATAAAATCCTAATAACCCATTTGGTAGGCATAAGCTTCAATTAGTTTTATTTGCGTGTAATAGTTTTATTATATCTAATCATGTGACATCGTAAATCATGTCACATTTTCAAAATGGCTGAGAATATGGGGAAAAACCCTCAATTCCATTCATTATTTTCAGGAGATATTTACGGATATGATTTCATAACATGTCATATGGCCATATTACAATTAACTGGATGGGCACTGCATTGAGGAACTGCATACACAGATAGATTCTGAGACATGGGGTTTGCATTAATTTAACTTGCATAGAAACATATGCCCTATCCATAATGCTCAGGAAGAAAAAAAAAACTACTACCCAGTTATTGTAGGGCAATATGAATATATGAATAATATGACTTAATTTGCGATCTTTAGATCTGGATGGAGGTTAAGCTGTAAATAAGCTACATGTGAATGAAGATCAATGTTGTCATAACTGACACATTTAGAAGGATGTTGTGTAATTAATCAGTAGTAGGCTACGGTTATCCCAGGCTGTTTCATTCAAATCTATACATAAACACAAATAACAGTGGCCCCAAATGAGAAAGAAGAAAACTTTAATAGAAGCAGTAAAAAAGTTTGACATGAATAAATAACAAGTACGAAGCTCTGATTGGTAAAAAAACTAAAGAACATTTTGACCAACTTACAAAAGCAGAGATCATAATAGTAGTACAGTGGCAGGTGCTGGAATTTGGATACAATAGTGCAATACAATAGCTACAGTAGTTCCAATACAGTAGTTTAGAAATCAGCTACATGGATTATAATTATTCTGTAGCCAGTGGAAGATAAGATATAGGACACAATGCTTTGACACCTGTTCAACTATAACCACAACAGGACATTCTTAACAGGAACATTAAGGTATTCCATTAAGGTACTCCATTCAGACTACCGTTACACTGAAGGTCCTAGTTAAAAACATTCTTGGACTGCATGACAGCTTGTCTTCCAAGGCCAACATCTCTATTGTGACGGTTTTGGTCAGTGCATTCTAGTAGAATTTCACAGTGTTTTAAAAACAAAACATAAATCCAATTTAAAAACATTGTCTTGCCCATTTCTTCCCATGCTAATAAACCTTTACATCTTTAACTCCTACAGTATTGCCTCTGCAGAATTTGGACTGAGGCTCTCAAGTGTGGAAAGTAGGATCCTTATCTCTGCTCTATAATGAATTCGTATAATGAGAGATGGGCGGATGAATGTGAGAACTTGATGACGGAGGAATGTCAGTTATTTGGTATGTTGATACCAGAGAAGCTCCCTGGGAATATTTAGTCACTTTACTACTGCTTGGTCCCGTAACACAATGAAGTAAAACAAGAATAACTGAACTGAACCTCTCAGAAAGGACACAAGACTCTATGAGTGCCGGGACCTCACTCATTTCACAGTGCTGGTAACAGCCCTTTCAACAGCAAACATGACATATACACATTTACACAGGCAAATGGATCCTCTGCAGTCGAGCAGACACACTCTAACACAAACAAGGCATCCAAAACAAACGCGCAATTACAGAAGCTGCTCAGAGAGTGCCTGGATGCCGGGCAGGCCTAAAATCACCACGTCATTCCATGCCATGGGTGCTTCGTGGCCGGACTACCCTTGAAGGCAGGAACTCAGATTCTCAGGAGACAGAACCGTACACCAAATGACTATGTTTACAGTGCGGAGAAACGTCCAGTATAAACAGATGAGGGTTTTTCTTTTTCCTATAGGAGTGAGATACAAATGAGGGAGGGGTGAAGGGGGGAGAACTAATGAGTGGCGATCTGGGTGGTAGGCAGGTGCAGTTGGGGGGAGGATGCAGTCTTTGCCCGTGTGCTCATGACAGTTGGTGTGGGCTGGGGCGCTAAAAGGATATAATGAGACAAATCTTCTTAAGCTTGTACTGTAGTTTCTTCTTTTTGCCGGGCCTCTGCACTTCAGCAGTCCACTTTGCGAAGACTAGAGCGGCTGTAGGAATTCCTATGAGAAGACAGCAAGGCAAAGTTGAATGTTGACATTTTCAGTTCGGTTGCTCCATTTCGTATTGTTGTGACATTTTGGTCACTTCTAAAAAAAATATATATTTTTTTTATCCCACGATTTTGTAACCCATTTTTCACCCCTGTGTCAATCATCTAATGTGATCCTGGGCTCTACACACCCTTCTCCAACCTAGTCCCCATATATGGGGGACAAGGGGAGAGCAACGGACTTGAACTCATGCTTCCTTCATGCCTGAGTGTCCA
Source organism: Protomyctophum parallelum (assembly GCF_964188405.1). NCBI lineage: Eukaryota > Metazoa > Chordata > Actinopteri > Myctophiformes > Myctophidae > Protomyctophum > Protomyctophum parallelum. The sequence goes on along the minus strand of NC_139708.1, from coordinate 2,859,004 downwards.
AGTTGCTCCTTTACACCTGACAGGGGGGAGTTTCCCTGGTTGGACGTAGCGCGTGGAAGGAACACGTTATTCCAACCAGTTCCTTTCCCCTCCATCAGGCGCCCCGGCTGGCCAGGGGGAGGCAGTTTAGTGACCAGGATTACTGCATGCTTTTTGTGAGGGTACCTACCCTAGGGGACACGGGGAGAACATGCAAACTCCACACAGAAAGGCCCTTTCGCCAACCCCGCCTTCGGGTATGGGCACTGATGACGCGGAGGAGGAAACACGCCGCCAGCACCCACAGCGTCCCGAGCGGGAATCGAACCCAGGACCTTCTAGCTGTGAGGCGACAGCACTACCAACTGTGCCACCGTGCCCCCACATTTTGGTCACTTCTAAAAAATGTTTCAGAAGTGGTTCAAATGACAAAGAAGACTCACTCATAACTAATGAACAAGTGATCAAATGCGCAATATATGTGTGAATGGTGCCTCATCAGGCCAGCTGGAGGTGATGCACCTGCACGATTCTTGCTCAAATGTGAATCTTGATTTTCCTCCACAATAATTGATTCTCACACGATATTTATTGTCTTTAGTCCGTAGTCGCTGAACTACATTCAAAATGCGGCACCTGGAGCCAACTACTGTGGCTTTAAACAGACATCAAAGTGCTTGACTTAAACCTCTCCTAAAGTCTCTCTTGTAGCAAAACACATAAGAGTAACTAAAATGAATTAACTAGTGCTGCACGATTCTTGCTCAAATTTAGAAATGAGATCGAATCTGGATCGCAATCTTTTTGAGTGGTGCAACCACTCCCTTACGGAGCTATGTGTGGGTGTATCTGAGCACGAAAACAGCATGGTTGTTTTTCACCACCTGTGCGCAACCCAACACACACACAAACACACACGCACATTTTAACGTTATATATGGTGATTTTGGGTGTGCCAGTACAGTACAGTAAGAGTACAGTACAGTTGAGGGTACAGTAGAGGGACCCCACACGGTAACTCTGTCATTTCTCAACCGTTTCGGACGTGTGGCGGCTCACCACTCACTTCACACCGGTGTGATTTTTTGATTAAATGTGCAGCACCACTATTGAATTAATTAAACATTATTCCAGTTGATAGCTGGTCATCAGCTGTGTCTGTCATCAAGCTGCAGAATGAAAGGAACTAGTTGAACCCAGCGTTGCTATCATAATGTTGTTCTGGCTCATGCAGTTTGTCTATGTTCTGCTTTGTATTATAAACCTGACAGTTCTCCAACCATTAGTTACATGCTGCTGCCAAAAGCAGTGAAAAACACAAATGATATACTGTTAGTTTCTATATAGCAAATCAGGTTCCAGCATTTCAACAATTGCACCAGGCACCTCCTATATAATTAATGTTCAACATGTGTTAGGCCATTTAGCATCCATTTAATCTATCATGTAGCAGGCCATTATTGTGGGTCCTGTTACTACAAGTCACGTATGAAACACGAGTCTGGAACCTTGGGGTACAATATGGTTAGGTGTCATGTTGCTATTGTTGTGCTTCACATTTTGTAAAGCAGCGTTCCTCTGTGGAGGAGTGTGAGGTCATTTTGTGTACCGGTCTGCGTGGGCGGCATGTGCGGCGTCTCGAGTTACCGTTGTATTTGTGCAGCGGGAGCCGGCAGGGACCTGTACAGCTGGGGGATCTTGCGGTTGATGAGGGGACCCAGGGCTTCTTTCAGCTTATTGTAGTTCCTCTCCATTTCCCTGTGGTAGTCCTTCTGATCTGGACCAATCAGGGTTTTGTTCTTCCTCAGGGCGTCCTCACACCTGGATGACAAGAGCAGAGTGAGACACAGGGAGTCAAGGCTTTTGTTTTGATTGGCTCTTCTGTGGTGTCTGGGGCTTCAGCCGTGTGTCATCACCTCTTGGTGAAGTCCTTAAAGCAGAGGCGCAGCTTGTTGTGATGGCGGAACAGCTTGGGGTCATCAGGAATGTCGGATAGGAAGACCTGCGCCACCTCCAGGGGGCCCTGTGAGGGAGAGGAATGGGTTACATATCTGCAGAGGAATGTCTGCTAGTTCCTTACATCTCACTAACAAATATAAACCCTTTCATGGCGTTATTACTGTACATGCTGTAAAATGACCAGTTGCTCCAGCTCTCTAAATAGAAATACAAGCACCTGGTTGACTGTGGTGCCCACAGAACCCTGCAGCACCATCTGCAGCATCTTGGAGTCGGACGGCTCCTGGGAGGTGGCAAAGGCCAACTCCTGAGTCTTCTTCTGCATGTCCTCAATGGCCACTTCCATGGGCACCAGAATGATCTGGACAATCAACGCAACAAACGAGTCACTTAAAAGTCTGCTTTTGTGATTTATTTATAAAGATCTGCATTTACATTTGGCCAAATGAGCATAAAACCGTCACAACACTAGGCCATGCACACAAGCATCGAGCATGTACCATGCCGTGTTTGCCACTGAACACTGCCGTGTCGTTTAAACTGCACACACATAGTAACTTAAAGTTTGGACAGGGAGGCCACGCTATTATTAGACATCTTGTTTGTCAAAGGAAGCGGCTTTAGAATAACCAAACCAATAAACAAACCATGAAATTAATTCAAACCAGGTTATTCTATTTATGTTCCACACACTCATCCATACCTCCTCTTTGTGGATGACGTTGACGCGTGTCTTGATGTAGGGGAATGCGTGCGAGGTGGTCAGTATGACCTTGCGTTTGTACTGCTCGTAAAGGTCGCCGTGGGCTCGGCCGTCCAACGTGAAGGGGGTGCAGTACATGAAGGTACGCAGGTTGTAGTTCTTGTCAAAGTAGGTGATTCTCTCCTTGAGCTCATAGGTGTCAAAGAAAGGCTCCACGTAGGTGATCTGGAGGTAGGCCTGAAAGGAAGACAAACACAGTCAGTGCAAACACCTGTTATGACAAATGGGTATTAGATTAACTTTGTCTCTCTGGCTTGTACCTTATTGGGATCCATTTTGTTTTTATCCACATGGTTGGAGTCCTTTATAATTTCCACCACATCCTCCCCAAACCGCTCTGAATAAAACTCCTGTATTAAAACCCCACCACACCCCAAACAAACAAGAACAGGAAATCAGTCATCTTTACAAATATTTAGCTCAGCGCCACGAAGAAATCATTCAGACTTGTTGTAGCTGCAGATGACGTGCCTCCAGCCTGTGGGAGATCTCCGCCAGCTTGGTGATTGACGGTTCCTTGTAGACAAACTCCTGCTCATCCAGGTCTCCAAAGCGACAGCCATAGAAGCCCACCCGGAAGTAAGTCCCAAACATTCTCTACACACACTGAAGAGGAGATGAAAGAGAAGAGCGCTTTGAAGGGTGTTGCGGGAAAACAAACAACCAACAAAAAATGCTGATGACCAAAGATTAGACAGGAATAACAATCCATTTCAGAACGAGCATACACAGAGTGGCTTAGGAAAGAACGGTAGATTTGTGACTATGAATTACCTAAAGTCAGCTAGAAATTAAAGAACCCCCCCCCACCCCCTCCCCCCCGGAGCCCATCAATATTCCCTGTCAGTCTCCAGTGTGACGGAGAAACCCCAAATGAAAACATTCCTTCTCATTGCATGTTTACCAACAGAACCGGGGGACAGTGTGAAAACATACTGTTAAGACAGAAATTGAGTGCTTTCTGCCTTTAGTTGACATGTTGCAACATTTAAAACCAGCTGAAACCACAAAGATCAACGAGCAGGCTCAGGAAAATTGAATCCAGTTGCTCTCGTAACATGGGCTTCACCCAACTATGTGAAAGTGTGAGGGCCAGCCATTTGTCTGAATAAGTGCAGGGAGATGTTTTATTGCAATTTCACTCACCAATAAAAGGTTATTCAAACGGGCCAGGACCAGGGAAGAAGCCACAGGAAAGAAAGGGAAAACATCAGGTTTAATTCAAATTAAGTAGCTGTAACTGTTGTAAAGTATATCTGATGAATATAAACATGTTTAAGTAAAGATAAATGTCTTACCTCCCATCCTGAGCTCTAGAAGAGTTGAGGAAAAACATCAAATAATATGTGTGAGATGAACATCAAGTGAGAGATTATTTTCTACAAAGAAAACCCAGTCCAGCGCTCCTGAGAGCAGGATGGAAGCCTGAACTCACCTGGTTGTAGACTTTGTTGAAGGCCTCTTGCAGCTTGCCGTGGACAGTGGAAAGCTTCTTGAAGTCTCTGTTGGCCTCATGGATGGGCAGCAGGATCTTGTACACTTCATTTATGGCCTCATACATGGCAGCCTGAAACACATGTTGGCACATAATCTATGTGCTCGTGGGCTGACAGCGGCCGAAAGATAGGGAGAGAACCCCAGAAGCTGGTTCCATCCACAGATGGCGGGGTTGATAGTATTATGCACTGGTGAACGGTGGAATGTACATGTACTGTGTATGTGTGTAACGAATAATGGAATTAAACAAATACATTAATTATAAAATCAATTTAAAGGTATATTCAGTGATTTCACTTAATTCAAATATCACTTATTTTTTTGTTTTGTTGTGATAATCCTCCCTACTATAGAGTGTGCTGGCCATATAAGGAGTTCCTCCCTGTCCCCAGTTAACCCCTGGGGGTCAAAAAACCTTAGGTTTCGTTTTTGACTCTCTATCCTGATTGGACGAAAGGCTGGGTCCCACAGCCAAAAACGAAACCTAAGGTTTTTTGAGTGAAATCACTGAATATACCTTTAACAATCGCTTTATGTGTATGAATTAGGGCTTAAGTGACTTAGCAATTGAAAAAACCTAAACAAAACCAAAACACAATGACAGAATTACGAAGATAATGTGCGTTTGCATGTGTGTGTGTGTGTGTGTGTGTGTGTGTGTGCACTGCACATTGGTAAATGTCATGTTTGGCCGCTGTTCATGTCTAGTCTACTGTCTATAAAGTGCACAGTCAGTGCAAATGAATAAATGCATTATCTGGTGGGTGAAATGGACAATAAAGGGACTTGCTGTGTTATCCGTACCATGTTGAAAGAGTTAGCCGCTTGCTCCAGGAGACCCACCAGACCAGACTCACTGAAGTACTTCCCCGCACAGATCCCCTCCTCCTCTGGGGACAGGATGTCATCAGACACCGCAGACTCCTCCAGCACGTTGGAGGAAACATTCTGCAGGAGAAATGTCAAAACAAAAGTGTTACGTATGGCTGAGTGGACGGCGACGCCCTGCATGATGTGCACTGTTTATTTATTTTCATTATGCCAATAAACTCCTCCCTACACACATTTCGGCTGTTGTCTCCTACTGGCTCACCTACCAGTGAGGAGCCCCCACCGGGAGGACGCAGAGCCTCAGTCCTAATCCTCCCTTCCCCTGAACACGGATCAAATTGTGTTGGTGTTGTAGACGCATGCACCACGGTGGACACTTTACCACTGTGCCACCCGAACCCTGATGTGCACCGTTGCACACAACGTGTGCTTTCTAAACTACCTACTGTACCTTCTCTAGGAATGGTGAACCTGAAATCAACTAACCACTTAAACCACATTATACTGTGTTGCCCGAGGTCCCACAAAGCTCTGTACTAGCTCCTCCTTTTTCCCCTCTAAACAAAACCTCTTTTTCTGAAAATAGCAATCTAGATCTGCTATTTACACTGAATGTTTGCCTGTTTTGCCAAACGTTGGTCTATTATGACATGCTCCAAATAGAGACGCTAGGGTTCATGTGGTTAGGAATCACACACACACACACACACACACACACACACACACACACACACACACACACACACACACACACACACACACACACACACACACACACACACACACACACACACACACACACACACACACACACACACACACACACACTTTTCTTTTTCTTTCCTTTTCCATCATTGTTTATCCCTCAGGCTTGCTTTTTTTACCATAGGTTTTGTTATCATAGTTTTGGGTGGGAGCTTACTGGTAGTCCAGTTATCAAGCTTTGTTTGGGTTTAGTGTGGTTTATCTTTGGTTTCGGTAGTTTATGTGGACAAGAGCTGGGTTCACACGGCCCACTGCATGGCTGATTCAGTAGCTTACCCATCATCTGTTCTGTGTGGCTGGGATCTCCATAGTTTACCCATCATCTGTTCTGTGTGGCTGGGATCTCCATAGTTTACCCATCATCTGTTCTGTGTGGCTGGGATCTCCATAGTTTACCCATCATCTGTTCTGTGTGGCTGGGATCTCCAGCCCGTTTCATTTGTTTTATTTTGTATTTTACTTTACTTTTCATCTCCCCAAGTTCTTGCCATAATGTTTCTAGCCGAGACTTTAGTCATTTACAGAGGCCCTCAACACAGGTGTGACTCATTTAGGCTTTAGTCATTTACAGAGGCCCTCAACACAGGTGTGACTCATTTAGGCTTTAGTCATTTACAGAGGCCCTCAACATAGGTGTGACTCATTTAGACTTTAGTCATTTACAGAGGCCCTCAACACAGGTGTGACTCATTTAGACTTTATTCATTTACAGAGGCCCTCAACACAGGTGTGACTCATTTAGACTTTAGTCATTTACAGAGGCCCTCAACACAGGCGTGACTCATTTAGACTTTAGTCATTTACAGAGGCCCTCAACACAGGTGTGACTCATTTAGACTTTAGTCATTTACAGAGGCCCTCAACACAGGTATGACTCATTTAGACTTTAGTCATTTACAGAGGCCCTCAACACAGGTGTGACTCATTTAGACTTTAGTCATTTACAGAGGCCCTCAACACAGGTGTGACTCATTTAGACTTTAGTCATTTACAGAGGCCCTCAACACAGGTGTGACTCATTTAGACTTTATTCATTTACAGAGGCCCTCAACACAGGTGTGACTCATTTAGACTTTAGTCATTTACAGAGGCCCTCAACACAGGCGTGACTCATTTAGACTTTAGTCATTTACAGAGGCCCTCAACACAGGTGTGACTCATTTAGACTTTAGTCATTTACAGAGGCCCTCAACACAGGTGTGAGTCATTTAGGCTTTAGTCATTTACAGAGGCCCTCAACACAGGTGTGACTCATTTAGACTTTAGTCATTTACAGAGGCCCTCAACACAGGTGTGACTCATTTAGACTTTAGTCATTTACAGAGGCCCTCAACACAGGTGTGACTCATTCAGACTTTAGTCATTTACAGAGGCCCTCAACACAGGTGTGACTCATTTAGACTTTAGTCATTTACAGAGGCCCTCAACACAGGTGTGACTCATTTAGACTTTAGTCATTTACAGAGGCCCTCAACACAGGTGTGACTCATTCAGACTTTAGTCATTTACAGAGGCCCTCAACACAGGTGTGACTCATTTAGGCTTTAGTCATTTACAGAGGCCCTCAACACAGGTGTGACTCATTTAGACTTTAGTCATTTACAGAGGCCCTCAACACAGGTGTGACTCATTTAGACTTTAGTCATTTACAGAGGCCCTCAACACAGGTGTGACTCATTTAGACTTTAGTCATTTACAGAGGCCCTCAACACAGGTGTGACTCATTTAGGCTTTAGTCATTTACAGAGGCCCTCAACACAGGTGTGACTCATTCAGGCTTTAGTCATTTACAGAGGCCCTCAACACAGGTGTGACTCATTTAGACTTTAGTCATTTACAGAGGCCCTCAACACAGGTGTGACTCATTTAGACTTTAGTCATTTACAGAGGCCCTCAACACAGGTGTGACTCATTTAGTCTTTAGTCATTTACAGAGGCCCTCAACACAGGTGTGACTCATTTAGACTTTAGTCATTTACAGAGGCCCTCAACACAGGTGTGACTCATTTAGACTTTAGTCATTTACAGAGGCCCTCAACACAGGTGTGACTCATTTAGGCTTTAGTCATTTACAGAGGCCCTCAACACAGGTGTGACTCATTCAGACTTTAGTCATTTACAGAGGCCCTCAACACAGGTGTGACTCATTTAGGCTTTAGTCATTTACAGAGGCCCTCAACACAGGTGTGACTCATTTAGACTTTAGTCATTTACAGAGGCCCTCAACACAGGTGTGACTCATTCAGGCTTTAGTCATTTACAGAGGCCCTCAACACAGGTGTGACTCATTTAGACTTTAGTCATTTACAGAGGCCCTCAACACAGGTGTGACTCATTTAGGCTTTAGTCATTTACAGAGGCCCTCAACACAGGTGTGACTCATTTAGACTAGTTATTTACAGAGGCCCTCAACACAGGTGTGACTCATTTAGACTTTAGTCATTTACAGAGGCCCTCAACACAGGTGTGACTCATTTAGACTTTAGTTATTTACAGAGGCCCTCAACACAGGTGTGACTCATTTAGACTTTAGTCATTTACAGAGGCCCTCAACACAGGTGTGACTCATTTAGACTTTAGTCATTTACAGAGGCCCTCAACACAGGTGTGACTCATTTAGACTTTAGTCATTTACAGAGGCCCTCAACACAGGTGTGACTCATTTAGACTTTAGTCATTTACAGAGGCCCTCAACACAGGTGTGACTCATTTAGACTTTAGTCATTTACAGAGGCCCTCAACACAGGTGTGACTCATTTAGACTTTAGTCATTTACAGAGGCCCTCAACACAGGTGTGACTCATTTAGGCTTTAGTCATTTACAGAGGCCCTCAACACAGGTGTGACTCATTCAGGCTTTAGTCATTTACAGAGGCCCTCAACACAGGTGTGACTCATTTAGACTTTAGTCATTTACAGAGGCCCTCAACACAGGTGTGACTCATTTAGACTTTAGTCATTTACAGAGGCCCTCAACACAGGTGTGACTCATTTAGTCTTTAGTCATTTACAGAGGCCCTCAACACAGGTGTGACTCATTCAGACTTTAGTCATTTACAGAGGCCCTCAACACAGGTGTGACTCATTTAGACTTTAGTCATTTACAGAGGCCCTCAACACAGGTGTGACTCATTTAGACTTTAGTCATTTACAGAGGCCCTAAACACAGGTGTGACTCATTTAGACTTTAGTCATTTACAGAGGCCCTCAACACAGGTGTGACTCATTTAGACTTTAGTCATTTACAGAGGCCCTCAACACAGGTGTGACTCATTTAGACTTTAGTCATTTACAGAGGCCCTCAACACAGGTGTGACTCATTCAGACTTTAGTCATTTACAGAGGCCCTAAACACAGGTGTGACTCATTTAGACTTTAGTCATTTACAGAGGCCCTCAACACAGGTATGACTCATTTAGACTTTAGTCATTTACAGAGGCCCTCAACACAGGTGTGACTCATTCAGACTTTAGTCATTTACAGAGGCCCTCAACACAGGTGTGACTCATTTAGACTTTAGTCATTTACAGAGGCCCTCAACACAGGTGTGACTCATTTAGGCTTTAGTCATTTACAGAGGCCCTCAACACAGGTGTGACTCATTTAGACTTTAGTCATTTACAGAGGCCCTCAACACAGGTGTGACTCATTCAGACTTTAGTCATTTACAGAGGCCCTCAACACAGGTGTGACTCATTTAGACTTTAGTCATTTACAGAGGCCCTCAACACAGGTATGACTCATTTAGACTTTAGTCATTTACAGAGGCCCTCAACACAGGTGTGACTCATTTAGACTTTAGTCATTTACAGAGGCCCTCAACACAGGTGTGACTCATTCAGACTTTAGTCATTTACAGAGGCCCTCAACACAGGTGTGACTCATTTAGACTTTAGTCATTTACAGAGGCCCTCAACACAGGTGTGACTCATTTAGGCTTTAGTCATTTACAGAGGCCCTCAACACAGGTGTGACTCATTTAGACTTTAGTCATTTACAGAGGCCCTCAACACAGGTGTGACTCATTCAGACTTTAGTCATTTACAGAGGCCCTCAACACAGGTGTGACTCATTTAGACTTTAGTCATTTACAGAGGCCCTCAACACAGGTATGACTCATTTAGACTTTAGTCATTTACAGAGGCCCTAAACACAGGTGTGACTCATTTAGACTTTAGTCATTTACAGAGGCCCTCAACACAGGTGTGACTCATTTAGACTTTAGTCATTTACAGAGGCCCTCAACACAGGTGTGACTCATTCGTGAGTTTAATCCAATATCAAACCAACGCTAACCTGAAAGGTGACACAACCGATGGGCAGGTAGCGACAGTCCTCCAGCATGTTGAGGTACTCTGCCACTAGGGCAGCACTGTGGACCAGGCAGTGGGCCGCTTCGGCGTGGTTCCCCCTCTCCGAGTGCTTCCCTGCCATATTCTGTAGCCACGTGAGACGGAGGTCTGGAGAGTTCTGGTAGCCCTTAGCAATCCTAAAGAGAGAGAGAGAGGGAAAGATCAAACTACAACGAGATGAGACTCGCCAAGCAAGGCTGGACTTATATAATGAACAGATTGCAAGAAGGTACAGAATGTTGCTGTACATGCAAGTACCTGTACATCAGGTCAATGAGCATCTCTGGGTCTTGCTGATGCTCTTTCATCTTGACAGTGTCGGTTAGAATCATGTGCAGGTTGAAAACCAGATCCTGGACCTATGAGTTAAGACAGCAACTCAGCACGACCTGCTTCAACATCACCACTGCAGACAGACTACTTTTCTACATTCTACCATTTCATTCTACCACGGATGCTGTAAAGACTAAAGCGACGGCTGTGATTGTAGCCTATACCCGTTTCCTAACACTTAAGGTCCTTAAACACCAGGAGAGTGACGAGTAAATTCATACATATTGATGCTTTTATTCAGAGCGAAAAATCGATCTTGTTTCAAAAATACATTATGTCGCTTTATTGCTGCGTAATATTTGTGTTCCGTGTGGATGTAGTACACAATCAGCAGTTTAACTTACCGTAATCAAAATAAACGCTCGCAGTGTGTAATGACCTTCATTACATCGCATGGTAGTAATAATAAATGGTCCATGGAGCTTTCTCCGTCCTTTCACTTTGTAAGTTGCATATTAAACCCTCTAACACCCGCATTAATTTCTACTTGCAAAAAATAGATTTCAACCTTACTACTACTTTGTACTACTAGGACTGACACTAAAACATATGTTAAAAAAAATAAAAAAATAAAGTTTGATGGAAAATTTATAATAATTATATAATAATGATATAATAATATAATAAATTAATATTTCACATTTGGGGGATATCTTTCACAATAATGAATAAAACATGTTCTAGACATTCTAATGATCACAAAAAAACATATATTACAATTATTCTACCTACTTTTATTAGGGTAAAGGTCAAAAGTCTTAGGTTAAAAAAATGTTCAAAATCGCACAGAGTCCAGACATTTTTAATTTGTGTGAATTTCAGCCTCTGTGGGGGGTATTTATATGCAAATATCATGACCAATGGCATTGAAATGGCATTGCAATGAACATCACTGATGACGTTTAGGTGAAAAAAGAACAGAAAAGAATTATAATAATTTAGTAATTAAATAAAATAAAATTGTTGCTAAAAAGCAACGCTGGGTCTTAGAGGGTTAAGATGAGATCATCTGCTAAATGCCTATAGGACCTTTTTTTTTACTTCACGTGTCCACGTGTACCTGCTCAGGGAAGGGCGTGTCCCTCAGTTCATGGTCCTCTTCGGCGTACGTCAGGATGGTTTTCAGAGAGTGCCGGAGGTGGTCCTCGTTGAAGTTCTGAGACGTTCCCACCAGGGAGGACAGAGACATGGTCACCTGCATCTTCACCCTAGCAAAGTTCTGGGCCCCAAAGACCAAGGTGTTGCACAACATCATCATTGTGAACACAAATGTACTCCAGGTCTGATGATGTATCTGCGACACGTTGTGAGATTGTAGATTGTACAGTATATATATATATTTTTTAATTTAATTTTTATCCCACGATTTTGTAACCCAGTTTTCTTTTCACCCAGTGCCAATTATCTAATGTAATCCTGGGCGCTACACTTCCTCTGCCAACCTGGGGGGGCAGCGGACTGACCTCATGCCTCCTTCTATGCATGAGGAGTCCAAGCTGCTTCTTTTCACCTGACAGAGGGGAATTTCCCCTGGTTGGACGTAGCGTGTGGAAGGGACACGTTATTCCGACCAGTTCCTTTCCCCTCCATCAGGCGCCCCGGCTGGCCAGGGGGAGGTAGTTTTAGAGACCAGGATTACGGCATGTTTTTGTGAGGGTACCTACCCTAGGGGACACAGGGAGAACATGTGAGGGTACCTACCCTAGGGGACACGGGGAGAACATGTGAGGGTACCTACCCTAGGGGACACGGGGAGAACATGTGAGGGTACCTACCCTAGGGGACACGGGGAGAACATGCAAACTCCACACAGAAAGGCCCTTTCGCCAACCCCCGCCTCGGGTATGGGCACTGATGACGCGGAGGAGGGAACACGCCGCCAGTGCCCACAGCGTCCCCAGCGGGAATCGAACCCAGGACCTTCTAGCTGTGAGGCGACAGCACTACCAACTGTGCCACCGTGCCCCTGATTGTACAGTATAAAGAAGTATAAATTGGGTCTTAAAGATCACCACAGAGTTAAAGTTGGCTGGTTTGATTCCAGCTGGACACTGGTGACAGGAGACTGTACAGTACAGGGTGCCCTTGAGCATTGCCCTGCAGCTGAACCAGTGCTCTGACATCTCAGACTTTCTGTACGAAAAAGCATGTGTTCGCTCACAATAAGGCTGTCCCCAAACATTCAAGGTTCGAATGTTCGCTCATTAGGGTTGGCACTCGAATCTTAATTAATGGGTTTGAACCATTCGTTTTTTTATTAATTTTGTTTTATAAAAATAAATATAATTATATATATTTTTTTTTTATTAACTCGAAAATATATCTCGGCGAGAATGTGATACGAGCATGTAAAAAAAAAGTAAGTTTCTAGTGCATTCCTGTCAGAAGTTATGTCTATCTCCCTTGTTGTGCTGTCCCTCTCCTTGACCAACCTTGACCAACAAGCCAATCACACAACAGACAAAATGATTTTCCTTCTCTTATTCGCGCTGCTTGCGTTCCCTTCTCTGACTCTGCCTCAGTCAGGTTTACACACACACACACACACGATACAGAAAGACAACGGGCGCAAGCCTTTGATATGAGCAGCACGTGCTCTCATCGCGGCACGCACGAAAAACACACACACACACACACACACACACACACACACACACACACACACACACACACACACACAGAGAGAGACGACTTTACGATGATCCCCGTTCCAATGCGTTGTGGTGAAAAGGGTAGATCGCTCACCGTTTGGGGGCCGCGGTGCGAAGCCCCCAAACGGTGAGCGATCTACCCATTGCTCGAGCGAGGGAACCACCACGATACAGAAAGACAACGGGCGCGAGCCTACATTGATGTGAGCAGCATGTGCTCTCACAATTTGAGAAAAAGGTTAGTTATCTCTCTCTCTCTCTCTCTCTCTCGCTGCGCTGTGTTGCACTGCCCTCGGCAGAACCGAAAGTGCTATATACTTACAGTAGGCCTACAGCAGTGCAGAACCGAGAGAGTGGATGTAAACTGCGCAGATTTTATGATCACACACACACGCACAGAAAATAATTCGTCCGTGTGTGTGTGTGTGTGTGTGTGTGTTGAGAGAGACGAGAGAGATTGATAAAGAGCGGGGGAGACGCGCTGTGCGCTCTGATCGAGACGGTTATTTTTTTAATTAATTAGAAACAAATGGTCCGAATGTTCACTCGAAAATTCCTGCCGAAGTTCGAGTCCTAAAATAAGGGTTAGGGTACAGCCTTAGCTCACAATGAAGAGACATTCTTATATTAATGGCAAATGGTGCATTTATATAGTGCTTTTATCCAAAGCGCTTTACATAGATTGTGCATTACAGGATGAGCCCAGGATCGAACTGGGAAACTCAAGGTTCCCATCTGTTCTACCAGCCACTGTACCCCCAAGCCACTGCCGCCCCACTTATCAAACTCTATTTTCCATCAGTCTGCTCCAGTGCTTCCCTTTTCTAACTAAACACACTCACGTTCTCCTTTCCAACAAAACTGAACACACTTACGTTTCCGATCTCAAAGTTCTGCCTCATGAGCAGATAGAGGGAGGCGGAGGCGTGGCTTCGGACGGGGGCCACGCTGCTGCCACAGTGACGCAGCAGACGCAGACACAGGTCAGCACACAGCTCAGTGTCCTCTTCAAACAGCATCTCTGGAAACTACACATGACAGACACAGGTCAGCACACAGCTCAGTGTCCTCTTCAAACAGCATCTCTGGAAACTACACATGACAGACACAGGTCAGCACACAGCTCAGTGTCCTCTTCAAACAGCATCTCTGGAAACTACACATGCACGCACAACAGGATTCAAAAACAGTAAAAACACTTTTGACGTTTTAGTGTGATGCTGTAGTATGATCAATTAGGCCCCAATTGATCATACTACAGTATCATACTAAAGCAGGGATTCCCAAACTGTGGTGCGTGCACCCTCTGTGGTGCGATCGCAGGTTGTTGGGCTTTTATTAGGGCATCCATTAATGGAGGGGAAAAGAAAGTTAAAATATGGTTCTGCTTGATATACACGATATAAAGATATAATTGCTTTTATATTGTGTAATGTCAAACTGGGCCATTGTTCCGTCACCTTGTAGACCAGAGCCCTCTGTGTGGTGAAACAGTGCTGCAGGAAGAGGGCGCTCTGGTTCCCTGCCATGCTGTGTAGGAGGACCCTCAGCACACCGCCCAGGACGCTCTCCTTCAGCTCCGACGCTACCACCGTCTGAACACAACACCACGCCGTTTAGATTGACTGAAAGCCTACCACCGTCTGAACACAACACCACGCCGTTTAGATTGACTGAAAGCCTACCACCGTCTGAACACAACACCACGCCGTTTAGATTGACTGAAAGCCTACCACCGTCTGAACACAACACCACGCCGTTTAGATTGACTGAAAGCCTACCACCGTCTGAACACAACACCACGCCGTTTAGATTGACTGAAAGCAGCACTGTGTAGTTCAGGGGTTATCAGTTCAGTGGCCCGAGTCTATGAATTGAATGTTTGTGTAAGACAGAAATCGACACTAAGCCGTTTTGCTCAGACACTATGACGTAAAATTCTCCATTCATTGTCAACGGGAATTTAATGTTTGTGTAAGACAAAAATAGCCGATTTGCTCAGACACTATGACGTAAAATTATTCATTCATTGTCAATGGGAATTTAATGTTTGTGTAAGACGAAAATCTACACTAATAGCTGAATATAGGAGGGGCTAGCCGCCTTTAAAAAAAAGGTTCCATAGCGCTGCTTTAACTCTGACGGCTCAAACATGGTGGAAACGTTTGTACCCTCTTCGAGTTACAGGTGGACAAATGAACACTGAGGCCCCTTTTCCACCGGTTGGTTCCCAGTGGGAACCGGTTCAGTTCTTTTGGTTCTTAGTCCATGAGCCAGAGCTCCAAAATTGAAAGGTTAATTATGAATTGAGTAGGCAAAACCATACCTATATTAGATTGTTATCACCATTAAACTCTCCCAATTGAGTACTTACACGAAGACAATGATTTATTGTATTACAAATTTTACATTTTTAAATATGCAAATGAGGAATTATGTAGGAAAATATGCAAAATAATCAAAAACATGAAAAAGCTACTACTGTGGAAGGGTTATCATGTATTAATGTACTTGTATTGATCCTATAAACAATTTATTATAGGGTATAGTTTGCCCACCAATTTTGGAGCTCTGGCTCATGGACTAAAAACCAAAAAGAACTGAACCGGTTCCCATTGGGAACCAACCGGTGGAAAAGGGGTCTGAGTGTGCCATCTGAAACAATGTCACGGTTTGATCTCTGAGCTTTTTACCGTGACTATGGTCTCCAGTGTGTCCAGCACTATCAGAGAGGCCTCAGTAGCCAGGTTCCCGTCCACCACAGATTCCTGCTCCATCTCAGCCTTAGTCCTGGAAACAGACGATGGGTTTACCATCTAGCATTAGCAGCATCACACATCATATTAACCCATTTAGACCTTACATTTACAAATGCCTTCTAAAGTCTAAAGTTTTCTGAAAAACCCATGTTTCTACGTACCCCCAAAAATTATATGTTGTTCCAGGGACCCCGCCAGAAGCAAAGATTTGAGTTAAAAAACGTTTGCTCTGAAAGAATATATATATTCAATGATTTGTGCCAACATTTTCACGATAAAAAAAATAAATAGCAGACCTACAAGCTTGTAGTGTGGCACTCTGTGCCGTGCTATGAGCTTGTAGATCTGCTCTTTTTCAACAGCTAAAGTATGACATAATGCTTAAAACACCAAAAGGGGTTCCCGTTCAGATGGATTAACGAAGCATGCAGTATGTTTAATACAGTCAAAGACTGAGACTAGGGCTCCAATTAAGAGATCATTTTCATAATTACTTAATGCGTCTGTGTGATTCATTTAGACCATAATAAGGGTGCAAAAATGATAACAGACATCTTGCCTAAATTTACCTTACAGTCTATAATATTTAACAAAGACATCAAACATTTGCATTGTGGTGCAAATAAATAGCACATATTTGCATGCTACATCGCCAGATACAGTATATTATTCTACTCCTAAAATTGTAATCCAATCAACGGTTTTAGTGAGAGGTTTTAATTGAATCTTTCATAATATATCCCTTGTGAGACACAGTTTAAATTTGACTTCAGTCAGCTTCACATGTAAATGACCCACTTATCAACTCTGTCTGTGTTCTGTCTCCAGTGAGTAACATTCTTCCTCCATCTAACGTTCTCCTGGCTTCCGTAGGGACTCCGCTCTGGAAAGGAACGAACGCACACACATACGCAACACAGGCATTTACCGAATGAACGCACACACATACGCAACACAGGCATTTACCGAATGAACGCACACACATACACAACACAGGCATTTACAGAATGAACGCACACACATACACAACACAGGCATTTACCGAATGAACGCACACACACAACACAGGCATTTACAGAATGAACGCACACACATACACAACACAGGCATTTACAGAATGAACGCACACACATACGCAACACAGGCATTTACCGAATGAACGCACACACATACGCAACACAGGCATTTACAAAATGAATGCACAGACATACTGTACACTAAACAGGCTTTTACCAACAGACATACACCACACAGGCATTTACCAACAGACATACACCACAGAGGCATTTACCAACAGACATACACCACACAGGCATTTACCAACAGACATACACCACACAGGCATTTACCAACAGACATACACCACACAGGCTTTAACCAACAGACATACACCACACAGGCATTTACCAACAGACATACACCACAGAGGCATTTACCAACAGACATACACCACACAGGCATTTACCAACAGACATACACCACACAGGCATTTACCAACAGACATACACCACACAGGCATTTACCAACAGACATACACCACACAGGCATTTACCAACAGACATACACCACACAGGCATTTACCAACAGACATACACCACACAGGCATTTACCAACAGACATACACCACACAGGCTTTTACCAACAGACATACACCACACAGGCATTTACCAACAGACATACACCACACAGGCATTTACCAACAGACATACGCCACACAGGCTTTTACCAACAGACATACACCACACAGGCTTTTACCAACAGACATACACAACACAGGCTTTTACCAACAGACATACACCACACAGGCATTTACCAACAGACATACGCCACACAGGCTTTTACCAACAGACATACACAACACAGGCTTTTACCAACAGACATACACCACACAGGCTTTAACCAACAGACATACACCACACAGGCTTTAACCAACAGACATACACCACACAGGCTTTTACCAACAGACATACACCACACAGGCTTTTACCAACAGACATACACCACACAGGCTTTTACCAACAGACATACACCACACAGGCTTTTACCAACAGACATACACAACACAGGCTTTTACCAACAGACATACACCACACAGGCTTTAACCAACAGACATACACAACACAGGCTTTACCAACAGACATACACCACACAGGCTTTTACCAACAGACATACACCACACAGGCATTTACCAACAGACATACACCACACAGGCATTTACCAACAGACATACACCACACAGGCTTTAACCAACAGACATACACCACACAGGCTTTTACCAACAGACATACACCACACAGGCATTTACCAACAGACATACACCACACAGGCATTTACCAACAGACATACGCCACACAGGCTTTTACCAACAGACATACACCACACAGGCTTTAACCAACAGACATACACCACACAGGCTTTAACCAACAGACATACACCACACAGGCATTTACCAACAGACATACACAACACAGGCTTTTACCAACAGACATACACAACACAGGCATTTACCAACAGACATACACCACACAGGCTTTTACCAACAGACATACACCACACAGGCTTTTACCAACAGACATACACCACACAGGCTTTTACCAACAGACATACACCACACAGGCATTTACCAACAGACATACACAACACAGGCATTTACCAACAGACATACACCACACAGGCATTTACCAACAGACATACACCACACAGGCATTTACCAACAGACATACACCACACATGCATTTACCAACAGACATACACCACACAGGCTTTTACCAACAGACATACACCACACAGGCTTTTACCAACAGACATACACCACACAGGCATTTACCAACAGACATACACCACACAGGCATTTACCAACAGACATACACCACACAGGCATTTACCAACAGACATACACCACACAGGCTTTTACCAACAGACATACACCACACAGGCTTTTACCAACAGACATACACAACACAGGCTTTTACCAACAGACATACACCACAGAGGCATTTACCAACAGACATACACCACACAGGCATTTACCAACAGACATACACCACACAGGCTTTTACCAACAGACATACACCACACAGGCATTTACCAACAGACATACACCACACAGGCTTTTACCAACAGACATACACCACACAGGCTTTTACCAACAGACATACACCACACAGGCATTTACCAACAGACATACACAACACAGGCTTTTACCAACAGACATACACCACACAGGCTTTTACCAACAGACATACACCACACAGGCATTTACCAACATACACCACACAGGCTTTTACCAACAGACATACACCACACAGGCATTTACCAACAGACATACACCACACAGGCATTTACCAACAGACATACACCACACAGGCTTTTACCAACAGACAAACACCACACAGGCATTTACCAACAGACATACACAACACAGGCATTTACCAACAGACATACACCACACAGGCATTTACCGACAGACATACACCACACAGGCTTTTACCAACAGACATACACCACACAGGCATTTACCAACAGACATACACCACACAGGCTTTTACCAACAGACATACACCACACAGGCATTTACCAACAGACATACACCACAGAGGCATTTACCAACAGACATACACCACACAGGCTTTTACCAACAGACATACACCACACAGGCATTTACCAACAGACATACACCACACAGGCTTTTACCAACAGACATACACCACACAGGCATTTACCAACAGACATACACCACACAGGCATTTACCAACAGACATACACCACACAGGCTTTTACCAACAGACATACACCACACAGGCTTTTACCAACAGACATACACCACACAGGCATTTACCAACAGACATACACCACACAGGCTTTTACCAACAGACATACACCACACAGGCTTTTACCAACAGACATACACCACACAGGCATTTACCAACAGACATACACAACACAGGCATTTACCAACAGACATACACAACACAGGCTTTTACCAACAGACATACACCACACAGGCATTTACCAACAGACATACACCACACAGGCATTTACCAACAGACATACACCACACAGGCATTTACCAACAGACATACACCACACAGGCATTTACCAACAGACATACACAACACAGGCATTTACCAACAGACATACACCACACAGGCATTTACCAACAGACATACACCACACAGGCATTTACCAACAGACATACACCACACAGGCATTTACCAACAGACATACACCACACAGGCATTTACCAACAGACATACACCACACAGGCATTTACCAACAGACATACACCACACAGGCTTTTACCAACAGACATACACCACACAGGCATTTACCAACAGACATACACCACACAGGCATTTACCAACAGACATACACCACACAGGCATTTACCAACAGACATACACCACACAGGCATTTACCAACAGACATACACCACACAGGCTTTTACCAACAGACATACACCACACAGGCATTTACCAACAGACATACACAACACAGGCATTTACCAACAGACATACACCACACAGGCATTTACCAACAGACATACACCACACAGGCATTTACCAACAGACATACACCACACAGGCATTTACCAACAGACATACACCACACAGGCATTTACCAACAGACATACACCACACAGGCTTTTACCAACAGACATACACCACACAGGCATTTACCAACAGACATACACCACACAGGCTTTACCAACAGACATACACCACACAGGCATTTACCAACAGACATACACCACACAGGCATTTACCAACAGACATACACCACACAGGCATTTACCAACAGACATACACCACACAGGCATTTACCAACAGACATACACCACACAGGCATTTACCAACAGACATACACCACACAGGCATTTACCAACAGACATACGCCACACAGGCATTTACCAACAGACATACACCACACAGGCATTTACCAACAGACATACACCACACAGGCTTTTACCAACAGACATACACCACACAGGCATTTACCAACAGACATACACCACACAGGCATTTACCAACAGACATACACCACACAGGCATTTACCAACAGACATACACCACACAGGCATTTACCAACAGACATACACCACACAGGCTTTTACCAACAGACATACACCACACAGGCATTTACCAACAGACATACGCCACACAGGCATTTACCAACAGACATACACCACACAGGCATTTACCAACAGACATACACCACACAGGCATTTACCAACAGACATACACCACACAGGCATTTACCAACAGACATACACCACACAGGCATTTACCAACAGACATACACCACACAGGCATTTACCAACAGACATACACCACACAGGCTTTTACCAACAGACATACACAACACAGGCATTTACCAACAGACATACACCACACAGGCTTTTACCAACAGACATACACCACACAGGCATTTACCAACAGACATACACCACACAGGCTTTTACCAACAGACATACACCACACAGGCATTTACCAACAGACATACACCACACAGGCATTTACCAACAGACATACACCACACAGGCTTTTACCAACAGACATACACAACACAGGCATTTACCAACAGACATACACCACACAGGCTTTTACCAACAGACATACACCACACAGGCATTTACCAACAGACATACACCACACAGGCATTTACCAACAGACATACACCACACAGGCATTTACCAACAGACATACACCACACAGGCTTTTACCAACAGACATACACCACACAGGCATTTACCAACAGACATACACCACACAGGCTTTTACCAACAGACATACACCACACAGGCTTTTACCAACAGACATACACCACACAGGCTTTTACCAACAGACATACACAACACAGGCTTTTACCAACAGACATACACCACACAGGCTTTTACCAACAGACATACACCACACAGGCTTTACCAACAGACATACACCACACAGGCTTTTACCAACAGACATACACCACACAGGCTTTTACCAACAGACATACACCACACAGGCATTTACCAACAGACATACACCACACAGGCTTTTACCAACAGACATACACCACACAGGCATTTACCAACAGACATACACCACACAGGCTTTACCAACAGACATACACCACACAGGCTTTACCAACAGACATACACCACACAGGCTTTTACAAACATAGACCACACAGGCTTTTACCAACAGACATACACAACACAGGCATTTACCAACAGACATACACAACACAGGCATTTACCAACAGACATACACCACACAGGCATTTACCAACAGACATACACCACACAGGCTTTTACCAACAGACATACACCACACAGGCATTTACCAACAGACATACACCACACAGGCATTTACCAACAGACATACACCACACAGGCATTTACCAACAGACATACACCACACAGGCATTTACCAACAGACATACACCACACAGGCTTTTACCAACAGACATACACCACACAGACATTTACCAACAGACATACACCACACAGGCTTTTACAAACATAGACCACACAGGCTTTTACCAACAGACATACACCACACAGGCATTTACCAACAGACATACACCACACAGGCATTTACCAACAGACATACACCACACAGGCATTTACCAACAGACATACACCACACAGGCATTTACCAACAGACATACACCACACAGGCTTTTACCAACAGACATACACCACACAGGCATTTACCAACAGACATACACCACACAGGCATTTACCAACAGACATACACCACACAGGCTTTTACCAACAGACATACACCACACAGGCATTTACCAACAGACATACACCACACAGGCATTTACCAACAGACATACACCACACAGGCTTTTACAAACAGACATACACCACACAGGCATTTACCAACAGACATACACAACACAGGCTTTTACCAACAGACATACACCACACAGGCTTTTACCAACAGACATACACCACACAGGCATTTACCAACAGACATACACCACACAGGCTTTTACCAACAGACATACACCACACAGGCATTTACCAACAGACATACACCACACAGGCATTTACCAACAGACATACACCACACAGGCTTTTACCAACAGACATACACAACACAGGCATTTACCAACAGACATACACCACACAGGCATTTACCAACAGACATACACCACACAGGCTTTTACCAACAGACATACACCACACAGGCTTTTACCAACAGACATACACCACACAGGCTTTTACAAACATAGACCACACAGGCATTTACCAACAGACATACACCACACAGGCTTTTACCAACAGACATACACCACACAGGCATTTACCAACAGACATACACCACACAGGCATTTACCAACAGACATACACCACACAGGCATTTACCAACAGACATACACCACACAGGCATTTACCAACAGACATACACCACACAGGCTTTACCAACAGACATACACCACACAGGCATTTACCAACAGACATACACCACACAGGCATTTACCAACAGACATACACCACACAGGCATTTACCAACAGACATACACCACACAGGCATTTACCAACAGACATACACCACACAGGCATTTACCAACAGACATACACCACACAGGCATTTACCAACAGACATACGCCACACAGGCATTTACCAACAGACATACACCACACAGGCATTTACCAACAGACATACACCACACAGGCATTTACCAACAGACATACACCACACAGGCATTTACCAACAGACATACACCACACAGGCTTTTACCAACAGACATACACCACACAGGCATTTACCAACAGACATACACAACACAGGCTTTTACCAACAGACATACACCACACAGGCTTTAACCAACAGACATACACCACACAGGCTTTTACCAACAGACATACACAACACAGGCATTTACCAACAGACATACACCACACAGGCTTTAACCAACAGACATACACCACACAGGCATTTACCAACAGACATACACCACACAGGCTTTTACCAACAGACATACACCACACAGGCATTTACCAACAGACATACACCACACAGGCTTTTACCAACAGACATACACCACACAGGCTTTTACCAACAGACATACACCACACAGGCATTTACCAACAGACATACACCACACAGGCATTTACCAACAGACATACACCACACAGGCATTTACCAACAGACATACACCACACAGGCTTTTACCAACAGACATACACAACACAGGCATTTACCAACAGACATACACCACACAGGCTTTTACCAACAGACATACACCACACAGGCTTTTACCAACAGACATACACCACACAGGCATTTACCAACAGACATACACCACACAGGCTTTTACCAACAGACATACACCACACAGGCTTTTACCAACAGACATACACCACACAGGCATTTACCAACAGACATACACCACACAGGCATTTACCAACAGACATACACCACACAGGCATTTACCAACAGACATACACCACACAGGCTTTTACCAACAGACATACACCACACAGGCATTTACCAACAGACATACACCACACAGGCTTTTACCAACAGACATACACCACACAGGCATTTACCAACAGACATACACCACACAGGCATTTACCAACAGACATACACCACACAGGCTTTTACCAACAGACATACACAACACAGGCATTTACCAACAGACATACACCACACAGGCTTTTACCAACAGACATACACCACACAGGCATTTACCAACAGACATACACCACACAGGCATTTACCAACAGACATACACCACACAGGCATTTACCAACAGACATACACCACACAGGCTTTTACCAACAGACATACACCACACAGGCATTTACCAACAGACATACACCACACAGGCTTTTACCAACAGACATACACCACACAGGCTTTTACCAACAGACATACACCACACAGGCTTTTACCAACAGACATACACCACACAGGCTTTTACCAACAGACATACACCACACAGGCTTTACCAACAGACATAGACCACACAGGCTTTACCAACAGACATACACCACACAGGCTTTACCAACAGACATACACCACACAGGCTTTTACAAACATAGACCACACAGGCTTTTACCAACAGACATACACAACACAGGCATTTACCAACAGACATACACAACACAGGCATTTACCAACAGACATACACCACACAGGCATTTACCAACAGACATACACCACACAGGCTTTTACCAACAGACATACACCACACAGGCATTTACCAACAGACATACACCACACAGGCATTTACCAACAGACATACACCACACAGGCATTTACCAACAGACATACACCACACAGGCATTTACCAACAGACATACACCACACAGGCTTTTACCAACAGACATACACCACACAGACATTTACCAACAGACATACACCACACAGGCTTTTACAAACATAGACCACACAGGCTTTTACCAACAGACATACACCACACAGGCATTTACCAACAGACATACACCACACAGGCATTTACCAACAGACATACACCACACAGGCATTTACCAACAGACATACACCACACAGGCTTTTACCAACAGACATACACCACACAGGCATTTACCAACAGACATACACCACACAGGCATTTACCAACAGACATACACCACACAGGCTTTTACCAACAGACATACACCACACAGGCATTTACCAACAGACATACACCACACAGGCTTTTACAAACAGACATACACCACACAGGCATTTACCAACAGACATACACAACACAGGCTTTTACCAACAGACATACACCACACAGGCTTTTACCAACAGACATACACCACACAGGCATTTACCAACAGACATACACCACACAGGCTTTTACCAACAGACATACACCACACAGGCATTTACCAACAGACATACACCACACAGGCATTTACCAACAGACATACACCACACAGGCTTTTACCAACAGACATACACAACACAGGCATTTACCAACAGACATACACCACACAGGCATTTACCAACAGACATACACCACACAGGCTTTTACCAACAGACATACACCACACAGGCTTTTACCAACAGACATACACCACACAGGCTTTTACAAACATAGACCACACAGGCATTTACCAACAGACATACACCACACAGGCTTTTACCAACAGACATACACCACACAGGCATTTACCAACAGACATACACCACACAGGCTTTTACCAACAGACATACACCACACAGGCATTTACCAACAGACATACACCACACAGGCATTTACCAACAGACATACACCACACAGGCATTTACCAACAGACATACACCACACAGGCATTTACCAACAGACATACACCACACAGGCTTTTACCAACAGACATACACCACACAGACATTTACCAACAGACATACACCACACAGGCATTTACCAACAGACATACACCACACAGGCATTTACCAACAGACATACACCACACAGGCATTTACCAACAGACATACACCACACAGGCATTTACCAACAGACATACACCACACAGGCTTTTACCAACAGACATAGACCACACAGGCATTTACCAACAGACATACACCACACAGGCATTTACCAACAGACATACACCACACAGGCTTTTACCAACAGACATACACCACACAGGCATTTACCAACAGACATACACAACACAGGCTTTTACCAACAGACATACACCACACAGGCTTTTACCAACAGACATACACCACACAGGCATTTACCAACAGACATACGCCACACAGGCTTTTACAAACATAGACCACACAGGCATTTACCAACAGACATACACCACACAGGCTTTTACAAACATAGACCACACAGGCATTTACCAACAGACATACACCACACAGGCATTTACCAACAGACATACACCACACAGGCATTTACCAACAGACATACACCACACAGGCTTTTACCAACAGACATACACCACACAGGCATTTACCAACAGACATACACCACACAGGCATTTACCAACAGACATACACCACACAGGCATTTACCAACAGACATACACCACACAGGCTTTTACCAACAGACATACACCACACAGGCATTTACCAACAGACATACACCACACAGGCTTTTACCAACAGACATACACCACACAGGCTTTACCAACAGACATACACCACACAGGCATTTACCAACAGACATACACCACACAGGCATTTACCAACAGACATACACCACACAGGCTTTTACCAACAGACATACACCACACAGGCTTTTACCAACAGACATACACCACACAGGCATTTACCAACAGACATACACCACACAGGCATTTACCAACAGACATACACCACACAGGCTTTAACCAACAGACATACACCACACAGGCATTTACCAACAGACAGACATACATCACACAGGCTTTTACCAACGCAAACGTGAGTATTATGCCTGATTCATATTTCATACACGTTTTGTGCATCGTGTCGAGCAACAACCAGGTTGTTTTTATTTTATTTAGGGTGCCTGGATCTGCCTCGGATGTTACAGGGAGTGTTTTTCAGGGAGTGTGTGTGTTTCAGGGAGTGTGTTTCAGGGAGTGTGTGTGTTTCAGGGAGTGTGTGTGTTTCTCTGTGTGTCTCTCTGGTGTGTATGACCAATGTTGACTGAATACGTTCATGTACATGTTGTGTTGTTTACATTCTGGACTTGTTTGGATTCAAGCACCGACATGTTGTGTCGAGCATGTGGGACATCAGAAGCAACTGAAAAAAGCATGTATGTATGTATGTATGTATGTATGCGTGTCACACGTGTCATTTAGGCTCTCTCTGTCAGCAGCGCAGGAGCAGTGGAGCGCCGTGCTCTCTCTCTGAGCGCAGAGAGTGGGGAGTGGGAGGGGCGAGCGCGCACACTATCTTCTTAAAGAGACAGGCTGCATTTTCACGGATTTGGACATCATATCGCTACATTATACACATACTCCCGTCTCCCCCTTAAATATTTTTTTTTTGCGAATCTGCGCTGATCTCATAAAAGACCTATGAAATCCTCAGGACGGAAATCCGTCCCCAGGACGGAGAACTTTAAGCCCTGCGTGTGTGTGTGTGTGTGTGTGTGTGTGTGTGTGTGGTAGTCACCTCTGCTGCGGCGCACCATCTCCTGTCGTGCTCCGATGGTTCCCAGTATGGCCTCCTCCAGACGGGCCTTCATGTCCTGAGACTTCTTGAACGTCAGGCTGTTGATCCTCTCCAGAGTCTTCTTGCCCTGCAAACCCCGCCATGGACAACAATGGACATCAATGACACTCTCTAACATGAGGTGGAAGATTGTTCCACAGTGTGGGCCCTACAACAGAAAACCATCTGCCTGTTGGTCCCTGCTGGTCCAATGTCTTTTTGAATGGGGGTGTGTGGACGAATACAGATCAATCTGGGCATCCTTGACATGAAATGGTTTGAGAACCACTTGGTGTAGTGTGCTAGGAACTATATTTATATTGGTGTAGTGTGCTAGGAACTATATTTATATTGGTGTAGTGTGCTAGGAACTATATTTATATTGGTGTAGTGTGCTAGGAACTATATTTATATTGGTGTAGTGTGCTAGGAACTATATTTATATTGGTGTAGTGTGCTAGGAACTATATTTATATTGGTGTAGTGTGCTAGGAACTATATTTATATTGGTGTAGTGTGCTAGGAACTATATTTATATTGGTGTAGTGTGCTAGGAACTATATTTATATTGGTGTAGTGTGCTAGGAACTATATTTATATTGGTGTAGTGTGCTAGGAACTATATTTATATTGGTGTAGTGTGCTAGGAACTATATTTATATTGGTGTAGTGTGCTAGGAACTATATTTATATTGGTGTAGTGTGCTAGGAACTATATTTATATTGAACCACTTGGTGTAGTGTGCTAGGAACTATATTTATATTGAACCACTTGGTGTAGTGTGCTAGGAACTATATTTATATTGAACCACTTGGTGTAGTGTGCTAGGAACTATATTTATATTGCAGTATAGTAAAAAAAAAATATATATATATAAAAAGGGGGAACAAAAGCCAAGGCCAATCTAAAGTTTCAAAACATTAGGAGGCTGACCTCAGTTACTGTGATGTAACACGACACAACTACAGTTAATTAATGTGTGCGTTGCATTTAGGTGTGCCAATGTGCAAGCACGGATTGTATTAATACTGTAGACTACTGTCTACAGTATGCACATTGGCACATCCAAATGTAACACACCCACTGTTAAATTGAATAGCTGCAGATGTGTTGCTTACGTTGAACCTACAAATATGTCTACATAACATGATAAATCACAGTTGTCATGGATAGTGCTACTGCCTGGGGGTTTAAGTACAATTACTGTACATAATATAAAAGTAACTGTAGTGTGTTCTGTGCCAAGTAAAAGTATTCCAAAGCGTACCTTGTACTCCAAGCAGGACACACAGAGGTAGCGTACTGTACCTTGTACTCTAAGCAGGACACACAGAGGTAGCTTACTGTACCTTGTACTCAAAGCAGGACACACAGAGGTAGTTACTGTACCTTGTACTCAAAGCAGGACACACAGAGGTATTGTACTGTACCTTGTACTCAAAGCAGGACACACAGAGGTAGTTACTGTACCTTGTACTCCAAGCAGGACACACAGAGGTAGCGTACTGTACCTTGTACTCCAAGCAGGACACACAGAGGTAGCGTACTGTACCTTGTACTCAAAGCAGGACACACAGAGGTATTGTACTGTACCTTGTACTCAAAGCAGGACACACAGAGGTATTGTACTGTACCTTGTACTCTAAGCAGGACACACAGAGGTAGCATACTGTACCTTGTACTCTAAGCAGGACACACAGAGGTAGCATACTGTACCTTGTACTCTAAGCAGGACACACAGAGGTAGCTTACTGTACCTTGTACTCTAAGCAGGACACACAGAGGTAGCGTACTGTACCTTGTACTCAAAGCAGGACACACAGAGGTAGCATACTGTACCTTGTACTCAAAGCAGGACACACAGAGGTAGTGTACCTTGTACTCTAAGCAGGACACACAGAGGTAGCATACTGTACCTTGTACTCTAAGCAGGACACACAGAGGTAGCATACTGTACCTTGTACTCTAAGCAGGACACACAGAGGTAGTTACTGTACCTTGTACTCTAAGCAGGACACACAGAGGTAGCATACTGTACCTTGTACTCTAAGCAGGACACACAGAGGTAGTTACTGTACCTTGTACTCTAAGCAGGACACACAGAGGTAGCATACTGTACCTTGTACTCAAAGCAGGACACACAGAGGTAGTTACTGTACCTTGTACTCAAAGCAGGACACACAGAGGTAGCTTACTGTACCTTGTACTCAAAGCAGGACACACAGAGGTAGTTACTGTACCTTGTACTCAAAGCAGGACACACAGAGGTAGTTACTGTACCTTGTACTCAAAGCAGGACACACAGAGGTAGCGTACTGTACCTTGTACTCAAAGCAGGACACACAGAGGTAGCGTACTGTACCTTGTACTCAAAGCAGGACACACAGAGGTAGTTACTGTACCTTGTACTCAAAGCAGGACACACAGAGGTAGTTACTGTACCTTGTACTCAAAGCAGGACACACAGAGGTAGTTACTGTACCTTGTACTCAAAGCAGGACACACAGAGGTAGCGTACTGTACCTTGTACTCAAAGCAGGACACACAGAGGTAGCATACTGTACCTTGTACTCAAAGCAGGACACACAGAGGTAGTTACTGTACCTTGTACTCAAAGCAGGACACACAGAGGTAGCATACTGTACCTTGTACTCAAAGCAGGACACACAGAGGTAGCGTACTGTACCTTGTACTCAAAGCAGGACACACAGAGGTAGCATACTGTACCTTGTACTCAAAGCAGGACACACAGAGGTAGCGTACTGTACCTTGTACTCAAAGCAGGACACACAGAGGTAGCGTACTGTACCTTGTACTCTAAGCAGGACACACAGAGGTAGCATACTGTACCTTGTACTCAAAGCAGGACACACAGAGGTAGCATACTGTACCTTGTACTCTAAGCAGGACACACAGAGGTAGTTACTGTACCTTGTACTCAAAGCAGGACACACAGAGGTAGCATACTGTACCTTGTACTCTAAGCAGGACACACAGAGGTAGCGTACTGTACCTTGTACTCAAAGCAGGACACACAGAGGTAGCATACTGTACCTTGTACTCTAAGCAGGACACACAGAGGTAGTTACTGTACCTTGTACTCAAAGCAGGACACACAGAGGTAGCATACTGTACCTTGTACTCAAAGCAGGACACACAGAGGTAGCATACTGTACCTTGTACTCTAAGCAGGACACACAGAGGTAGTTACTGTACCTTGTACTCAAAGCAGGACACACAGAGGTAGCATACTGTACCTTGTACTCAAAGCAGGACACACAGAGGTAGCATACTGTACCTTGTACTCAAAGCAGGACACACAGAGGTAGCATACTGTACCTTGTACTCTAAGCAGGACACACAGAGGTAGTTACTGTACCTTGTACTCAAAGCAGGACACACAGAGGTAGCATACTGTACCTTGTACTCTAAGCAGGACACACAGAGGTAGTTACTGTACCTTGTACTCAAAGCAGGACACACAGAGGTAGCATACTGTACCTTGTACTCAAAGCAGGACACACAGAGGTAGCATACTGTACCTTGTACTCTAAGCAGGACACACAGAGGTAGTTACTGTACCTTGTACTCAAAGCAGGACACACAGAGGTAGCATACTGTACCTTGTACTCAAAGCAGGACACACAGAGGTAGCATACTGTACCTTGTACTCAAAGCAGGACACACAGAGGTAGCATACTGTACCTTGTACTCCAAGCAGGACACACAGAGGTAGTTACTGTACCTTGTACTGTAAGCAGGACACACAGAGGTAGTAACTGTACCTTGTACTGAAGCAGGACACACAGAGGTAGCGTACTGTAGTAACTGTACCTTGTACTCAAAGCAGGACACACAGAGGTAGTTACTGTACCTTGTACTGTAAGCAGGACACACAGAGGTAGCATACTGTACCTTGTACTCAAAGCAGGACACACAGAGGTAGCATACTGTACCTTGTACTCAAAGCAGGACACAGAGGTAGCATACTGTACCTTGTACTCAAAGCAGGACACACAGAGGTAGCATACTGTACCTTGTACTCAAAGCAGGACACACAGAGGTAGCATACTGTACCTTGTACTCAAAGCAGGACACACAGAGGTAGCATACTGTACCTTGTACTCCAAGCAGGACACACAGAGGTAGTTACTGTACCTTGTACTGTAAGCAGGACACACAGAGGTAGTAACTGTACCTTGTACTGAAGCAGGACACACAGAGGTAGCGTACTGTAGTAACTGTACCTTGTACTCAAAGCAGGACACACAGAGGTAGTTACTGTACCTTGTACTGTAAGCAGGACACACAGAGGTAGCATACTGTACCTTGTACTCAAAGCAGGACACACAGAGGTAGCATACTGTACCTTGTACTCAAAGCAGGACACAGAGGTAGCATACTGTACCTTGTACTCAAAGCAGGACACACAGAGGTAGTTACTGTACCTTGTACTCAAAGCAGGACACACAGAGGTAGCATACTGTACCTTGTACTCAAAGCAGGACACACAGAGGTAGTTACTGTACCTTGTACTGTAAGCAGGACACACAGAGGTAGTAACTGTACCTTGTACTGAAGCAGGACACACAGAGGTAGCGTACTGTACCTTGTACTCAAAGCAGGACACACAGAGGTAGCATACTGTACCTTGTACTCAAAGCAGGACACACAGAGGTAGCATACTGTAGTAACTGTACCTTGTACTCAAAGCAGGACACACAGAGGTACTGTACCTTGTACTCAAAGCAGGACACACAGAGGTACTGTACCTTGTACTCAAAGCAGGACACACAGAGGTGCAGCAGCTCCAACAGGCGGTTGATCTGCAGCACGGACAGGTCAGACACCCAGCGCTCCAGCAGAGAGCCGTCGGCGTTCTTCAGCACCCACAGGAAGCACACCAGCAGAGTCCTGCTGCACTCTGCAGACAGAGAGCTGCACTGACGCCCTGCCTGCACACACACACACACACACACACACACACACACACACACACACACACACACACACACACACACACACACACACACACACACACACACACACACACACACACACACACACACACACACACACACACACACACACACACACACACACACACACACACACACACACACACACACACACACACACACACACACACACACACACACACACACACTTGTATCACTATACTTGCGAGGACACTGCAGACAGAGAGCTGCACTGACGCCCTGCCTGAGGATGATGGACACATGTCACACACACACACGTTTGTTGTGAGGACGTCAACGTTTTAACCCATTTAGACCCGAGGGCGATTCTACAAAAGCCTTCTAGATCAGTAGTTAGTTCTCAAACGCTTTTACAATTCAAAATTATTCAACATATATAATATGATATAATATAATATAATAACAACATTTCCAGTTGTCCAGAAGCGGCAACAATCCGCATTTGGCATGCCTGACAAAGAACTCCATATGCCATTCTGACCGGGCACCCATTTTGGTGTCATCATGTCGTGCTTTAGCTATTGAAAAATAGCAGATCTACAAGCTCGTATCGCGCCACCGAGTGGCGCGATACGAGCTTGTAGGTCTGCTATTTTTGAAAAATCGAAGAGCGACTGACATTTTTTGAATCTGATCTCAGGTCGGAATGGGTTCATCAGACCAGTGTGTGTCCGGCGGAAACCTCGTATGAATCTGATCTCAGGTCAGAATGGGTTCATCAGACCAGTGTGTCCCCGGCGGAAACCTCGTATGAATCTGATCTCAGGTCAGAATGGGATATATGGGCATATAAGGGACACATAACTGGGCGAGGCGTGTTCCACAACACCACAATGATGCGTGACCTCGCCCTTTGTTAGCCTTGATCACACCTGATCACCCCCCAACGGGCACTGTTGATACTCCCATTCTGACCTGAGATCAGATTCATACGAGGTTTCCGCCGGACACACACTGGTCTGATGAACCCATTCTGACCCGAGATCAGATTCTAAAAATGTCAGTCGCTCTTCGATTGTTCAAAAATAGCAGACCTACAAGCTCGTATCGCGCCACTCGGTGGCGCGATATGAGCTTGTAGATCTGCTATTTTTCAATAGCTAAAGCATAACATGATGCCAACACCAAAATGGGTGCCCGGTCAGAATGGGCTAGTATCGCTAAAAGCATCACGTCTCTGTGTGTACCTGTATTTCCACGTTTCGGTCTAAACGACCTTCATCATGCGTATCCTTGATGACAGTGTGCGGTACCCTTTTCTTCTCAAGAATTAAACATGTAAATGATAGCAAAAATGTATTGCGATGATCTCAAATCATTGCCTTTAGGCGATTATGTAATAACTGTGACTGTGTGTGTGTGTGTGTGTGTGTGTGTGTGTGTGTGTAGGCAGAGAGACAGCACTGTCCTCCCAGACAGACAGAGGCTGACCTCCGACCTGTGGGTCTGTGGTGCCCCACCCCGCCCCCCCCCCCCCCCCCCCCCGAAGGAGTGACCCCAACGACCCCTGCCGCCATCACTCACCGCCGTGGGCAGGGCAAATGGGTTGGCTTTGGCGTGCGGCAGCGGGGAACCGGCGATCGCCATGGCAACAGACTGACTGATGGTGTTGCCGCCGTCTGGGTCGCCGTCGTCGACGTAGGCGGAGGCGTGCCGGGCGCGGGCAGACGAGGGGTCTGTGGAGAAAAGGCACGTGTGATGAAACACAGACATGACGAAGCTGTCAGGGCAGAAAACCTTGTGTTTCCATAATTAGACTTTCACATCAACCCATTCTGACCTGAGATCAGATTCATACGAGGTTTCCGCCGGACACACACTGGTCTGATGAACCCATTCTGACCTGAGATCAGATTCTAAAAATGTCAGTCGCTCTTCGATTTTTCAAAAATAGCAGACCTACAAGCTCGTATCGCGCCACTCGGTGGCGCGATATGAGCTTGTAGATCTGCTATTTTAAAATAGCTAAAGCATAACATGATGCCGACACCAAAATGGGTGCCCGGTCAGAATGGGTTAATGAACCCATCAAGATCTGAGGCCCATTCGACAAATGTCTGAAATCTGTACTTCTCACACTTTCTAAATGTTGCAAAGAAATTGCAGATGTACAAGCTCGCAGCGTGGCACGAAGTGAGCTTGTCTTCTTTGTACATTTGCTATTTCTTTGAATAGTCAACACAAAAATCGAAAATGACAGATGCTTTCCTGGTAAACTGACTGAAAAACTAGTGAAAATAGCTAGTCCGAGGATTTAAAAATATTGAACCACTGAAAAGTATATTAACAAGAGCTTGTGACTAAATAATAACTGGATCCATTGGGACACAGGTATTCTTTTTCCATTTAATGAAAGGAAACGGTTTTAGACAGACTGAAACCGTGTATGTCCAAAACAGTAAATAGAAATTACAACAACAACAAAAACCATTGAAAAGGAAAAGCGACGTCGCTGCCCAACTAACCGCTGAAGTCGTGGAGCTGCGGCAGGCTGTCCATGGTGATGGGGATGAGTGGCAGGTAGAGCTGGGCTATGTGGGCCCTGACCTGAGGGTCGGTGTAGCGGGGGTCAGCGTCGTGGCTGCACAGCAACGAGTGGACCGCACTGATGGCCTTCTTATGGAGGAAGAACACTCTGGGAAATAGAATACCACTACGATAAGGACCTTCTTATGGAGGAAGAACACTCTGGGAAATAGAATACCACTACGATAAGGACCTTCTTATGAAGGAAGAACACTCTGGGGAATAGAATACCACTACGTTAAGGACCTTCTTATGGAGGAAGAACACTCTGGGAAATAGAATACCACTACGTTAAGGACCTTCTTATGGAGGAAGAACACTCTGGGAAATAGAATACCACTACGATAAGGACCTTCTTATGAAGGAAGAACACTCTGGGGAATAGAATACCACTACGTTAAGGACCTTCTTATGGAGGAAGAACACTCTGGGAAATAGAATACCACTACGATAAGGACCTTCTTATGGAGGAAGAACACTCTGGGAAATAGAATACCACTACGATAAGGACCTTCTTATGGAGGAAGAACACTCTGGGGAATAGAATACCACTACGTTAAGGACCTTCTTATGAAGGAAGAACACTCTGGGGAATAGAATACCACTACGTTAAGGACCTTCTTATGGAGGAAGAACACTCTGGGAAATAGAATACCACTACGTTAAGGACCTTCTTATGGAGGAAGAACACTCTGGGGAATAGAATACCACTACGTTAAGGACCTTCTTATGGAGGAAGAACACTCTGGGAAATAGAATACCACTACGTTAAGGACCTTCTTATGGAGGAAGAACACTCTGGGGAATAGAATACCACTATGTTAAGGACCTTCTTATGGAGGAAGAACACTCTGGGGAATAGAATACCACTACGTTAAGGACCTTCTTATGGAGGAAGAACACTCTGGGGAATAGAATACCACTACGTTAAGGACCTTCTTATGGAGGAAGAACACTCTGGGGAATAGAATACCACTACGTTAAGGACCTTCATATGGAGGAAGAACACTCTGGGGAATAGAATACCACTACGTTAAGGACCTTCTTATGGAGGAAGAACACTCTGGGGAATAGAATACCACTACGTTAAGGACCTTCTTATGGAGGAAGAACACTCTGGGGAATAGAATACCACTACGATAAGGACCTTCTTATGGAGGAAGAACACTCTGGGGAATAGAATACCACTACGTTAAGGACCTTCTTATGGAGGAAGAACACTCTGGGGAATAGAATACCACTACGTTAAGGACCTTCTTATGGAGGAAGAACACTCTGGGGAATAGAATACCACTACGTTAAGGACCTTCTTATGGAGGAAGAACACTCTGGGGAATAGAATACCACTACGTTAAGGACCTTCTTATGGAGGAAGAACACTCTGGGGAATAGAATACCACTACGTTAAGGACCTTCTTATGGAGGAAGAATACTCTGGGGAATAGAATACCACTACGTTAAGGACCTTCTTATGGAGGAAGAACACTCTGGGGAATAGAATACCACTACGTTAAGGACCTTCTTATGGAGGAAGAACACTCTGGGGAATAGAATACCACTACGTTAAGGACCTTCTTATGGAGGAAGAACACTCTGGGGAATAGAATACCACTACGTTAAGGACCTTCTTATGGAGGAAGAACACTCTGGGGAATAGAATACCACTACGTTAAGGACCTTCTTATGGAGGAAGAACACTCTGGGGAATAGAATACCACTACGTTAAGGACCTTCTTATGGAGGAAGAACACTCTGGGGAATAGAATACCACTACGTTAAGGACCTTCTTATGGAGGAAGAACACTCTGGGGAATAGAATACCACTACGTTAAGGACCTTCTTATGGAGGAAGAACACTCTGGGGAATAGAATACCACTACGTTAAGGACCTTCTTATGGAGGAAGAACACTCTGGGGAATAGAATACCACTACGTTAAGGACCTTCTTATGGAGGAAGAACACTCTGGGGAATAGAATACCACTACGTTAAGGACCTTCTTATGGAGGAAGAACACTCTGGGGAATAGAATACCACTACGTTAAGGACCTTCTTATGGAGGAAGAACACTCTGGGGAATAGAATACCACTACGTTAAGGACCTTCTTATGGAGGAAGAACACTCTGGGGAATAGAATACCACTACGTTAAGGACCTTCTTATGGAGGAAGAACACTCTGGGGAATAGAATACCACTACGTTAAGGACCTTCTTATGGAGGAAGAACACTCTGGGGAATAGAATACCACTACGATAAGGACCTTCTTATGGAGGAAGAACACTCTGGGGAATAGAATACCACTACGTTAAGGACCTTCTTATGGAGGAAGAACACTCTGGGGAATAGAATACCACTACGTTAAGGACCTTCTTATGGAGGAAGAACACTCTGGGGAATAGAATACCACTACGTTAAGGACCTTCTTATGAAGGAAGAACACTCTGGGGAATAGAATACCACTACGTTAAGGACCTTCTTATGGAGGAAGAACACTCTGGGGAATAGAATACCACTACGATAAGGACCTTCTTATGGAGGAAGAACACTCTGGGGAATAGAATACCACTACGATAAGGACCTTCTTATGGAGGAAGAACACTCTGGGGAATAGAATACCACTACGTTAAGGACCTTCTTATGGAGGAAGAACACTCTGGGGAATAGAATACCACTACGTTAAGGACCTTCTTATGGAGGAAGAACACTCTGGGGAATAGAATACCACTACGTTAAGGACCTTCTTATGGAGGAAGAACACTCTGGGGAATAGAATACCACTACGTTAAGGACCTTCTTATGGAGGAAGAACACTCTGGGGAATAGAATACCACTACGTTAAGGACCTTCTTATGGAGGAAGAACACTCTGGGGAATAGAATACCACTACGTTAAGGACCTTCTTATGGAGGAAGAACACTCTGGGGAATAGAATACCACTACGTTAAGGACCTTCTTATGGAGGAAGAACACTCTGGGGAATAGAATACCACTACGTTAAGGACCTTCTTATGGAGGAAGAACACTCTGGGGAATAGAATACCACTACGTTAAGGACCTTCTTATGGAGGAAGAACACTCTGGGGAATAGAATACCACTACGTTAAGGACCTTCTTATGGAGGAAGAACACTCTGGGGAATAGAATACCACTACGTTAAGGACCTTCTTATGGAGGAAGAACACTCTGGGGAATAGAATACCACTACGTTAAGGACCTTCTTATGGAGGAAGAACACTCTGGGGAATAGAATACCACTACGATAAGGACCTTCTTATGGAGGAAGAACACTCTGGGGAATAGAATACCACTACGTTAAGGACCTTCATAATGGAGGAAGAACACTCTGGGGAATAGAATACCACTACGTTAAGGACCTTCTTATGGAGGAAGAACACTCTGGGGAATAGAATACCACTACGTTAAGGACCTTCTTATGGAGGAAGAACACTCTGGGGAATAGAATACCACTACGTTAAGGACCTTCATATGGAGGAAGAACACTCTGGGGAATAGAATACCACTACGTTAAGGACCTTCTTATGGAGGAAGAACAC
The DNA here is from genome assembly GCF_964188405.1 of Protomyctophum parallelum. NCBI lineage: Eukaryota > Metazoa > Chordata > Actinopteri > Myctophiformes > Myctophidae > Protomyctophum > Protomyctophum parallelum. The sequence continues at coordinate 2,819,942 of NC_139708.1, read as the reverse complement.
TCTGGGGAATAGAATACCACTACGATAAGGACCTTCTTATGGAGGAAGAACACTCTGGGGAATAGAATACCACTACGTTAAGGACCTTCTTATGGAGGAAGAACACTCTGGGGAATAGAATACCACTACGATAAGGACCTTCTTATGGAGGAAGAACACTGAGGGAATAGAATACCACTACGTTAAGGACCTTCATATGGAGGAAGAACACTCTGGGGAATAGAATACCACTACGTTAAGGACCTTCTTATGGAGGAAGAACACTGAGGGAATAGAATACCACTACGTTAAGGACCTTCATATGGAGGAAGAACACTCTGGGGAATAGAATACCACTACGTTAAGGACCTTCATATGGAGGAAGAACACTCTGGGGAATAGAATACCACTACGTTAAGGACCTTCTTATGGAGGAAGAACACTCTGGGGAATAGAATACCACTACGTTAAGGACCTTCTTATGGAGGAAGAACACTCTGGGGAATAGAATACCACTACGTTAAGGACCTTCTTATGGAGGAAGAACACTCTGGGGAATAGAATACCACTACATTAAGGACCTTCTTATGGAGGAAGAACACTCTGGGGAATAGAATACCACTACGTTAAGGACCTTCTTATGGAGGAAGAACACTCTGGGGAATAGAATACCACTACGTTAAGGACCTTCATATGGAGGAAGAACACTCTGGGGAATAGAATACCACTACGTTAAGGACCTTCTTATGGAGGAAGAACACTCTGGGGAATAGAATACCACTACGTTAAGGACCTTCTTATGGAGGAAGAACACTCTGGGGAATAGAATACCACTACGTTAAGGACCTTCTTATGGAGGAAGAACACTCTGGGGAATAGAATACCACTACGTTAAGGACCTTCTTATGGAGGAAGAACACTCTGGGGAATAGAATACCACTACGATAAGGACCTTCTTATGGAGGAAGAACACTCTGGGGAATAGAATACCACTACGTTAAGGACCTTCTTATGGAGGAAGAACACTCTGGGGAATAGAATACCACTACGTTAAGGACCTTCTTATGGAGGAAGAACACTCTGGGGAATAGAATACCACTACGTTAAGGACCTTCTTATGGAGGAAGAACACTCTGGGGAATAGAATACCACTACGTTAAGGACCTTCTTATGAAGGAAGAACACTCTGGGGAATAGAATACCACTACGTTAAGGACCTTCTTATGGAGGAAGAACACTCTGGGGAATAGAATACCACTACGATAAGGACCTTCTTATGGAGGAAGAACACTCTGGGGAATAGAATACCACTACGATAAGGACCTTCTTATGGAGGAAGAACACTCTGGGGAATAGAATACCACTACGTTAAGGACCTTCTTATGGAGGAAGAACACTCTGGGGAATAGAATACCACTACGTTAAGGACCTTCTTATGGAGGAAGAACACTCTGGGGAATAGAATACCACTACGTTAAGGACCTTCTTATGGAGGAAGAACACTCTGGGGAATAGAATACCACTACGTTAAGGACCTTCTTATGGAGGAAGAACACTCTGGGGAATAGAATACCACTACGATAAGGACCTTCTTATGGAGGAAGAACACTCTGGGGAATAGAATACCACTACGATAAGGACCTTCTTATGGAGGAAGAACACTCTGGGGAATAGAATACCACTACGTTAAGGACCTTCTTATGGAGGAAGAACACTCTGGGGAATAGAATACCACTACGTTAAGGACCTTCTTATGGAGGAAGAACACTCTGGGGAATAGAATACCACTACGTTAAGGACCTTCTTATGGAGGAAGAACACTCTGGGGAATAGAATACCACTACGTTAAGGACCTTCTTATGGAGGAAGAACACTCTGGGGAATAGAATACCACTACGTTAAGGACCTTCTTATGGAGGAAGAACACTCTGGGGAATAGAATACCACTACGTTAAGGACCTTCTTATGGAGGAAGAACACTCTGGGGAATAGAATACCACTACGATAAGGACCTTCTTATGGAGGAAGAACACTCTGGGGAATAGAATACCACTACGTTAAGGACCTTCTTATGGAGGAAGAACACTCTGGGGAATAGAATACCACTACGTTAAGGACCTTCTTATGGAGGAAGAACACTCTGGGGAATAGAATACCACTACGTTAAGGACCTTCTTATGGAGGAAGAACACTCTGGGGAATAGAATACCACTACGATAAGGACCTTCTTATGGAGGAAGAACACTCTGGGGAATAGAATACCACTACGTTAAGGACCTTCTTATGGAGGAAGAACACTCTGGGGAATAGAATACCACTACGTTAAGGACCTTCTTATGAAGGAAGAACACTCTGGGGAATAGAATACCACTACGTTAAGGACCTTCTTATGGAGGAAGAACACTCTGGGGAATAGAATACCACTACGTTAAGGACCTTCTTATGGAGGAAGAACACTCTGGGGAATAGAATACCACTACGATAAGGACCTTCTTATGGAGGAAGAACACTCTGGGGAATAGAATACCACTACGTTAAGGACCTTCTTATGGAGGAAGAACACTCTGGGGAATAGAATACCACTACGTTAAGGACCTTCATATGGAGGAAGAACACTCTGGGGAATAGAATACCACTACGTTAAGGACCTTCTTATGGAGGAAGAACACTCTGGGGAATAGAATACCACTACGTTAAGGACCTTCTTATGAAGGAAGAACACTCTGGGGAATAGAATACCACTACGTTAAGGACCTTCTTATGGAGGAAGAACACTCTGGGGAATAGAATACCACTACGTTAAGGACCTTCTTATGGAGGAAGAACACTCTGGGGAATAGAATACCACTACGTTAAGGACCTTCTTATGGAGGAAGAACACTCTGGGGAATAGAATACCACTACGATAAGGACCTTCTTATGGAGGAAGAACACTCTGGGGAATAGAATACCACTACGTTAAGGACCTTCTTATGGAGGAAGAACACTCTGGGGAATAGAATACCACTACGTTAAGGACCTTCTTATGGAGGAAGAACACTCTGGGGAATAGAATACCACTACGTTAAGGACCTTCTTATGGAGGAAGAACACTCTGGGGAATAGAATACCACTACGTTAAGGACCTTCTTATGGAGGAAGAACACTCTGGGGAATAGAATACCACTACGTTAAGGACCTTCTTATGGAGGAAGAACACTCTGGGGAATAGAATACCACTACGTTAAGGACCTTCTTATGGAGGAAGAACACTCTGGGGAATAGAATACCACTACGATAAGGACCTTCTTATGGAGGAAGAACACTCTGGGGAATAGAATACCACTACGTTAAGGACCTTCTTATGGAGGAAGAACACTCTGGGGAATAGAATACCACTACGTTAAGGACCTTCTTATGGAGGAAGAACACTCTGGGGAATAGAATACCACTACGTTAAGGACCTTCTTATGGAGGAAGAACACTCTGGGGAATAGAATACCACTACGTTAAGGACCTTCTTATGGAGGAAGAACACTCTGGGGAATAGAATACCACTACGTTAAGGACCTTCTTATGGAGGAAGAACACTCTGGGGAATAGAATACCACTACGTTAAGGACCTTCTTATGGAGGAAGAACACTCTGGGGAATAGAATACCACTACGTTAAGGACCTTCTTATGGAGGAAGAACACTCTGGGGAATAGAATACCACTACGTTAAGGACCTTCTTATGGAGGAAGAACACTCTGGGGAATAGAATACCACTACGTTAAGGACCTTCTTATGGAGGAAGAACACTCTGGGGAATAGAATACCACTACGTTAAGGACCTTCTTATGAAGGAAGAACACTCTGGGGAATAGAATACCACTACGTTAAGGACCTTCTTATGGAGGAAGAACACTCTGGGGAATAGAATACCACTACGTTAAGGACCTTCATATGGAGGAAGAACACTCTGGGGAATAGAATACCACTACGTTAAGGACCTTCTTATGGAGGAAGAACACTCTGGGGAATAGAATACCACTACGTTAAGGACCTTCTTATGGAGGAAGAACACTCTGGGGAATAGAATACCACTACGTTAAGGACCTTCTTATGGAGGAAGAACACTCTGGGGAATAGAATACCACTACGTTAAGGACCTTCTTATGAAGGAAGAACACTCTGGGGAATAGAATACCACTACGTTAAGGACCTTCTTATGGAGGAAGAACACTCTGGGGAATAGAATACCACTACGTTAAGGACCTTCTTATGGAGGAAGAACACTCTGGGGAATAGAATACCACTACGTTAAGGACCTTCTTATGGAGGAAGAACACTCTGGGGAATAGAATACCACTACGTTAAGGACCTTCATATGGAGGAAGAACACTCTGGGGAATAGAATACCACTACGTTAAGGACCTTCTTATGGAGGAAGAACACTCTGGGGAATAGAATACCACTACGTTAAGGACCTTCTTATGGAGGAAGAACACTCTGGGGAATAGAATACCACTACGTTAAGGACCTTCTTATGGAGGAAGAACACTCTGGGGAATAGAATACCACTACGTTAAGGACCTTCTTATGGAGGAAGAACACTCTGGGGAATAGAATACCACTATGTTAAGGACCTTCTTATGGAGGAAGAACACTCTGGGGAATAGAATACCACTACGTTAAGGACCTTCTTATGGAGGAAGAACACTCTGGGGAATAGAATACCACTACGTTAAGGACCTTCTTATGGAGGAAGAACACTCTGGGGAATAGAATACCACTACGATAAGGACCTTCTTATGGAGGAAGAACACTCTGGGGAATAGAATACCACTACGTTAAGGACCTTCTTATGGAGGAAGAACACTCTGGGGAATAGAATACCACTACGTTAAGGACCTTCTTATGGAGGAAGAACACTCTGGGGAATAGAATACCACTACGTTAAGGACCTTCTTATGGAGGAAGAACACTCTGGGGAATAGAATACCACTACGTTAAGGACCTTCTTATGGAGGAAGAACACTCTGGGGAATAGAATACCACTACGATAAGGACCTTCATATGGAGGAAGAACACTCTGGGGAATAGAATACCACTACGATAAGGACCTTCTTATGAAGGAAGAACACTCTGGGGAATAGAATACCACTACGATAAGGACCTTCTTATGGAGGAAGAACACTCTGGGGAATAGAATACCACTACGTTAAGGACCTTCTTATGGAGGAAGAACACTCTGGGGAATAGAATACCACTACGTTAAGGACCTTCTTATGGAGGAAGAACACTCTGGGGAATAGAATACCACTACGTTAAGGACCTTCTTATGGAGGAAGAACACTCTGGGGAATAGAATACCACTACGTTAAGGACCTTCTTATGGAGGAAGAACACTCTGGGGAATAGAATACCACTATGTTAAGGACCTTCTTATGGAGGAAGAACACTCTGGGGAATAGAATACCACTACGTTAAGGACCTTCTTATGGAGGAAGAACACTCTGGGGAATAGAATACCACTACGATAAGGACCTTCTTATGGAGGAAGAACACTCTGGGGAATAGAATACCACTACGTTAAGGACCTTCTTATGGAGGAAGAACACTCTGGGGAATAGAATACCACTACGTTAAGGACCTTCTTATGGAGGAAGAACACTCTGGGGAATAGAATACCACTACGTTAAGGACCTTCTTATGGAGGAAGAACACTCTGGGGAATAGAATACCACTACGATAAGGACCTTCATATGGAGGAAGAACACTCTGGGGAATAGAATACCACTACGTTAAGGACCTTCTTATGGAGGAAGAACACTCTGGGGAATAGAATACCACTACGTTAAGGACCTTCTTATGGAGGAAGAACACTCTGGGGAATAGAATACCACTATGTTAAGGACCTTCTTATGGAGGAAGAACACTCTGGGGAATAGAATACCACTACGTTAAGGACCTTCTTATGGAGGAAGAACACTCTGGGGAATAGAATACCACTACGTTAAGGACCTTCTTATGGAGGAAGAACACTCTGGGGAATAGAATACCACTACGTTAAGGACCTTCTTATGGAGGAAGAACACTCTGGGGAATAGAATACCACTACGATAAGGACCTTCTTATGGAGGAAGAACACTCTGGGGAATAGAATACCACTACGTTAAGGACCTTCTTATGGAGGAAGAACACTCTGGGGAATAGAATACCACTACGTTAAGGACCTTCTTATGGAGGAAGAACACTCTGGGGAATAGAATACCACTACGTTAAGGACCTTCTTATGGAGGAAGAACACTCTGGGGAATAGAATACCACTACGTTAAGGACCTTCTTATGGAGGAAGAACACTCTGGGGAATAGAATACCACTACGTTAAGGACCTTCTTATGGAGGAAGAACACTCTGGGGAATAGAATACCACTACGTTAAGGACCTTCTTATGGAGGAAGAACACTCTGGGGAATAGAATACCACTACGTTAAGGACCTTCTTATGGAGGAAGAACACTCTGGGGAATAGAATACCACTACGTTAAGGACCTTCTTATGGAGGAAGAACACTCTGGGGAATAGAATACCACTACGTTAAGGACCTTCTTATGGAGGAAGAACACTCTGGGGAATAGAATACCACTACGTTAAGGACCTTCTTATGGAGGAAGAACACTCTGGGGAATAGAATACCACTACGTTAAGGACCTTCATATGGAGGAAGAACACTCTGGGGAATAGAATACCACTACGTTAAGGACCTTCTTATGGAGGAAGAACACTCTGGGGAATAGAATACCACTACGTTAAGGACCTTCTTATGGAGGAAGAACACTCTGGGGAATAGAATACCACTACGTTAAGGACCTTCTTATGGAGGAAGAACACTCTGGGGAATAGAATACCACTACGTTAAGGACCTTCTTATGGAGGAAGAACACTCTGGGGAATAGAATACCACTACGTTAAGGACCTTCTTATGGAGGAAGAACACTCTGGGGAATAGAATACCACTACGTTAAGGACCTTCTTATGGAGGAAGAACACTCTGAGGAATAGAATACCACTACGTTAAGGACCTTCTTATGGAGGAAGAACACTCTGGGGAATAGAATACCACTACGTTAAGGACCTTCTTATGGAGGAAGAACACTCTGGGGAATAGAATACCACTACGATAAGGACCTTCTTATGGAGGAAGAACACTCTGGGGAATAGAATACCACTACGTTAAGGACCTTCTTATGGAGGAAGAACACTCTGGGGAATAGAATACCACTACGTTAAGGACCTTCTTATGGAGGAAGAACACTCTGGGGAATAGAATACCACTACGTTAAGGACCTTCTTATGGAGGAAGAACACTCTGGGGAATAGAATACCACTACGTTAAGGACCTTCTTATGGAGGAAGAACACTCTGGGGAATAGAATACCACTACGTTAAGGACCTTCTTATGGAGGAAGAACACTCTGGGGAATAGAATACCACTACGTTAAGGACCTTCTTATGGAGGAAGAACACTCTGGGGAATAGAATACCACTACGTTAAGGACCTTCTTATGGAGGAAGAACACTCTGGGGAATAGAATACCACTACGTTAAGGACCTTCTTATGAAGGAAGAATACCACAGAATCTTTGAATGCAGATTGCGGCCCCTAGATGTCACAGAGGCTAATTCTTTTTGGGTTCTACCCGTTGCTGGCTGTCTGAATACCAAAAAAAAAGAAAAGGACATTAAAATGTTGACATATTATTGCTTATAGCAGCTTTAAGAGGTTAGGGGTTTCGGTTAGAGTTAGGCCTGATTTCTGCTTAGTTGCACTGAGGTGTCACGCACTGGAAAACAACCGCCTTTATTCAGCTATTTTGATGCCTCACAAGTATAATAATACAAGTGTGTGTGTGTGTGTGTGTGTGTGTGTGTGTGTGTGTGTGTTTGTGTGTGTGTGTGTGTGTGTGTGTGTGTGTGTGTGTGTGTTTGTGTGTGTGTGTGTGTGTGTGTGTGTGTGTGTGTGTATGAGCCCACCCCTCTCCGTCGGGCTCCAGAATGAGAGAGAGCTCGCTGAGCAGCAAGCCAGACAGGAAGTGCTGCTGGCGGAACGGGACAGAGAGCTCAAACATGCTGGCCACGCCCCCGTCCTGAACCATGCTGGAAAACGCTGAACTCTGAGGACACACACACACACACACACACACACACACACACACACACACACACACACACACACACACACACACAGAGGAATGATGAAGACCATGTTGATATCATCGTCGTCATCATCATCATGAGGGAAGAATACAGTCGACAGTCGAAAAAGTGAGCTCAACGGGCTAAATATAATCTTAAAAACAGAAGGTTGAAAGTTGGGAGGATTTAGAGAGGAAATGAACATGCAAGAACGGATTACATCATCGTGGTTACCTCACCCAGCTTGTGGAGATATTGTTTCACCAATTAAGGAAGGACAAATAAAGAACCAAACCAAAACCAACGGAAATTTTAAGGTCTTCCATAAATTAGAAAACAAATGTTTAAAGGTATATTCAGTGATTTCACTCAAAAAACCTCGTTTTTGGCTGTGGGACCCAGCCTTTCGTCCAATCAGGATAGAGAGTCAAAAACGAAACCTAAGGTTTTTTGACCCCCAGGGGTTAACTGGGGACAGGGAGGAACTCCTTATATGGCCAGCACACTCTATAGTAGGGAGGATTATCACAACAAAACAAAAAAATAAGTGATATTTGAATTAAGTGAAATCACTGAATATACCTTTAAAAAGTTGTGAAAATAGCCAATCTACAAGCTCACAACTCGGCGCTTAGCGACACATTGTGAACTTGTAGGTCGGCGAATTTTCACTAGATTGCACATGAGAGCTTTCGGACTTGTAAGAAGGCGTCAGTAGAAATGCATTGTATTGCATGTGAATAAGTGATGGGACATGCTCTTTGTCTGGAACAGAAGAAACAAGACAACAGGACATTAGATGCTTTAGGAAATCACTGCCATTCTTATATATTCTTTTAACCCATTCTGACCGGGCACCCATTTTGGTGTTGGCATCATGTTATGCTTTAGCTATTGAAAAATAGCAGATCTACAAGCTCATATCGCGCCACCGAGTGGCGCGATACGAGCTTGTAGGTCTGCTATTTTTGAAAAAAATCGAAGAACGACTGACATTTTTAGAATCTGATCTCAGGTCAGAATGTGGTACCTGTGAGGTAGTGGAGGACGTAGAAGGGGAGGGGGAGGCCGGTGGGCTGAGGGTGGAGCAGGGCAGGTTGAGGGTGACGTAGTGCTCGTGGCTGCTCACTATGCGGGTGAAGTCCATCCTCAGGGCGCTCAGAGAGCTGGGGCTCTGGGCCGTGTGCAGCATTTTGGCAATCTGAGAACGAACAGAGCACAGTTGGTGATATTCAGATTGTTTAGTCCATTTCCAGGAAAAGTAACAGTTTTGGAGGTACAAAGTGTCTCCCTGACAGAGAAGATATGTTAAGAGTAGTTGAATGCGTCTGTGTCTGTGTGTGTGTGTGTGTGTGTGTGTGTGTGTGTGTGTGTGTGTGTGTGTGTGTGTGTGTGTGTGTGTGTGTGCACCTGTTTGTAGTAGGTGCGGATGAGGTTGAACACAAAGCCGCGGTCCATGAGAGACAGCAGGTCGTTGAGGAAGAAGGCCAGACTGCTGTTCAGTCTCTCCACAAGCTCCACATCCTGACAAGCAGACATAGATTCAGTTAATGTTAATGACAGGCGATAATGGTGCATCAACAACAACAGAGCAACATTAGCGCGTGATCTGATCGGGTGGTGCTGCTGATCAGCATTCTCCTAAAGGCCGCAATTTGTTTCTTGCTTATCTCTGGAACACTGGCTTTGCAACTTTTTGTTGGCTCCTCAGCCCACTGAAAACAAAAAGGCACTTAGATCCAAGTGAACAATCCATTTCTTGGTTTGCTCATGTAGTGCAGGGGTCTGCAACCTTTTTTAATTGAAGTGCCATGTTTTTAATTACTACATAGTGTGCCATATCAACATAATTTGAATGGCACCACATACAAAATTCCAACATATTTTGATTGTCCACAAATATAACCTTTTTAAATATTTTCTTTCACATTATTATAATGATCATTAGACTCAGAGCAATAACCCACCCCAGAGTTATAATGAATGTAGAACGTGCAGGATGTAATTTACATACAAATGTGAAGGACTACATTTATTTGACTACATTGTTTTCAATAGTTTATTTTAAACCAAAAATACTCTCTCACAAACTTCTGCCAGTGAGCCAGTGATCACCCTCCTTTGTGCCAATGGTGGCACTGGTGCCTAAGGTTGCCTACCCCTGGTGTAGTGGCATGGTGTTTTGGGGTTCTGTTCCGTACCTTATGGCATCGACTGGCGATATCTGCACTTATGGCACAGACGAGAGCAGCAATGTCGTCCACGAAGCGGTCAGGGAAGCGCTGGCGTCTGGGAAAATCCAGCCTGTTGGACAGGAATAAGTGATGGGACATGCTCTTTGTCTGGAACAGAAGAAACAAGACAACAGGACATTAGATGCTTTAGGAAATCACTGCCATTCTTATATATTCTTTTAACCCATTCTGACCGGGCACCCATTTTGGTGTTGGCATCATGTCGTGCTTTAGCTATTGAAAAATAGCAGATCTACAAGCTCATATCGCGCCACCGAGTGGCGCGATACGAGCTTGTAGGTCTGCTATTTTTTTTTAAAAATCGAAGAACGACTGACATTTTTAGAATCTGATCTCAGGTCAGAATGGGTTCATCAGACCAGAACAGGTAATGGATTAACCCATTCTGAACGGGCACCCATTTTGGTGTCAGCATCATGTTATGCTTTAGCTATTGAAAAATAGCAGATCTACAAGCTCATAGCGCGCCACAAAGTGGTGCGCTACGAGCTTGTAGGTCTGCTATTTTTTTTAAATCGAAGAACGACCGACATTTTTTTAATCTGATCTCAGGTCAGAATGGGTTACTCAGACCAGTGTGTGTCCAGTGGAAACCTCGTATGAATCTGATCTCAGGTCAGAATGGGTTAACAATGGACTCTGTATGTACTCATTATAAGATGTAACAATAAAAAGTATTGAATTATAGTCACCGTTGTAAAAAGATACAAAACACAAACAATACATACACGTACATTTTCTCCTTTTGTTTCACCGTTTTGGTAAATCACAGACAAATAATACATTCCACAATGCCTCTTCCAACTTATTCTGAAACGATCAAGATCCATGCACTTTGCCTCCATTGTGTATGAGGCAACTCCAGATGTTCCTGTGTGTGTCAAGTATGTAAGGTCGATCAAGTGGAACCAGTGGTGGAATGTAATGGAGTACATTTACTTAAGTACAATTTTGAAGTATTTGTACTTTAATTGAGTATTTTCAATTTCTAATACTCCACTGCATCTCGGATCCAAATATTGTACATTTACTTTACTTACATTTATTACATACTAGTTACTTTCTGAGCTTGTAGATCTGCTATTTTCAAAGATATTTGTATACATTTGAAATCTTGAAATGGCACATTCTGCATAGTGAGTACAGTACATTTTGAATTTCTACATTGCAGTATTGATACTTTTACTTAAAAAACCACTGGTGTCAAGCATGTAAGGTTGATCAAGTGGAAGCGTTACTACCTTAGAGTATATATATATGAATAGAGACGGCACCCAGAGGAAATCTTGAGGCGAAATGGACATAGTGGCCGAATGAAGGTATTGCAGCCTGGCCCCAAACACATGAACGCGCTGTCCGTTGACTAACATTGTACACGTTCACGACGGGCGACGCTCGTGTGCGTTCAACGGCAGCGCGTTCATGTGTTTGGGGCCACTCACCATTGCAATCCGTCCCAGAATGCACTCTGTTCCTACACGTCCACACGTCCCAAACTCTTCTCCCTTCTGGCTCCAAAACTGTGGAATGCACTTCCCATTGCAGTCAGAACTGCAGCATCACTCCCAATCATCCGCCGTAGCCTGAAAACCCACCTTTTCAGACTCCATCATGGCCCATAGCACTTACCCTAACCCCTTAGATAGCATTTCTGTTGCCTTAGATAGCATTTGACACAGACTTATAGCATGTTATGTAGACAGCACTATAATTGTATTGTATATAGTCATAGCACGCCATAGTACATATGTATAGCATAGTAGTAAATATGTATAGTTTATATGTATAGTGTATGTATAGTTTCATTATATAGATATTCCACTGTTACTTTCTTAGCTTACGCATGTTTCATGATATTGATAAATGCTTTTATGTGATGTATTCCCATGCTTTTGTTCTTGCTTAAATGTAAGTCGCTCTGGATTAAGAGCGTCTGCTAAATGCCTAAATTGTAAATTGTAATTGAATCCGCCTCATGCGCTTTTGAGCAACTTAATGCAAGTGGATGGGAGGAGAACTGGGGTGTCTTCTCTATAGATATATATACTCTATGGTTACTACTGACCATGAGCTGGAAGAAGAACCAGGCCTGCTGCAGGGCGGCCTCTCTCACGGCACTGGTGCTGACCACCCACTGCAGGGCCAGCTCCTCATGGAGCAGCTACGCAGGGACCAGCACACACACACACACACACACACACACACACACACACACACACACACACACACACACACACACACACACACACACACACACACACACACACACACACACACACACACACACACACACACACACACACACACACACACACACACACACACACACACACACACACACACACAGGAAAAAACACACACAAACTATGTTCATTCTCAGTTTACACCAGGAAAACAACTTGTGGTAGGACTAAAGGTCATTACACACTGGCGAATTAGCGATGCGAATAAGCGATCTGAAAATGCGAAATATTGCATGTTGCAGTTCGCCTGCGAATCTCTGCAAAATACGACACCAGAGCGAACAAATAAAAGCGAAAACGGTCGCATTTTCGCACATTCGCACATTCGCCACTGATGTGGAAGCTTGCATGGACTTCAATTGTTTCTTTTTAAATTCGAATTATTCGCACGAATATATCGCGTCGCCAATTCGCCAGTGTGTAATGACCTTTAGACTCCGCTGCACTGACTACACCATTATAAGATTAAAGACTGGCTCCATTTGCTCCATTGAACTGTAATTGTGGTGCGTGGAGATTGATTTGCTCAACACCAACAACTCATTGGAATGAATGGGTCTGTCCTTAATTTACATGAAAACGTTTGGAGATCAAAACAAAGTTTTTTCAAACTATGGACTGTGAAATAGTAAAGAACAAAGGGGGCTTTAACACTGGCCATAAATTCCAGTAATGAAAAGGGAACGGTTAACACTTTATATGTTATGCTGAATCCTACATAAGAAACCAAGTTCAAAGACTTCAATAACAAACGACCACACACACGTATAAATGGAAAAATGATGGACAACAATGAATGTTAAGACAATGTGTTAGTATGTTTTAGTGTTTATGCCAGGTTTACCTTCTTGGCAATCTGCCTTGTGGGAACTGAACAGAAGCTGGAGCTGTCCAGAAAGGCAGACATGCGATTGCAGCCGCGCTCACTTGCCTGACATGGAGTGGTGGTGAGGGTGGACAACACAGAGATGAGGACGACAAACAGGATGTGAGGAAAGCATGGAGAAGAGATGGCTGCGCATGGCCAGAGAACGCCTTCCTTCCTTTACAAACAAAAAGCTGCCATTTCTCCCAGTAAATCTATCGTCAGTCAAACTCAACTTCTTCACAGTTTGTTCATTTCTACCCGCCGCGTTCTTATTTTGGGCCATGTCATAGCGAAAACACTTTCAAGGAGCAGCTCTATAATCTCACAATCTCTTGTGACCTTGTAGATCTGCTTAAACATGTTCAATGTAAGTATACAATAGGGCTTAAGTGGTTGACTCAGAGTTTAACCCAGAGTTAAATTATCACGCAAGATTTCTCTGCTGTGTTCAATGGGTTACTAGGAAAATGACCTAATCTTGCACTTGCGACTGACGGACAGCTTTGACCCCACTGGTTTAATGTCTCTCCCCAGTGGGATAGAAGCGGTGCGCCAATTTCCTCAAGGCTTTAACCAAAGCTAAATAGAGCTTGAAAGGATGATCTCTGAAGAATGCACATAAACAGACAGACAAGACAGACAGACAGAGAGAGGACAGTGTGGGTCAGAGACACAGACAGGCAGTGGCAGACGGTGACACCCAGATTCAACCCCTGAGAATGGAGGAGACAGTCAGGCAGAGGCGGGCGCAGTGGGAGGATGGTGGTGGTGATGTGGGACTGAGTGATTCTGGGATGGGGGAAAAAAGACCACGAGGGGTGAAGTTGAGTGCACTGTACAGGGACGGGAGGGAGGGAGGGGGGAGGGGAGGGTAGAGGGGCGGTTTGGCACCTGCTTGAGCTCACAGCTGGAGTTGGGGTTCCGACGTAGCACAGCCCGGGAGCCCCCGGGGGCGTAAGCAGAGTTTACCCAGGAGTGGGAGCGATCTATCCCCTGCCATCACAGCCACCAGACAGACAGAAACACACACGCACGCACGCACGCACGCGCACAGACCAAGAGCAGCGACAGGCGGGGAGGAAGAGAGGGAAAGAAGGGAGATCACGATAAGGACAGATTAATGGAACAAGAGGACAGGGAGGGAGGAGTAGAGAGTAGACAATAAACTAAAAGAACAGTGGAGGGGGGGGGGGGGAAGGAAACACAACAGACAGAGGCAACACAGCGTGATTTGGATAATTGGCATCAGTAGTGCAATTAATTGTTGGTACAGAAGTTCATACGCAGTTAACTCCAGAGTTCTAAAGGTAAAAACTAAATACCTGTGAGAAGTTGGAACCTGTTGAAAATAACACCTGCACAGCCAAACCCAGTGGATTTTACTACAGTATACGTAGGTATGCACATGGTCAACAACATCAATCTATTAAATAACACCTGCACAGCCAAATCCAGTGGATTTGACTACAGTATACGTAGGTATGCACATGGTCAACATCACAACACAGGACAAAAGATAGAGGCTGCACAATGCAACATTTAGCACTATATTGACTGATTTATACTTTGCTGCGTATAAATCAAAAGTTAAAACACAAAAACACAAGCTTGCTCTGACGTCTCACTATTCCACTGTCAAAAACAAATAAGCAGGCAATTCTGCTGACACGAGTGATGCTCTGGCTAAAGCAGTGGTTCTCATCAACCTGTGGGTCAGGTCCGGACGGTCAGGACCCCACATCATTTAAAACCATCTAAACCAGTGGTTCTCATCAACCTGTGGGTCAGGTCCGGACGGTCAGGACCCCACATCATTTTGGGGGTCCCCAGAGGACAGTAAAGTGACAATGTAGTAAGGACCTTTTTAATACCTAAAATAAAAAGATAAGAAATGTAAAGACCATTACTGCATCAAAAGTAATCAACCAGAATATACTATTAAAAACTGTCACGGGTTGTGACAGATCATGACAATAAACAAAAGGTTTTGGGCCGATCAAATTAGAAAGAAGAAAATAAAAGGCAGGGTACAACACTTTTTGTTTTGTTTTTCTTCTTACTAATTATTTGATCGTCCCAAAACATTGTGTTTATGGTCATGATTTGTCACAACTCGAGTTGGCTTTGTCCGCGGCTTTGTTTAACGTCTTTAAATAAATACTTTTTGAAAAGCCTATGGGGAAAGTTAATGCCTATGGGGAAAGTTAAAGCCTATGGGGAAAGTTAAAGCCTATGGGGAAAGTTAAAGCCTATGGGGAAAGTTAAAGCCTATGGGGAAAGTTAAAGCCTATGAGGAAAGTTAAAGCCTATGGGGAAAGTTAAAGCCTATGGGGAAAGTTAAAGCCTATGGGGAAAGTTAAAGCCTATGGGGAAAGTTAAAGCCTATGGGGAAAGTTAAAGCCTATGAGGAAAGTTAAAGCCTATGGGGAAAGTTAAAGCCTATGGGGAAAGTTAATGCGGAATTATTTCCTGGGCCACTAGTCGTTCTGAAAGGGGGCGGGACTGCGATCTATGGAAACGAGTCAAACTAAATGTAATAACTCAACAGGCGTTCCCCAGTTCAAATAGGATTATTTTGGGGGGTTGTGCTCAGCCTGAAAAGGCTGAGAACCACTGTGCTAAACCAGTGGTTTGGGGGTCCTTGAGGGGGTTCCAGGTGGTCCCCAAGCTAAATGATAGAGACTTGGAAACCAAATGGACCCTTATGGGTTCATTTGGTTTCATTTTACACTCTCAAGAGTTAAATTATTGTTAAACATCTGCATTACTTAAGTTAATTTGCAAGAAGAGAATGTAGAAGATTGTTATTTTGATTAGCCTGTTATCTCTCCTATGGTACCAACATCAATACAGCATGGAATTGTGGACATTAGGGTCTGCAAGGCTGAATCACATAAAATGGTGGTCCGTGGCTCAAATGCCAAAAAAAAGAATGGGCCTTGTTGAGCTGGGACTCGATTAAAAGAAATAATCTAATTAATCAGAGGCTTTGCGATGAAATTAATCTAGATTAATCGCATTTTAATCGCATATCAATATTCAACCCGAGAACAGCGAGAAACCTTTTTTTTTAATGTTTTTTTGGTATCCCAGTGAATCAATGAATAGTGACTACAGGATGCCACTCATTTTCAACATTTTACTGTCATTAATATACCTGTTGTGGAAATAATAATAAAAGTCACCCCATTCTGTGTTGCCTAGAACTGGAGGTCTGAAAAAAATTAGTAACAGTAACAAGTACATCTCAGTGACATCACAAAGCTGTACTTACTTCATATTGTTACTGTTTTTTGTCAGACCTCCAGTTCTAGGCAACACAAAATGGGGTGACTTTTTATTATTTCCAGTTTTCAGTACTATAGAAAAGCGCCCAGTGAGAAACGTTCCGCGGTGAAAAAAAAGGTGTGATTAATTTATCTGTAGTTAATCGCGATTCATTTTTCTGTAGTTAATTAATCTAAATTAATCGCAATTAGTCCCGGCCCTAGGGCCTTGATATGAAAAGGGTTGAGAACCACTGTGCTAAACAACTACAATATACCCATGCACGCATGCGGTCACCATGCATGCATGCGGTCACCAAGGAGAGGTCCAGCCCACCTTGCTCCCTATGATGCGCTGCACCTCCTCATCAGGAGAAGCAGGCGAGGAGGTTGCCAGGTCAGGGTTGGAGTTGCTGATGCTCTTGGAGCGGGCCAGGTGCAGGCTGCTGGGCCGGGCCGTCGCACGCGATAACGTAGCATACTGGATGGGCATGTCATAGGCTGGGCTCCCGGCTAGACAGTTAAAGAGGGACGGAGATATTCATGAGACAGTTGGTACACTTCGTCTACACCAGGGGTGGGAAACTGTGACGATGGAGAGGGCCACTATATTTCCACACTCACTCCAGAGGCCCACATTGCATATTACCGTCTACAAGCTCAAAAACGCACTGCACTGCGACACGTTTTGAGCTTGTAGATAGTTAAAAAATATTGCTATTTTTTTCTATATTTGAATTGCAATCCTGATTTTCCTTTTTTTTCTATTTTTGAATTGCAATCCTGACAAGGAACATTTTTATTTAATTTCAAATGCAATTAGTTAGTCATGTTAACTTTATGAACTAAATACAAATACACTGGACATAAAGAAAAGACAAGAACATTTTAATACTAGTCATTAAAGCTGCTATAAGAAATATTATCTCAAAATATTAATGATTCATTTAATTTAGTCTCTGTGACACATCTAGGGGCCGTAATCTGCATTCAAGCTTTGTCATTTGTCGAAAACATACCCGGTCGCAGTGACTAACCAATCAGGAAGCAGACAGGCAAATCGACCAATGACAATTGCTGGCTGTCTGAATACCAAAAAATAAAAAAAATAAAAAGGTCATTAAAATGTTGACATATTATTGCTTATAGCAGCTTTAAGCTACATATAAGTAATTAAAGCAGGTCGTGTTTGCATGTTTGGAAATGTAACAGCTGAAAACAATAATAATATATTAGACTGACCAGTAGGGGTCAGCAGAGACTAAATTGGAAGAAAATAAATACAATTATTGGAAGAATGAATAGATAAATAGTGTGTGTGTGTGTGTGTGTGTGTGTGTGTGTGTTCCTTTTTTTAGTGGAGTGACATGCAGCAAAGGTTGTGGAGATCAGGATTGGAAGCCGTCAACACAGCATTAGCAGCCCCTAGGTGCCCAGATGTCTAGGCCAGTCGTCCATGTCTACATAGATACAAATACTGACAACTGGTCAAGTATTGAGTTTGACACTAAAAAAAGAAATACAAAAGAATTGACGCTCAACGCAAATTTAAAACAGCCTGATCTGGTAATGATTAGAAAACGATACAGATATCTATTTTTGCAGGCTTATTATTATAATTTTTTTAATATTCTGTTTATTTTTCACAAAATACACAGAACACCCGTCTTTTGCAGGCTTATTGTAGCTAACTAACAGCTATTTCTCGGATGATCGACCGTTCATGTCAGTTGCCAAGGCAGCGGTTTATAAACCTGACATTCACAAAGGCTGGACCGTTCAGGGAAGCCGTGTTATATTGTTTACCACCCCGAAACGCTCCATAAACGGGGATGTGAGGAACCGTCCAAACACAATTACAGGACATTAAAACGCTCCCTAAACGGGGATGTGAGGAACCGTCCAAACACAATTACAGGACATTAAAACGGTCCCTAAACGGGGGATGTGAGGAACCGTCCAAACACAATTACAGGACATTAAAACGCTCCATAAACGGGGATGTGAGGAACCGTCCAAACACAATTACAGGACATTAAAACGGTCCCTAAACGGGGGATGTGAGGAACCGTCCAAACACAATTACAGGACATTAAAACGGTCTATAAACGGGGATGTGAGGAACCGTCCAAACACAATTACAGGACATTAAAACGGTCCCTAAACGGGGGATGTGAGGAACCGTCCAAACACAATTACAGGACATTAAAACGGTCCCTAAACGGGGGATGTGAGGAACCGTCCAAACACAATTACATGACATTAAAACGCTCCATAAACGGGGGATGTGAGGAACCGTCCAAACACAATTACAGGACATTAAAACGCTCCATAAACGGGGATGTGAGGAACCGTCCAAACACAATTACAGGACATTAAAACGGTCCCTAAACGGGGATGTGAGGAACCGTCCAAACACAATTACATGACATTAAAACGCTCCCTAAACGGGGGATGTGAGGAACCGTCCAAACACAATTACAGGACATTAAAACGGTCTATAAACGGGGATGTGAGGAACCGTCCAAACACAATTACAGGACATTAAAACGGTCCCTAAACGGGGATGTGAGGAACCGTCCAAACACAATTACAGGACATTAAAACGCTCCATAAACGGGGATGTGAGGAACCGTCCAAACACAATTACAGGACATTAAAACGGTCCCTAAACGGGGGATGTGAGGAACCGTCCAAACACAATTACATGACATTAAAACGGTCCCTAAACGGGGATGTGAGGAACCGTCCAAACACAATTACAGGACATTAAAACGCTCCCTAAACGGGGATGTGAGGAACCGTCCAAACACAATTACAGGACATTAAAACGCTCCCTAAACGGGGGATGTGAGGAACCGTCCAAACGGTCCCTAAACGGGGGATGTGAGGAACCGTCCAAACACAATTACAGGACATTAAAACGGTCCATAAACGGGATGTGAGGAACCGTCCAAACACAATTACAGGACATTAAAACGGTCCCTAAACGGGGATGTGAGGAACCGTCCAAACACAATTACAGGACATTAAAACGGTCCCTAAACGGGGGATGTGAGGAACCGTCCAAACACAATTACATGACATCTCATGAAATTGAGTTGTAGAGTGATCTGCGGTAAAGGTTTCAGCTATGGGGTGACTCACCATGTTTCGGCGGTGGGCGGGTGGATGTATGACTCACCATGGGGGTGTGTGGGGGGCTCGGCGGTGGGCAGGTGGATGTATGACTCACCATGGGGGTGTGTGGGGGGCTCGGGGGTGGGCAGGTGGATGTACTCACCATGGGGGTGTGTGGGGGGCTCGGGGGTGGGCAGGTGGATGTACTCACCATGGGGGTGTGTGGGGGGCTCGGCGGTGGGCAGGTGGATGTATGACTCACCATGGGGGTGTGTGGGGGGCTCGGGGGTGGATGTATGTAGACTCACCATGGGGGTGTGTGGGGGGCTCGGGGGTGGGCAGGTGGATGTAGACTCACCATGGGGGTGTGTGGGGGGCTCGGGGGTGGATGTATGTAGACTCACCATGGGGGTGTGTGGGGGGCTCGGGGGTGGGCAGGTGGATGTAGACTCACCATGGGGGTGTGTGGGGGGCTCGGGGGTGGGCAGGTGGATGTAGACTCACCATGGGGGTGTGTGGGGGGCTCGGCGGTGGACAGGTGGATGTAGACTCACCATGGGGGTGTGTGGGGGGCTCGGGGTGGGCAGGTGGATGTAGACTCACCATGGGGGTGTGTGGGGGGCTCGGGGGTGGGCGGGTGTATGTAGACTCACCATGGGGGTGTGTGGGGGGCTCGGGGGTGGACAGGTGTATGTAGACTCACCATGGGGGTGTGTGGGGGGCTCGGGGGTGGGCAGGTGGATGTAGACTCACCATGGGGGTGTGTGGGGGGCTCGGGGGTGGGCGGGTGTATGTAGACTCACCATGGGGGTGTGTGGGGGGCTCGGGGGTGGACAGGTGGATGTAGACTCACCATGGGGGTGTGTGGGGGGCTCGGGGGTGGGCAGGTGGATGTAGACTCACCATGGGGGTGTGTGGGGGGCTCGGGGGTGGGCAGGTGGATGTAGACTCACCATGGGGGTGTGTGGGGGGCTCGGGGGTGGACAGGTGGATGTACTCACCATGGGGGTGTGTGGGGGGCTCGGGGGTGGGCAGGTGGATGTAGACTCACCATGGGGGTGTGTGGGGGGCTCGGGGGTGGACAGGTGGATGTAGACTCACCATGGGGGTGTGTGGGGGGCTCTGGGGTGGACAGGTGGATGTACTCACCATGGGGGTGTGTGGGGGGCTCGGGGGTGGGCAGGTGGATGTAGACTCACCATGGGGGTGTGTGGGGGGCTCGGGGGTGGACAGGTGGATGTAGACTCACCATGGGGGTGTGTGGGGGGCTCGGGGGTGGACAGGTGGATGTAGACTCACCATGGGGGTGTGTGGGGGGCTCGGGGGTGGACAGGTGGATGTACTCACCATGGGGGTGTGTGGGGGGCTCGGGGGTGGGCAGGTGGATGTAGACTCACCATGGGGGTGTGTGGGGGGCTCGGGGGTGGACAGGTGGATGTAGACTCACCATGGGGGTGTGTGGGGGGCTCGGGGGTGGGCAGGTGGATGTAGACTCACCATGGGGGTGTGTGGGGGGCTCGGGGGTGGACAGGTGGATGTAGACTCACCATGGGGGTGTGTGGGGGGCTCGGGGGTGGACAGGTGGATGTAGACTCACCATGGGGGTGTGTGGGGGGCTCGGGGGTGGACAGGTGGATGTAGACTCACCATGGGGGTGTGTGGGGGGCTCGGGGGTGGACAGGTGGATGTAGACTCACCATGGGGGTGTGTGGGGGGCTCGGGGGTGGACAGGTGGATGTACTCACCATGGGGGTGTGTGGGGGGCTCGGGGGTGGGCAGGTGGATGTAGACTCACCATGGGGGTGTGTGGGGGGCTCGGGGGTGGACAGGTGGATGTACTCACCATGGGGGTGTGTGGGGGGCTCGGGGGTGGACAGGTGGATGTAGACTCACCATGGGGGTGTGTGGGGGGCTCGGGGGTGGACAGGTGGATGTACTCACCATGGGGGTGTGTGGGGGGCTCGGCGGTGGACAGGTGGATGTAGACTCACCATGGGGGTGTGTGGGGGGCTCGGCGGTGGGCAGGTGGATGTAGACTCACCATGGGGGTGTGTGGGGGGCTCGGGGGTGGGCAGGTGGATGTAGACTCACCATGGGGGTGTGTGGGGGGCTCGGGGGTGGACAGGTGGATGTAGACTCACCATGGGGGTGTGTGGGGGGCTCTGCGGTGGGCAGGTGGATGTAGACTCACCATGGGGGTGTGTGGGGGGCTCGGCGGTGGACAGGTGGATGTAGACTCACCATGGGGGTGTGTGGGGGGCTCGGGGGTGGGCGGGTGTATGTAGACTCACCATGGGGGTGTGTGGGGGGCTCGGGGGTGGACAGGTGGATGTAGACTCACCATGGGGGTGTGTGGGGGGCTCGGGGGTGGGCAGGTGGATGTAGACTCACCATGGGGGTGTGTGGGGGGCTCGGGGGTGGGCGGGTGTATGTAGACTCACCATGGGGGTGTGTGGGGGGCTCGGGGGTGGACAGGTGGATGTAGACTCACCATGGGGGTGTGTGGGGGGCTCGGGGGTGGGCAGGTGGATGTAGACTCACCATGGGGGTGTGTGGGGGGCTCGGGGGTGGGCAGGTGGATGTAGACTCACCATGGGGGTGTGTGGGGGGCTCGGGGGTGGACAGGTGGATGTACTCACCATGGGGGTGTGTGGGGGGCTCGGGGGTGGGCAGGTGGATGTAGACTCACCATGGGGGTGTGTGGGGGGCTCGGGGGTGGACAGGTGGATGTAGACTCACCATGGGGGTGTGTGGGGGGCTCTGGGGTGGACAGGTGGATGTACTCACCATGGGGGTGTGTGGGGGGCTCGGGGGTGGGCAGGTGGATGTAGACTCACCATGGGGGTGTGTGGGGGGCTCGGGGGTGGACAGGTGGATGTAGACTCACCATGGGGGTGTGTGGGGGGCTCGGGGGTGGACAGGTGGATGTAGACTCACCATGGGGGTGTGTGGGGGGCTCGGGGGTGGACAGGTGGATGTACTCACCATGGGGGTGTGTGGGGGGCTCGGGGGTGGGCAGGTGGATGTAGACTCACCATGGGGGTGTGTGGGGGGCTCGGGGGTGGACAGGTGGATGTAGACTCACCATGGGGGTGTGTGGGGGGCTCGGGGGTGGGCAGGTGGATGTAGACTCACCATGGGGGTGTGTGGGGGGCTCGGGGGTGGACAGGTGGATGTAGACTCACCATGGGGGTGTGTGGGGGGCTCGGGGGTGGACAGGTGGATGTAGACTCACCATGGGGGTGTGTGGGGGGCTCGGGGGTGGACAGGTGGATGTAGACTCACCATGGGGGTGTGTGGGGGGCTCGGGGGTGGACAGGTGGATGTAGACTCACCATGGGGGTGTGTGGGGGGCTCGGGGGTGGACAGGTGGATGTACTCACCATGGGGGTGTGTGGGGGGCTCGGGGGTGGGCAGGTGGATGTAGACTCACCATGGGGGTGTGTGGGGGGCTCGGGGGTGGACAGGTGGATGTACTCACCATGGGGGTGTGTGGGGGGCTCGGGGGTGGACAGGTGGATGTAGACTCACCATGGGGGTGTGTGGGGGGCTCGGGGGTGGACAGGTGGATGTACTCACCATGGGGGTGTGTGGGGGGCTCGGCGGTGGACAGGTGGATGTAGACTCACCATGGGGGTGTGTGGGGGGCTCGGCGGTGGGCAGGTGGATGTAGACTCACCATGGGGGTGTGTGGGGGGCTCGGGGGTGGGCAGGTGGATGTAGACTCACCATGGGGGTGTGTGGGGGGCTCGGGGGTGGACAGGTGGATGTAGACTCACCATGGGGGTGTGTGGGGGGCTCTGCGGTGGGCAGGTGGATGTAGACTCACCATGGGGGTGTGTGGGGGGCTCGGGGGTGGACAGGTGGATGTAGACTCACCATGGGGGTGTGTGGGGGGCTCTGGGGTGGACAGGTGGATGTAGACTCACCATGGGGGTGTGTGGGGGGCTCGGCGGTGGACAGGTGGATGTAGACTCACCATGGGGGTGTGTGGGGGGCTCGGCGGTGGGCAGGTGGATGTAGACTCACCATGGGGGTGTGTGGGGGGCTCGGCGGTGGGCAGGTGGATGTAGACTCACCATGGGGGTGTGTGGGGGGCTCGGCGGTGGGCAGGTGGATGTAGACTCACCATGGGGGTGTGTGGGGGGCTCGGGGGTGGACAGGTGGATGTAGACTCACCATGGGGGTGTGTGGGGGGCTCGGCGGTGGGCAGGTGGATGTAGACTCACCATGGGGGTGTGTGGGGGGCTCGGGGGTGGACAGGTGGATGTAGACTCACCATGGGGGTGTGTGGGGGGCTCTGGGGTGGGCAGGTGGATGTACTCACCATGGGGGTGTGTGGGGGGCTCGGCGGTGGGCAGGTGGATGTAGACTCACCATGGGGGTGTGTGGGGGGCTCGGGGGTGGACAGGTGGATGTAGACTCACCATGGGGGTGTGTGGGGGGCTCTGGGGTGGACAGGTGGATGTAGACTCACCATGGGGGTGTGTGGGGGGCTCGGCGGTGGACAGGTGGATGTAGACTCACCATGGGGGTGTGTGGGGGGCTCGGCGGTGGGCAGGTGGATGTAGACTCACCATGGGGGTGTGTGGGGGGCTCGGCGGTGGGCAGGTGGATGTAGACTCACCATGGGGGTGTGTGGGGGGCTCGGCGGTGGGCAGGTGGATGTAGACTCACCATGGGGGTGTGTGGGGGGCTCGGGGGTGGACAGGTGGATGTAGACTCACCATGGGGGTGTGTGGGGGGCTCTGGGGTGGGCAGGTGGATGTACTCACCATGGGGGTGTGTGGGGGGCTCGGCGGTGGGCAGGTGGATGTAGACTCACCATGGGGGTGTGTGGGGGGCTCGGGGGTGGACAGGTGGATGTAGACTCACCATGGGGGTGTGTGGGGGGCTCGGGGGTGGACAGGTGGATGTAGACTCACCATGGGGGTGTGTGGGGGGCTCGGGGGTGGGCAGGTGGATGTAGACTCACCATGGGGGTGTGTGGGGGGCTCGGGGGTGGGCAGGTGGATGTAGACTCACCATGGGGGTGTGTGGGGGGCTCGGCGGTGGGCAGGTGGATGTAGACTCACCATGGGGGTGTGTGGGGGGCTCGGCGGTGGGCAGGTGGATGTAGACTCACCATGGGGGTGTGTGGGGGGCTCGGCGGTGGGCAGGTGGAAGCAGTAGTGTATGTAGGAGGCCAGCAGGTTGTTGCGGCCGTGCTGGTCCTGGTTCCCCTCCAGGTTCTTGTGGATCTGGTTGACCAACAGGGAAATGGCCTCGAAGGCTGCCCGGCCCAGGTTCACTGCAGCGTGTGAGTATATATAGGCCCGTCACAATTATTAGTATTACATAATCGCCCAATCGCAATTATTTGAGATAATCGTCACAATCGTGTTCATGTTGAAACGTTTTCATGCCTTTTCAAACATTCTACAAAAGTAGCCGAAATAGCTGATCTACAAGCTTACAACACGTCAGTTGTCGTGTGTCAGTAATTTCGTGTCCGTAATTTGTAATCCTTAATCTGTAATCTGCCCTGTGCAATTTGTGATTATGAAGCCTAAAAACTTTTTCTTTTAAATACAACTACCGTAATTTCCGGACTATAAGCCGCGGCTTTTTACCCATGATTTGAACCCTGCGGCTTATACAACGGTGCGGCTAATCTATGGATTTTTACAGCAAACGCAGAGCCATCTCAGGCTCTGAGCTAACGTAGCTGCGGCTTATAGTCCGGTGCGGTTTATAGTCCGGTGCGGCTTGTATATGGGATTTTCCCTAAATTTGGCTGGTGCGGCTTATATTCAGGTGCGGCTTATAGTCCGGAAATTACGGTAAGTTGTATTTGTGTTTTTTTGGCATTGAAAATTGGAACAAATTATGTTCAATGTAAAAAAAAAAACATTGAAATTCTTTGTGACAATTATATTAATGGTCAACTTAAATGTGTAATAATGGTAGCCCTATGTGAGAGGGGAGCTAATCAAGTCTGCCGAGATCCCTCGTTTGTACCGTTCGTTAAGCCATTCTGAACGGGGACCCATTTTGGTGTCAGCATCATGTTATGCTTTAAGCTATTGAAAAATAGCAGATCTACAAGCTCATATCGCGCCACCGAGTGGCGCGATACGAGCTTGTAGGTCTGCTATTTTTTGAAAAATCGAAGAACGACTGACATTTCTAGAATCTGATCTCAGGTCAGAATGGGTTCATCAGACCAGTGTGTGTCCGGCGGAAACCTCGTATGAATCTGATCTCAGGTCAGAATGGGTTAATGAAGGCCTCGCTCACCGATTTGCCCGGAGATGACGGGCGGGTAGACGATGAGGAGGACGAGCTTGGTGAGCAGCTGGTGGAGGAAGCGCACGCACGTGTCCAGCAGCGCCCCCCGCAGGCCCGCCATGCTGGCCTTCAGCTCGCCCTCCACGTTGGCCTCCGTGATGATGACGTCCTTCAGACGGTACGGGAACGAGTACTGCTCCAGGACGTGCACCAGCGTGAAGAACTTGTCCAGGTGAGGATCCTAATGGAAATATAGATTAACAGATTCTGTACATAGGACGTCTGAGAACGTCATAAGGACCCCGAAATATTAGTACTATTGACGTGTGAGGACGTCCTAGCGACGTCCCAGCGACGCGGGGCAAGATAAGAATATTCAGAATTTTTCCTTTTTTTTTTTTTTGGCATTTCGCTTTTCGCTTGCCGTATGCTAACGCTCAGTGCAACTATTAGCTTGTCATTGACTCCCATGTTAGCGCGGCGGAAAGAATGACTCGTATCTCCTAATCCAAGGCGCTCTCCGCGGTGATGAATGGATCGATATGCTGGCGCTTCAATTCTGCTCCTCATCCGTCTCTCCCGCAAAATATGAACGTTTTTTGGAGCATAAAACAATATATTAAGATGATCGGGGATGTGAGGTCCCTTTGTAAAGTCAACTTTTTTAGGCAAGTGTTTCCTGTTTCATGGCTTTCAAAGTAAAAGCGATCAGACAACTCTGGCACTCTATAGCCTTTATTTTGAAGGCACTTCCTGTACTAAATGTGTTAAAGAACCAGTAATAAGTGAGAGAACATAAAGTAATATAACCAGTGCTCCTCCAGAACGTACACCAGCGTGAAGAACTTGTCCAGCTGAGGATCCTACGGTGGCGCAAACATTACAATGTTTAAAAAATAAATGAGAGGAACTTCATTCAAAAAGGGAAATATGAACTAACGCCAACCCTTTCCAAACAGGCTCTCCCTTATAGCTCAACAGCATACGTGGGGAATCTGAAGTCATATCCCATCGTTTGACATGAAATCTTATGCCGAAGCTCCACTGCAGCCATCTGGCGTCCGCCAGCGCTGCGTCATCGGAGTGAACGTTTCCTTTTTAATCAATGAAGGGTACTCCACCTTTCACATATTCACCACGGCAATGCAATGCAACGCACTCAGTGGAGCACCGGCCTTACAGGAAAACATTTTCAAAAAGGTCTCGTCTCTCTCTGTACCCGAGTGTGAACAGTCTCTCTCTGTACCTGAGTGTGAACAGTCTCTCTCTGTACCTGAGTGTGAACAGTCTCTCTGTACCCGAGTGTGAACAGTCTCTCTCTGTACCTGAGTGTGAACAGTCTCTCTCTGTACCTGAGTGTGAACAGTCTCTCTCTGTACCTGAGTGTGAACAGTCTCTCTCTGTACCTGAGTGTGAACAGTCTCTCTCTGTACCTGAGTGTGAACAGTCTCTCTCTGTACCTGAGTGTGAACAGTCTCTCTCTGTACCTGAGTGTGAACAGTCTCTCTGTACCTGAGTGTGAACAGTCTCTCTCTGTACCTGAGTGTGAACAGTCTCTCTCTGTACCTGAGTGTGAACAGTCTCTCTCTGTACCTGAGTGTGAACAGTCTCTCTCTGTACCTGAGTGTGAACAGTCTCTCTCTGTACCTGAGTGTGAACAGTCTCTCTCTGTACCTGAGTGTGAACATCTCTCTCTGTACCTGAGTGTGAACAGTCTCTCTGTACCTGAGTGTGAACATCTCTCTCTGTACCTGAGTGTGAACAGTCTCTCTGTACCTGAGTGTGAACAGTCTCTCTGTACCTGAGTGTGAACAGTCTCTCTGTACCTGAGTGTGAACAGTCTCTCTCTGTACCTGAGTGTGAACAGTCTCTCTGTACCTGAGTGTGAACAGTCTCTCTGTACCTGAGTGTGAACAGTCTCTCTGTACCTGAGTGTGAACAGTCTCTCTGTACCTGAGTGTGAACAGTCTCTCTCTGTACCTGAGTGTGAACAGAGGACGCTGCCGTCACCTCCACGTTAAACACAGCCTTGTGATTATCCACCCACTTCATGCCAGGGAGCTGAACCTGGAATGGAGACACACAGACATTCAACACCGTCACACTCTGAATGGAGACACAGACATTCAACACCGTCACACTCTGAATGGAGACACACAGACATTCAACACCGTCACACTCTGAATGGAGACACACAGACATTCAACACCGTCACACTCTGAATGGAGACACACAGACATTCAACACCGTCACACTCTGAATGGAGACACACAGACATTCAACACCGTCACACTCTGAATGGAGACACACAGACATTCAACACCGTCACACTCTGAATGGAGACACACAGACATTCAACACCGTCACACTCTGAATGGAGACACACAGACATTCAACACCGTCACAAACAAACAGAGACCATTATGAGTCACGCACGCTCACACACAGTCACACACTCAGGGGTGAGGACGTGCACACACACACACACACACACACACATCAGGGGTGAGGACGTGCACATGCACACACTCACATCAGGGGTGAGGACGGAGTAGCTGGGTGGAGGCTTCTCCACAGAGACAGGCAGGCTGAAGGATCCGGTGCGTAGTCGACCATGCTGCATCAGAGGAATCCACTGTGGAGGGAAGGAACCAAGGAAACAAAGAAAGGATGTCTTTAACCTCTGGCCATGCAACATTTTGGAAATGTATAAATGGGAGTCAGGATGTGGGTGGCGGTATTGAATCTAGCCCCTCTCGAGGGCGATGGCAACAGTAGTGTACTTACAGTAGGACTAGGCAATTAACCAAATATATGTAATATGTAACGAATCCACACAAAAAGGTTCTAATATAGACAGTTGTAATAGATTTCTTAACTCTTTTACCAGTCACCAGTTTAGGCTTTGAGTGCCAATTCTCCCATTATAAAGAAATAATTTGTAATTATATTATGCATGTAATGTGCATGTCATCACCTGTACACCAGATTAGAGGAATTTTCTAAATATGGATGAAAAAATATATATATATTTTTAAGAATATAAAAAAAAAGGCATCCAGTACTTAATTGGCAATTAGACGTCTTGACATTTATGGCTACTAAACAGTTTAATATCACCTAAATTGGTTAGTCTTATTGACTAACCACTTGTATTATACTTTGTTGTACAATGGCAGCGTGCAAATATAGTGAAAATAGCCTACATTTAAAAGAAGATGAATGGTTTTAAATGGTGGTCGTATCATGTGGCCCAGCAGGCATAACTCACAGTGTAGATGAATGGTTTTAAATGGTGGTCGTATCATGAGGCCCAGCAGGCAGAACTCACAGTGTAGATGAATGGTTTTAAATGGTGGCCCAGCAGGCATAACTCACAGTGTAGCCCACCGGGGCCTCCAGGGGGGTGTTCTGTTTGGGCTGGCAGCTGATGTGATAGAAGGTGAACAGCAGGTGGTGGTTGTCTGTCAGGTTGGCAGGAATCTTCATCTTCATCTCCTCGTAGAACTCTGGAGACCTGGTTAGACGGGAGAGGAGACAGTGCTGATCTGACAGGGGGAAACAGCTCGGGAAGTCTTAAACACCATGGCTGCTCAGTTCTCAAACTGTTTCATGTCAAGGAAACCTAAATTGATGTTTTTTGGCAGCAGATATTTTTTGTAGAGACGTCATAAGAGAGGATTCTTAAAACTTATTGTTTGTTTGTTTGGAATGTTTTAGAATTCTTCAAAAATAGCAGATCTACGTGAGATGTTGTGAGCTTGTAGATCGGCTATATGTTTGAATAGCCCAAGTATAATAAGGGAATCTTCAAAGATACCCTTTTATTATATGCACTTTTGTCCTACGCACCCGTCACTAACCTTTTGAGGTGTGCTGTGCATCAGTCTTTTTCTAAAATAGAGATAAAGTATAAATATAGGGTAAAAGTGGTTACATTGACTTTGATGCCATGCAAACTAATAGGTCTCCACCAGGTGGAAAGCATGGGGAGAGAGTATGATTTGCCGTCTGTCTGTGAGCAGCTAATCTCCGGCACCGTTAACCTGGTCGATGCCAAATTTTGCACACACACTCCCTGGATGCCAACGATGAACCTCTGCCCCAAATTTTCCAGAACGGCCTTTTTTATATTACTCTTCCAGATTCTGTCCAAAGATCGTTACACACCATCTCTATAGAGCGTCGCAGTCCCTCCCCCTTTCAGAACAACGAGTGGCCCAGGAAACTAATCCCAATGCATTTTCCCCATAGGCTTTTCTTAAAGTATTTATTTAAAGACGGTTACGCCGCGGACAAAGCCAACTCGGATCGTGACAAATCATGACAATGAACACAATGTTTTGGGCCGATCAAATAATTTATAAGAAGAAAAACAAAACAAATAATGTTGTCTCCTGCCTTTATTTTCTTCTTTCTAATGATTTGATTGGCCCAAAATATTGTGTTCATTGTCATGATTTGGAACGATCCGAGTTGGCTTTGTCCGCGGCGTAACCGTCTTTAAATAAATACTTTAAGAAAAGCCTATGGGCAAAATGCATAGGGATTCATTTCCTGGGCCACTCGTCGTTCTGAAAGGGGGTGGGACACTGGGACTGCGACGCTCTATAGTCATGTGTTCAAGATGGATCTGCCCGATATTTCAAATTCCATCGAAATTGGCTAACATTGGCCTTCAACGTATGCAGGATTGGCCCTTTGGAAACAAAAAGCCTCAAATCATGAATCATGAAATGTTGGAGGAGTGAGGACGTTCTCAAGCTAAAGGAGGATAAGACAGAAGTTCCCATAATCGGTTCTAGTGAGCAGAAATAATAATAAGCAGACTTGGCAACCTGGCTGTAGAAAGTAACAGTACAGTAAAGAACTTGGGGGTCATTATTTATTCTGAATTGAAGTAAGAGCCTTACTTGTCATGGTAGATGACAGGAGTGTAGGCCTCTCTCATGAACTCTGCACAGCTGGACTTCCCGAAGATGACCTGTTGTGACGACATAATTTATACCGGTTATATTAGTGGTTATATAATCACCAGAGGGGGCTCTCTATTGCAGTTTTTTACAATGGCTATCAATCTGTTTTTCTGTAGGGTTAGGGTTGTCTGTGGGCTATATAATTAATCTCTTGTTCCTTTGAAAATGCTCGAACCTTTACACACAAGCTCAACCAAGATGAAAACAATGGATATTTACTGCCAAATATACAAATGCTGTCAAACCCTGTCAGAACAGAACTCTCTCAGAAGTTCATGTTCTAAACGTAACGTACAGTATAGGCTACAGTTGAAGTGTAACAACCGTTCACATTGTAGACTGAAACACTAATATATGTCCTGTATTCTTGTCCATTGGTATTGTGAATAGCTGTTTTAACCCATTCTGAACGGGCACCCATTTTGGTGTCAGCATCATGTTATGCTTTAGCTATTGAAAAATAGCAGATCTACAAGCTCATATCGCGCCACCGAGTGGCGCGATACGAGCTTGTAGGTCTGCTATTTTTGAAAAATCGAAGAGCGACTGACATTTTTAGAATCTGATCTCAGGTCAGAATGGGTTCATCAGACCAGTGTGTTGTCCAGTGGAAACCTCGTATGAATCTGATCTCAGGTCAGAATGGGTTAAGGTATGCAAATAGACCAATCACAGCCGAGTACTGCCAGGGTGGGAAAAGCATGTCAAAAGATTCTTCTCATAGTGCATTGTCAGAGAAGAAGATATGCGGTGTGATGTGGATGAGAACATGTGACATACGCAGAAGATTAGGAGAGGACATTTTTTTTATTCAATGCATTTTTCTGTTTGTATATTTCGTATTTCCCCCCCCACACAATGGTGAAAAAATATTGCATATTTTTGTTCTCTTTCATTAATTTCAGATTGCAAATAAAGCAATTAATGCAGTAATTCTGTGACTGTGTCTTCTCTTTTGCAAACTGTACATTGTATAAAGAGACACTGAGATGTGTTTGTTTGGTTTGTTCAATGAGATTGAACAAACCACTGTAGGGGAGACACACACATCATGACATCTGTTATTCAACAGCCAAACTTGGCTGAATTCACTTAAGGTACAACCATCAAAACACAATTGTATTCTATTTGTTGTCCTTTTCTTTCACTCTCCCTGATACAACTAAAGCCTGATTTACAGTATTAGTGAGCGCACTATGGTGTCGCTCACTAATACTGTAAATCGTATCCGCGATGCCTTGTGAGCTTGTAGATCTGCTATTTTCAGCATGGCTCAGGAAGGACATAGATTTGAGCATGTTAATGCTGAAGAGAGGACATCATGTTTCAGGCCCAGGGCTGTCCTGTGTTAGGTGGGGATGCCATTGTCCTGAGTCAGTACTGCTGCGTGATGTTGTGGAGCGTGTGAACGCATGGAATAAAGCTAAATTAAATCTCATCGACATGACTGAAAGTTTATTAATGACGTTTAGGTATTATCATTCTTTGTTGCTGCTGTTCCACATAACAGCCAACCATTTGAAGAAAACACAGATTGAGGCTTTAAACCTTTGCCTTAATCACATCCATAGAGTCATAGACACATTTATGTCTATGGAAGATGCTTCTAAAATCATGTATTCTGTTTCTAGTTGATCAGTTAAAATACTCGTAATAATCTTAAAATAACTAAGGCTAATCTTCAAAATAACTAACAAACGAAAATAGCCAATCTATGAGCGACGTGCTGCCATAGAAGACATGCTGGCTTCTATGGAATCCAAATGACTGAAATCAGTCTTGGCGCCTGAGAACTTTAACCCATTCTGAACGGGCACCCATTTTGGTGTCGGCATCATGTCATGCTTTAGCTATTGAAAAATAGCAGATCTACAAGCTCATATCGCGCCACCGAGTGGCGCGATACGAGCTTGTAGGTCTGCTATTTTTTGAAAAATCGAAGAGCGACTGACATTTTTTAGAATCTGATCTCAGGTCAGAATGGGTTCATCAGACCAGTGTGTGTCCAGTCGGAAACCTCGTATGAATCTGATCTCAGGTCAGAAGGGACTCACCGGCATGGCCAGGCTGCTGTCCTCCCCTGCCATGAACTGCACCTTCACAGCGATGTTCCTCACTGAGCCCTGGCGACTGCTGAAGTTCAGACTTTGTGGATACACGTACAGGATGTTCCTGAGCAGGACAGAGAACCACACAGAGGGCAAAGTAAGGAGGAGAACAAGGTGACAAACTGGAAGACTGTTATGCCATTACACAAACGTGGAGGAAGATATGTACTTTATTTGTTTGGTGGCCATTGTGGCCAACATTTTCACTCGGAACTAAAAAATCCACAAAACAATGGTTTGTACTGGCTCAACTGGATAACCTACCAGCCATAGTCATATTTCACTGGAAAGAATGTAGTTGTTTAATCTGGTATCAGGAATATAAGAAGTTGAACATATATTACAGTTGCTCGACACCCTATATGAATAATATAAACAAAATCCAGAGGGTCACATCACACATATTTAGAATATAATGTTAACTGGCAAGACATCCTGTTTCAGCATAACAGAAGTGACATAATTATTACTTCTCTCACAATGAAGGTCATTAATGTGAATGTGAGCTAAACGTCTGTGCAAAAATGTTGGGAGGGAGTCGTGCACTGTCTTGGACTTTGTTGATGAGCCTATACTACAGTTCATACTGGTTTCACCTTGCTTTGACTGCCAATTCTGTATCACAAATGCACATAAATCTACATGTTATAAGAGGATACACAGCCACATGTGTGACATATATCATAATAAACTTGTGTCATTACTAGAGAAGAATTGATATTGACCTTTGAGTGGGCAGCCATTTTTAATGACATAGCATTGGCATGTTCATGGTGAGACTGACCTCAACTCTTATCCAAGTCAAACAAGAGAGGACAACTGATGTTCTTAGTTTACAATGTTCAGCTGATTTTACTTAGTGAGAGGAGGACTGCAACTAAATTAAATTAAAACTAAAAGGGTTAACTTTCCATATCAAACAATCACATAAAAACACATTATAAGCCACACCAGGTGATTATTAATTATAGTCTGGAAACCAGATGAATCTGCCAGTGCAAAAAACAAAAAAAGCCCTCTGCACATTAGGTCTGGCCCGCTCGGTGTTGAATGGATTTAGCTGCTCCCCCGAAGATGTGGGGAACCAATCAGGGCCAGCATCGAAATACCCGGCAGGTTTATCACCAGAGGCATTCTTTTTAATCCGTCCCTTGGAAATGCAGGTTCCACAAAGCAGTGATATTAGTCTGGCCATGCCAGGCTCATTAGTATTGCTCAAATGAAAATTTAAAAGTGTATGGATTTAATATATAGAATAATAAAAGGGAGATTGTTATGTATGTCATGGATATTTGGGACATGAAAGACAAAATGAGTACTTCAGGAGTTGAAGACCAAGGTCAGTGAGTGATTGGACCACAGCTGAGCTAATGTTTCACTATTCACACACACACACACACACACACACACACACACACACACACACACACACACACACACACACACACACACACACACACACACACACACACACACACACACACACACACACACACACACACACACAATAAAGCACGGCACCTATCATCCAAACACAGGAAATGGGTATTATCACTGTGCAAACATCTGTGTGACTCTGATACACAGATAACTAGGAAAAGCAGAGCCTTTCTTCAACACTTTTGCAGAGCGACTGCACCAGGCGATCATTCTCCAGGGTCTGCTGGAAAGGATCAATTGCTTTTGAACTACAGAGTCAAACAGACGAGAATTAAGCTGTGGAGATGCATTGGGACCTGTGTTTGCTGCTTTGTGCAGCCGTGTGTCTGAGGCAAGTCCCTGCAAGCCCAGTGCGGACGTTTACCAAAAAGGCAAACAGGGCCGCTCCGCAAGATCAAGTGAACCTTCTGACGTACGGCGTGATCCAGTTCAGGGAGACGCTCAGTCATGTCTATGAGACCACCGAGGCTAAGATAGCTCAGATCACTACATCTGTGAGGAGCCATGAGGGGAGTCTGCAGCGGCTGGGCCAAGAGACCCAGAAGGCTGCAGAGGTGGAGAGACAGATCAAGGAGGTGCTGGGTCGGCTCCAGGTAATAAACGTGTCAACCAGATGTTTTTCTTTCCACAATAAAGATCTGATTATGACTGCTATTCTTATCCACCTAGTACATCTGCATTTCTACAGGAGCAGACAGATGCTGGTGCTTCTGCTATGCAAAGTATTTTTGAAATCCCTGTTAGATAAGCCTCGGTTCATCTGGGGCACTTTAGAGAGGGACACGGAGAAACTGTACAAGCAACTATTTGGGGTTTCCCACGGTCAAAATGGCCAATTAAAAACAACAATGCCTATGCTACAGTGTGACTTATTTAGATTCCCATGTAACTACTTTGTGCAAGGTAACAATTTACATTGTTTGAAAAAAGAAAGCTTACACTCAGTAGAGTGCATACCATGCCAATACTAAGCATTTGTTAAGATTTACCCATTTCATTTTCCACCCGATGTGACTTATTATGACCATGTACTGTACTTGAACCTTTTCCACCCACAACGTAATCATCTTTTCTGGGCAGCCTGATGCTTATTCCCATCAAGTTGCATGACGAAAATCCACCAATCCGTTCTCGATTGTGACCTTAACTTTTGGCCCCAAAAGTGAATCATCTCTTCGGCTAAGCCCACTCGATCATTATCACCAAGTTTCATGGAAATGCAATCCGTTTCTGCTTGTGCAGTTTCTCCTTCTCTCAGTTACTTTATAAACAGACAAACAAAAAGTACATTTTATCCGTCCCAGTGCAGAGTTGGAGGACAGTTTCTGTTGGAGGACAGTTTCTGTCCTCCAACTCGGATAGTGGGAACTGGAGCAGATAGTGTGTTCCTCTGCATGCGTTACGGCCTCCCGGTGACACTCCTCACTGTCAGGTGAAAAGAAGTACACGTAGCCGGCGACGCCATGTGTATCGGAGGAGACACGTGGCTGTCTGTCTAGTGTCTACACCCTCCCAACAGACCAAACAGACACGTGGTTGTCTGTCTAGTGTCTACACCCTCCCAACAGAGCAAACAGGAGGGGTTGTCTGTTTAGTGTCTACACCCTCCCAACAGAGCAAACAGGAGGGGTTGGCAGCGACAAGGACAATACAACAGAACACACAGTGGTTGTGGCTGCCAGCTGCTCCATGTGGTCAGTGGGAGGGAGTAGATGATGTACTGAGCAGATGTTTCTGTCGACAGGTCCAGATGGCAGGACTACAGGCTCAGACCAACGTGACTAAGCACAGGCTGACCTCCGTGGAGCAGGAGGAGGCATTGCTCAAGACCAAGGTGACGGATCTGGAGAAATATATCAACAACCCCTTACCCACTACCATCATAGAGCTGCAGGTAACAGACCCCCCATTGTCTCTCCACGGGACAGCCATCTCTAACACTTTAACTGACGTGCGTAAAAAACAGTGTTTCATGCATGCATGTCCACAAGGACCACACCACTGACAAAACCTCTATCTGATGAGATTACTTTACTTTTAAGTTTTCAAAACATAGCAGTGCTAAAAGTTCACAAGAACGCATCACAATGCCAGGCCTTGTAAACTGGTAGATTGGCTATGAATTACACCTGGCTATAACACCGTTGTAAAGTATAGAATAGTGGATAAGTGGTTAATCAGACTAATCATTTTAGAGCCCTACTTTTCAGCACAACTTCTGCTGCGTTTCAGAGACACACAGAAAACTTCCGTTTTATGGCTGCTAATGGAGCATTAGCACCACATATTTAAGCTCTCAGAGATGTCAAAGGACACATACAGAATGGCTGTGGTTGACAGATAATAATTAAAGTGGGTGCTTTACGTTTTACAAATGCAAATGCAATGCAGGCATGCGGCATTAACCACATGGACCTTAGCCTCCCTATTCTAGGGCGAAAAATCTGCAAAAACAGAAGACCTACAAGCTCACAACGCATAAACTATTTTCCATTAAGAGATTTGGTGATTTTGGGGAGGTAAAAGAAAAAGGGGGGGGGGAAAGAAATGAGTGGATCAAGTATACCTGGGGGACTGGGGACCCCAGTTAACCCATTTTGGGCGGGAACCCCTTTTGGTGTTAGCATTATGCTATGCTTTAGCTATTGAAAAATAGCAGATCTACACCCTACGAGCTTGTAGATCTGCTATTTTTGAAAAAACGACTGACATAGAAACATAGCTTTTTCAGAAAACTGTCAGGATGTAGAAGACATTTTTAGAATCTGATCTCAGGTCAGAATGGGTTAACGAAGTACAGTAAGCAGTGGTTTTCAACCAGTGGTCCTTGAGGGGGTTCCAGGTGGTCCCCAGCTAAAGGATGGAGAGCTGGTAACCAGGGGTCCTTGAGGGGGTTCCAGGTGGTCCCCAGCTAAAGGATGGAGAGCTGGTAACCAGGGGTCCTTGAGGGGGTTCCAGGTGGTCCCCAGCTAAAGGATGTAGAGCTGGTAACCAGGGGTCCTTGAGGGGGTTCCAGGTGGTCCCCAGCTAAAGGATGGAGAGCTGGTAACCAGGGGTCCTTGAGGGGGTTCCAGGTGGTCCCCAGCTAAAGGATGGAGAGCTGGTAACCAGGGGTCCTTCAGGGGGTTCCAGGTGGTCCCCAGCTAAAGGATGGAGAGCTGGTAACCAGGGGTCCTTGTGGGGGTTCCAGGTGGTCCCCAGCTAAAGGATGTAGAGCTGGTAACCAGGGGTCCTTGAGGGGGTTCCAGGTGGTCCCCAGCTAAATGATGTAGAGCTGGTAACCAGGGGTCCTTGAGGGGGTTCCAGGTGGTCCCCAGCTAAAGGATGTAGAGCTGGTAACCAGGGGTCCTTGAGGGGGTTCCAGGTGGTCCCCAGCTAAAGGATGTAGAGCTGGTAACCAGGGGTCCTTGAGGGGGTTCCAGGTGGTCCCCAGCTAAATGATGTAGAGCTGGTAACCAGGGGTCCTTGAGGGGGTTCCAGGTGGTCCCCAGCTAAAGGATGTAGAGCTGGTAACCAGGGGTCCTTGAGGGGGTTCCAGGTGGTCCCCAGCTAAAGGATGTAGAGCTGGTAACCAGGGGTCCTTGAGGGGGTTCCAGGTGGTCCCCAGCTAAAGGATGGAGAGCTGGTATGTGCGTGACATCATCGTCATAAGCGGAAGTTATGCAGGCTACCGAGTGGAAAATAACTACTTTCTGGGCTTGACAGCCCATACTGTACATCCATACAGAAAAGTCCTAACTGATTGCATTAAATGACATTAAATGGCCTTAAACTCACTTTGCCACTCACTTTATACATGCGCTCTATTGTTACACATCTGCATTACATCAACGCTTTTGAGTCGAATGGAACGAAAATAAAAGCTACATCAACGCCTGTTGTCTCTCCTATGGTACCACGTCAATACAGCATGGAAATATGGACAAAATCCTATCCAACAAAACAACTAAATAAGTCTTTGGTCTGAGAGGCTAAATCTCATCAAATGGTCCGTGTGGCTCAAATGCCAAATAAATGATGGACCTTTATATGAAAAGGGCTGAAAACCCCTGCAGTACAGGATGAATGGGGCGGTTAAAATAACAGACTGTACTTTGTTTGATTTGTCTTGTTTAGGAAAGGGCAGAGCTGCACTCAAACATCCTGAACACTCTGCAGCATTTAACCGGCAAACAAAAGCAGAGCCTTGAGAGTCACAGCCATCATCTTTCCAGACTACAGAAAATGGTGCAAAAGGGTCGCCATTTCAGAACTCATAAAAAGGAACAGCAGCTAATGTAATGTCTTTAATTAAGTGCACCATGTTCTCATCCTGATCCAAGAGGGAAGCTACGTCAAGCTGATGCAGCACAGCTGAGGTCTCCATATCAACAGAGCCCTTAATGAATGATGTCATCGTTCTATCTGGACTTTAATGATGTCATCGCCTTATCTGGATTTAAATTTAATTGCACTCCCCTGGCAAGCCAAACATCTGATCAACCAACTGGGCTACAACATGACATATTTTATCATGCTATGACACCAGATACTTCAATATCTATTAATACTAATACCAAAGTGTGTGGCTGGTTTTTGAATGGCAAAAAGAGTATTTTTGTAAGGTTTGTTTTACACGATGACAGTCAAATAAATCTATAGGTGGTATGTTCACATAGTGAGCTTCATGCATTCTGACCTGTAGGTGGTATGGGGCGTGTACACATAGTGAGCATGCTGACCTGTAGGTGGTATGGGGCGTGTACACATAGCGAGCATGCTGACCTGTAGGTGGTATGGGGCGTGTACACATAGCGAGCATGCTGACCTGTAGGTGGTATGGGGCGTGTACACATAGCGAGCATGCTGACCTGTAGGTGGTATGGGGCGTGTACACATAGCGAGCATGCTGACCTGTAGGTAGTATGGGGCGTGTACACATAGCGAGCATGCTGACCTGTAGGTGGTATGGGGCGTGTACACATAGTGAGCATGCTGACCTGTAGGTGGTATGAGGCGTGTACACATAGCGAGCATGCTGACCTGTAGGTAGTATGGGGCGTGTACACATAGTGAGCATGCTGACCTGTAGGTGGTATGGGGCGTGTACACATAGCGAGCATGCTGACCTGTAGGTAGTATGGGGCGTGTACACATAGTGAGCATGCTGACCTGTAGGTGGTATGGGGCGTGTACACATAGTGAGCATGCTGACCTGTAGGTGGTATGGGGCGTGTACACATAGCGAGCATGCTGACCTGTAGGTGGTATGGGGCGTGTACACATAGCGAGCATGCTGACCTGTAGGTAGTATGGGGCGTGTACACATAGCGAGCATGCTGACCTGTAGGTGGTATGGGGCGTGTACACATAGCGAGCATGCTGACCTGTAGGTAGTATGGGGCGTGTACACATAGCGAGCATGCTGACCTGTAGGTGGTATGGGGCGTGTACACATAGTGAGCATGCTGACCTGTAGGTGGTATGGGGCGTGTTGGGGCATGTTTCATGATAAATGCTTTTATGTGATGTATTCCCATGCTTTTGTTCTTGCCTAAATGTAAGTCGCTCTGGATTAAGAGCACATAGTGAGCATGCTGACCTGTAGGTAGTATGGGGCGTGTACACATAGCGAGCATGCTGACCTGTAGGTGGTATGGGGCGTGTACACATAGCGAGCATGCTGACCTGTAGGTAGTATGGGGCGTGTACACATAGCGAGCATGCTGACCTGTAGGTGGTATGGGGCGTGTACACATAGCGAGCATGCTGACCTGTAGGTGATATGGGGCGTGTACACATAGCGAGCATGCTGACCTGTAGGTGGTATGGGGCGTGTACACATAGCGAGCATGCTGACCTGTAGGTGGTATGGGGCGTGTACACATAGCGAGCATGCTGACCTGTAGGTGGTATGGGGCGTGTACACATAGCGAGCATGCTGACCTGTAGGTGGTATGGGGCGTGTACACATAGCGAGCATGCTGACCTGTAGGTAGTATGGGGCGTGTACACATAGTGAACATGCTGACCTGTAGGTGGTATGGGGCGTGTACACATAGTGAACATGCTGACCTGTAGGTGGTATGGGGCGTGTACACATAGTGAGCATGCTGACCTGTAGGTGGTATGGGGCGTGTACACATAGCGAGCATGCTGACCTGTAGGTGGTATGGGGCGTGTACACATAGCGAGCATGCTGACCTGTAGGTGGTATGGGGCGTGTACACATAGCGAGCATGCTGACCTGTAGGTGGTATGGGGCGTGTACACATAGCGAGCAGGGAACTCCAGAACGTCCTTGGTGGGACGGACACGCAGGTCAGGGTAGGGTTTCACATGGAGCAGTTCAGGAGAAAGACAGTAGTGAGGAGAGTCCGGGGCTGGAGAGATGTCGATCTTTAATTGGGCTGAGAGAGAGAGAGAGAGAGAGAGAGAGAGACACACACAGAATGACAGTCATATGCTTTACCGGTTTTAATAGGTTATACGCTATGGGCCTTATTTTCGTCACTGCCTTACCCCCTTATACCTAAACTTATTTTCTTATTATCTTGAAAAACATTTTTGAATAGTTCAAATAACTGATCTACAAGCTCACAATTTGTCGATGTGGCTAAAATGTGTTTTAAAAAAAAAAAGGCAGTGACGAAAAAAAGAGTCATTATATACTGTGCAGTGTGTTGTGCAGTGTGTTGACCAGTGTGCCACATGCACATGAGACTATCTCCTTACCAAATCGTTTTGCCGAAAATGGCTGATCTAGAGATGTAGACCTGCTATTCCAGCCTAATTGTTTGGCCTATTGTCGTTGAATGTTCAACTTTTAGGAGTTGACCAGAACAGGTGCTAGGATTCTCTGACAAAGCAGTGTGAACCTGTACGACGTTGTGAATGTGTATTATTATGAGAGCTGCTCACCTGTGACGGGCCTCAGACGACGTAGTACAGAGGATGGCCTCCTCATGTCCGC
Organism: Protomyctophum parallelum; assembly: GCF_964188405.1. Taxonomy (NCBI): domain Eukaryota; kingdom Metazoa; phylum Chordata; class Actinopteri; order Myctophiformes; family Myctophidae; genus Protomyctophum; species Protomyctophum parallelum. Next base: position 2,778,304 of record NC_139708.1, on the reverse strand, counting down.
CAGAAACTTGTAAAGGTCCTCGTCACTCAATCTGTCACCCTCCTTCATGGAGGCAAAATTCAGGAGATTATAGAATTTAAAATGTTATATATTATTAGGAATTAGGAATGATTTAAAGCGCAAATAACATGCATTTTAAAACTGCTTTTAATATTTAATATCATATTGTCTATGTCCCTCAAAGTTATTTCTAATGGTTTGAGCCTCAATCACCACTCTGATATAACCAGGCCTTGTCAATTCTTTCTGGACTTTGAAAGCAGTTTTAGCTGCAGTACCACAATGTCCTGAGGTGGTGGGGGTGCTGATATGCAGATTATTTAATATTTGAGTCATTATAATACTGACGCTAGATAAAACCAGGCTTGTTTCCATTCCATGCCAGCTTGGAAAATCAACAATGGTGGACATTGTAAACAAAGTGGAAATGCAAATTTGGAACTGAAGACTGAAGAACAGGAGGAATTATACAAAGTAGGGTGACATTGATGACATCACGATGAGGCCAAAATCAGTCGAGCTGTTCCTGAGAGCAATTTCCATTAAAACACCCATATGACATGAAGGCCTGATTGTTCAAAAGTGGTTATTTGTGGGGATAGAAAACACATATGGGAGCCGCAAAAACACAAAATAAATTGAAAAAGTTGAATTTTATGTTATAGGTCCTTTAAAAAAGTATAAGCATATGCATATTTTCACTGATAATTGTGTTTTCTGAGTGAAATAACATGATGTTACTTAAGCTTTTTTTAATCAATAGATCAAATGGAATTGAGTGACTATTGAAAGTTTGGGTACTGTTAAGTCATTTTGAAAATAATTGTGCCTATCACCGATCTATATTGTTGAGCCCTAACCAGACTGAAACTAGATGAAGCATACAGTTCTGAGACTAATTATTTTGTAAAGTATTTATTTACAATATCAGACAGTCTCACATATTGCCAGATTGTATGTAGAAAATCAGATCTATGCCCACCTGAAGAAAACTTCCGGTGGGGAGAGCCATTGTTCGAGGCATGTGAAAACTTCAGAATGCCTCGTTTCTCTCTGTACCTAAGTGCAACATTCAAGGATGTGGCCTGCACAAAATGTCTAGTACACAAGCATTTATATCAACACCTGTAACATTTAATTACACAGTTCTGCTAGAATATGCCGCTATAAAACAAATCATTATTACCTTACCTTTATAGCAATAAAATAATTATTGTGTTTTAAATTAGCCATCGATTGTGTTTCCGACATCTAATGCCGACCCCTGTATTATAGGATGGTTATCTTTTAACCCATTCTGACCGGGCACCCATTTTGGTGTTGGCATCATGTTATGCTTTAGCTATTGAAAAATAGCAGACCTACAAGCTCATATCGCGCCACCGAGTGGCGCGATACGAGCTTGTAGGTCTGCTATTTTTTGAAAAATCAAAGAGCGACTGACATTTTTAGAATCTGATCTCAGGTCAGAATGGGTTCATCAGACCAGTGTGTGTCCGGCGGAAACCTCGTATGCCTGGGTGACAGCAGACTGCTGGGCGAGCACTGGTGGTTTGGCATTTACTATGACATCAGGGATCTGGGCACCATAAGCCCCCATAGGGGATTTCCTATGTATGGGGATTTTGAGTGATACACTGACTGACTGACTGTCTGACTGACTAAAATGTCTGAGTTCATAGTAAATGTGACCTGTGGTCGCAATTCTTTTTAGATCTGCTATTTTATGTATTTATATTTAATTTAACTCGCTTATAATGGCATGTCCAAAACATGGACACAGTCTGACCTGCTTGAAGAAGTTGGTGACTGTGAGGGTTGCAGGACGGAAGGTGGCAAAGTTACACATGTCCTCTCCCACACTCATCCTCTCGAATCCCTTCTTCTTCCTCTCGTTCCATGTCCCGTGGCCTTTCCGCTCTGTAGGGAGATAAAACACATCATTCCATGTCCCGTGGCCTTTCCGCTCTGTAGGGAGATAAAACACATCATTCCATGTCCCGTGGCCTTTCCGCTCTGTAGGGGGATAAAACACATCATTCCATGTCCCGTGGCCTTTACGCTCTGTAGGGGGATAAAACACATCATTCCATGTCCCGTGGCCTTTCCGCTCTGTAGGGAGATAAAACACATCATTCCATGTCCCGTGGCCTTTCCGCTCTGTGCAGAGGGATAAAACACATCATTCCATGTCCCGTGGCCTTTCCGCTCTGTAGGGGGATAAAACACATCGTTCCATGTCCCGTGGCCTTTCCGCTCTGTAGGGGGATAAAACACATCATTCCATGTCCCGTGGCCTTTCCGCTCTGTAGGGAGATAAAACACATCATTCCATGTCCCGTGGCCTTTCCTCTCTGTAGGGAGATAAAACACATCATTCCATGTCCCGTGGCCTTTCCGCTCTGTAGGGAGATAAAACACATCATTCCATGTCCCGTGGCCTTTCCGCTCTGTAGGGAGATAAAACACATCATTCCATGTCCCGTGGCCTTTCCGCTCTGTAGGGAGATAAAACACATCATTCCATGTCCCGTGGCCTTTCCGCTCTGTAGGGAGATAAAACACATCATTCCATGTCCCGTGGCCTTTCCGCTCTGTAGGGAGATAAAACACATCATTCCATGTCCCGTGGCCTTTCCGCTCTGTAGGGAGATAAAACACATCATTCCATGTCCCGTGGCCTTTCCGCTCTGTAGGGAGATAAAACACATCATTCCATGTCCCGTGGCCTTTCCGCTCTGTAGGGGGATAAAACACATCATTCCATGTCCCGTGGCCTTTCCGCTCTGTAGGGGGATAAAACACATCATTCCATGTCCCGTGGCCTTTCCGCTCTGTAGGGGGATAAAACACATCATTCCATGTCCCGTGGCCTTTCCGCTCTGTAGGGAGATAAAACACATCATTCCATGTCCCGTGGCCTTTCCTCTCTGTAGGGGGATAAAACACATCATTCCATGTCCCGTGGCCTTTCCGCTCTGTAGGGGGATAAAACACATCATTCCATGTCCCGTGGCCTTTCCGCTCTGTAGGGAGATAAAACACATCATTCCATGTCCCGTGGCCTTTCCTCTCTGTAGGGGGATAAAACACATCATTCCATGTCCCGTGGCCTTTCCGCTCTGTGCAGTGAGATAAAACACATCATTCCATGTCCCGTGGCCTTTCCGCTCTGTAGGGAGATAAAACACATCATTCCATGTCCCGTGGCCTTTCCGCTCTGTAGGGAGATAAAACACATCATTCCATGTCCCGTGGCCTTTCCGCTCTGTAGGGAGATAAAACACATCATTCCATGTCCCGTGGCCTTTCCGCTCTGTAGGGGGATAAAACACATCATTCCATGTCCCGTGGCCTTTCCGCTCTGTAGGGAGATAAAACACATCATTCCATGTCCCGTGGCCTTTCCGCTCTGTAGGGGGATAAAACACATCATTCCATGTCCCGTGGCCTTTCCGCTCTGTAGGGGGATAAAACACATCATTCCATGTCCCGTGGCCTTTCCGCTCTGTAGGGGGATAAAACACATCATTCCATGTCCCGTGGCCTTTCCGCTCTGTAGGGGGATAAAACACATCATTCCATGTCCCGTGGCCTTTCCGCTCTGTAGGGGGATAAAACACATCATTCCATGTCCCGTGGCCTTTCCGCTCTGTAGGGAGATAAAACACATCATTCCATGTCCCGTGGCCTTTCCGCTCTGTAGGGGGATAAAACACATCATTCCATGTCCCGTGGCCTTTCCGCTCTGTAGGGGGATAAAACACATCATTCCATGTCCCGTGGCCTTTCCGCTCTGTAGGGGGATAAAACACATCATTCCATGTCCCGTGGCCTTTCCGCTCTGTAGGGAGATAAAACACATCATTCCATGTCCCGTGGCCTTTCCGCTCTGTAGGGGGATAAAACACATCATTCCATGTCCCGTGGCCTTTCCGCTCTGTAGGGAGATAAAACACATCATTCCATGTCCCGTGGCCTTTCCGCTCTGTAGGGGGATAAAACACATCATTCCATGTCCCGTGGCCTTTCCGCTCTGTAGGGAGATAAAACACATCATTCCATGTCCCGTGGCCTTTCCGCTCTGTAGGGAGATAAAACACATCATTCCATGTCCCGTGGCCTTTCCGCTCTGTAGGGAGATAAAACACATCATTCCATGTCCCGTGGCCTTTCCGCTCTGTAGGGGGATAAAACACATCATTCCATGTCCCGTGGCCTTTCCGCTCTGTAGGGAGATAAAACACATCATTCCATGTCCCGTGGCCTTTCCGCTCTGTAGGGAGATAAAACACATCATTCCATGTCCCGTGGCCTTTCCGCTCTGTAGGGGGATAAAACACATCATTCCATGTCCCGTGGCCTTTCCGCTCTGTAGGGGGATAAAACACATCATTCCATGTCCTGTGGCCTTTCCGCTCTGTAGGGAGATAAAACACATCATTCCATGTCCCGTGGCCTTTCCGCTCTGTAGGGAGATAAAACACATCATTCCATGTCCCGTGGCCTTTCCGCTCTGTAGGGGGATAAAACACATCATTCCATGTCCCGTGGCCTTTCCGCTCTGTAGGGGGATAAAACACATCATTCCATGTCCCGTGGCCTTTCCGCTCTGTAGGGAGATAAAACACATCATTCCATGTCCCGTGGCCTTTCCGCTCTGTAGGGGGATAAAACACATCATTCCATGTCCCGTGGCCTTTCCGCTCTGTAGGGGGATAAAACACATCATTCCATGTCCCGTGGCCTTTCCGCTCTGTAGGGGGATAAAACACATCATTCCATGTCCCGTGGCCTTTCCGCTCTGTAGGGGGATAAAACACATCATTCCATGTCCCGTGGCCTTTCCGCTCTGTAGGGGGATAAAACACATCATTCCATGTCCCGTGGCCTTTCCGCTCTGTAGGGAGATAAAACACATCATTCCATGTCCCGTGGCCTTTCCGCTCTGTAGGGGGATAAAACACATCATTCCATGTCCCGTGGCCTTTCCGCTCTGTAGGGAGATAAAACACATCATTCCATGTCCCGTGGCCTTTCCGCTCTGTAGGGGGATAAAACACATCATTCCATGTCCCGTGGCCTTTCCGCTCTGTAGGGAGATAAAACACATCATTCCATGTCCCGTGGCCTTTCCGCTCTGTAGGGAGATAAAACACATCATTCCATGTCCCGTGGCCTTTCCGCTCTGTAGGGGGATAAAACACATCATTCCATGTCCCGTGGCCTTTCCGCTCTGTAGGGAGATAAAACACATCATTCCATGTCCCGTGGCCTTTCCTCTCTGTAGGGAGATAAAACACATCATTCCATGTCCCGTGGCCTTTCCGCTCTGTAGGGGGATAAAACACATCATTCCATGTCCCGTGGCCTTTCCGCTCTGTAGGGAGATAAAACACATCATTCCATGTCCCGTGGCCTTTCCGCTCTGTAGGGAGATAAAACACATCATTCCATGTCCCGTGGCCTTTCCGCTCTGTAGGGGGATAAAACACATCATTCCATGTCCCGTGGCCTTTCCGCTCTGTGCAGTGAGATTAAAAACATCAGGAGAAATTGGAGAGGACCGGTATGGGTGTTGGATGCAAGTAAAGCTATTTATTAGGTGTGCGCAATTAATCGGCCATCATATCGTTATCGGCAATATCGGTATTGAAACAATATCAAAATAATATATCGGTTTTAGCAGATATTCTATTTTATGATATTTATGTTTAAATGCGATGCTAAAACTCCTTTTGTAATGATGATGAAGGCTGCAGATTGGAATCAGTGCTTTATGGTGAAGCTTTTAACCCATTCTGAACGGGCACCCATTTTGGCATCATGTTATGCTTTAGCTATTGAAAAATAGCAGATCTACAAGCTCATATCGCGCCACCGAGTGGCGCGATATGAGCTTGTAGGTCTGCTATTTTTGAAAAATCGAAGAACGACTGACATTTCTAGAATCTGATCTCAGGTCAGAATGGGATAATCAGACCAGTGTGTGTCCAGTGGAAACCTCGTATGAATCTGATCTCAGGTCAGAATGGGTTAAAAGATAAGAAAATGGTGTCTGACCCGTCCCATGTAGTATAGGTTAATTATTATTCAAATATTTGTATTGAACTTTTTCAATATAGGTTAATGCCGTCAGGTAGGAGGTTTCCATGCGTGGAAATATAAAATATAGTATAGGTTAATGATGTCAGGTAGGAGGTTTCCATGCGTGGAAATATAAAATATAGTATAGGTTAATGCCGTCAGGTAGGAGGTTTCCATGCGTGGAAATATAAAATATAGTATAGGTTAATGCTGTCAGGTAGGAGGTTTCCATGTGTGGAAATATAAAATATAGTATAGGTTAATGATGTCAGGTAGGAGGTTTCCATGTGTGGAAATATAAAATATAGTATAGGTTAATGCCGTCAGGTAGGAGGTTTCCATGTGTGGAAATATAAAATATAGTATAGGTTAATGCCGTCAGGTAGGAGGTTTCCATGCGTGGAAATATAAAATATAGTATAGGTTAATGCTGTCAGGTAGGAGGTTTCCATGTGTGGAAATATAAAATATAGTATAGGTTAATGATGTCAGGTAGGAGGTTTCCATGTGTGGAAATATAAAATATAGTATAGGTTAATGGCGTCAGGTAGGAGGTTTCCATGCGTGGAAATATAAAATATAGTATAGATTAATGCCGTCAGGTAGGAGGTTTCCATGTGTGGAAATATAAAATATAGTATAGGTTAATGCCGTCAGGTAGGAGGTTTCCATGCGTGGAAATATAAAATATAGTATAGGTTAATGCCGTCAGGTAGGAGGTTTCCATGTGTGGAAATATAAAATATAGTATAGATTAATGCCGTCAGGTAGGAGGTTTCCATGGGTGGAAATATAAAATATAGTATAGGTTAATGCTGTCAGGTAGGAGGTTTCCATGCGTGGAAATATAAAATATAGTATAGATTAATGCCGTCAGGTAGGAGGTTTCCATGTGTGGAAATATAAAATATAGTATAGGTTAATGCTGTCAGGTAGGAGGTTTCCATGCGTGGAAATATAAAATATAGTATAGATTAATGCCGTCAGGTAGGAGGTTTCCATGTGTGGAAATATAAAATATAGTATAGATTAATGCCGTCAGGTAGGAGGTTTCCATGCGTGGAAATATAAAATATAGTATAGATTAATGCCGTCAGGTAGGAGGTTTCCATGTGTGGAAATATAAAATATAGTATAGGTTAATGATGTCAGGTAGGAGGTTTCCATGTGTGGAAATATAAAATATAGTATAGGTTAATGGTGTCAGGTAGGAGGTTTCCATGCGTGGAAATATAAAATATAGTATAGGTTAATGCCGTCAGGTAGGAGGTTTCCATGTGTGGAAATATAAAATATAGTATAGGTTAATGATGTCAGGTAGGAGGTTTCCATGCGTGGAAATATAAAATATAGTATAGGTTAATGCCGTCAGGTAGGAGGTTTCCATGGGTGGAAATATAAAATATAGTATAGGTTAATGATGTCAGGTAGGAGGTTTCCATGCGTGGAAATATAAAATATAGTATAGGTTAATGATGTCAGGTAGGAGGTTTCCATGGGTGGAAATATAAAATATAGTATAGGTTAATGATGTCAGGTAGGAGGTTTCCATGTGTGGAAATATAAAATATAGTATAGATTAATGCCGTCAGGTAGGAGGTTTCCATGCGTGGAAATATAAAATATAGTATAGGTTAATGATGTCAGGTAGGAGGTTTCCATGGGTGGAAATATAAAATATAGTATAGGTTAATGATGTCAGGTAGGAGGTTTCCATGTGTGGAAATATAAAATATAGTATAGATTAATGCCGTCAGGTAGGAGGTTTCCATGTGTGGAAATATAAAATATAGTATAGATTAATGCCGTCAGGTAGGAGGTTTCCATGTGTGGAAATATAAAATATAGTATAGGTTAATGATGTCAGGTAGGAGGTTTCCATGCGTGGAAATATAAAATATAGTATAGGTTAATGATGTCAGGTAGGAGGTTTCCATGCGTGGAAATATAAAATATAGTATAGGTTAATGATGTCAGGTAGGAGGTTTCCATGTGTGGAAATATAAAATATAGTATAGGTTAATGCTGTCAGGTAGGAGGTTTCCATGCGTGGAAATATAAAATATAGTATAGGTTAATGATGTCAGGTAGGAGGTTTCCATGCGTGGAAATATAAAATATAGTATAGGTTAATGCCGTCAGGTAGGAGGTTTCCATGCGTGGAAATATAAAATATAGTATAGGTTAATGATGTCAGGTAGGAGGTTTCCATGGGTGGAAATATAAAATATAGTATAGGTTAATGATGTCAGGTAGGAGGTTTCCATGTGTGGAAATATAAAATATAGTATAGATTAATGCCGTCAGGTAGGAGGTTTCCATGTGTGGAAATATAAAATATAGTATAGGTTAATGATGTCAGGTAGGAGGTTTCCATGGGTGGAAATATAAAATATAGTATAGGTTAATGATGTCAGGTAGGAGGTTTCCATGCGTGGAAATATAAAATATAGTATAGGTTAATGCCGTCAGGTAGGAGGTTTCCATGCGTGGAAATATAAAATATAGTATAGGTTAATGATGTCAGGTAGGAGGTTTCCATGTGTGGAAATATAAAATATAGTATAGGTTAATGCCGTCAGGTAGGAGGTTTCCATGCGTGGAAATATAAAATATAGTATAGGTTAATGCCGTCAGGTAGGAGGTTTCCATGTGTGGAAATATAAAATATAGTATAGATTAATGCTGTCAGGTAGGAGGTTTCCATGTGTGGAAATATAAAATATAGTATAGATTAATGATGTCAGGTAGGAGGTTTCCATGTGTGGAAATATAAAATATAGTATAGGTTAATGCTGTCAGGTAGGAGGTTTCCATGCGTGGAAATATAAAATATAGTATAGATTAATGCTGTCAGGTAGGAGGTTTCCATGTGTGGAAATATAAAATATAGTATAGATTAATGCTGTCAGGTAGGAGGTTTCCATGCGTGGAAATATAAAATATAGTATAGGTTAATGCTGTCAGGTAGGAGGTTTCCATGCGTGGAAATATAAAATATAGTATAGATTAATGCTGTCAGGTAGGAGGTTTCCATGTGTGGAAATATAAAATATAGTATAGGTTAATGCTGTCAGGTAGGAGGTTTCCATGCGTGGAAATATAAAATATAGTATAGATTAATGCTGTCAGGTAGGAGGTTTCCATGTGTGGAAATATAAAATATAGTATAGGTTAATGCTGTCAGGTAGGAGGTTTCCATGCGTGGAAATATAAAATATAGTATAGATTAATGCTGTCAGGTAGGAGGTTTCCATGTGTGGAAATATAAAATATAGTATAGGTTAATGCTGTCAGGTAGGAGGTTTCCATGCGTGGAAATATAAAATATAGTATAGGTTAATGCCGTCAGGTAGGAGGTTTCCATGTGTGGAAATATAAAATATAGTATAGGTTAATGCTGTCAGGTAGGAGGTTTCCATGCGTGGAAATATAAAATATAGTATAGGTTAATGCCGTCAGGTAGGAGGTTTCCATGTGTGGAAATATAAAATATAGTATAGGTTAATGCCGTCAGGTAGGAGGTTTCCATGTGTGGAAATATAAAATATAGTATAGGTTAATGCTGTCAGGTAGGAGGTTTCCATGCGTGGAAATATAAAATATAGTATAGGTTAATGCCGTCAGGTAGGAGGTTTCCATGTGTGGAAATATAAAATATAGTATAGATTAATGCTGTCAGGTAGGAGGTTTCCATGTGTGGAAATATAAAATATAGTATAGATTAATGCTGTCAGGTAGGAGGTTTCCATGTGTGGAAATATAAAATATAGTATAGGTCAATGCCGTCAGGTAGGAGGTTTCCATGTGTGGAAATATAAAATATAGTATAGGTTAATGATGTCAGGTAGGAGGTTTCCATGCGTGGAAATATAAAATATAGTATAGGTTAATGCCGTCAGGTAGGAGGTTTCCATGCGTGGAAATATAAAATATAGTATAGATTAATGCTGTCAGGTAGGAGGTTTCCATGTGTGGAAATATAAAATATAGTATAGGTTAATGGCGTCAGGTAGGAGGTTTCCATGCGTGGAAATATAAAATATAGTATAGATTAATGATGTCAGGTAGGAGGTTTCCATGCGTGGAAATATAAAATATAGTATAGGTTAATGATGTCAGGTAGGAGGTTTCCATGCGTGGAAATATAAAATATAGTATAGGTTAATGATGTCAGGTAGGAGGTTTCCATGCGTGGAAATATAAAATATAGTATAGATTAATGCTGTCAGGTAGGAGGTTTCCATGCGTGGAAATATAAAATATAGTATAGGTTAATGATGTCAGGTAGGAGGTTTCCATGTGTGGAAATATAAAATATAGTATAGGTTAATGGTGTCAGGTAGGAGGTTTCCATGCGTGGAAATATAAAATATAGTATAGGTTAATGCCGTCAGGTAGGAGGTTTCCATGTGTGGAAATATAAAATATAGTATAGGTTAATGCCGTCAGGTAGGAGGTTTCCATGTGTGGAAATATAAAATATAGTATAGGTTAATGCTGTCAGGTAGGAGGTTTCCATGCGTGGAAATATAAAATATAGTATAGGTTAATGGCGTCAGGTAGGAGGTTTCCATGTGTGGAAATATAAAATATAGTATAGGTTAATGATGTCAGGTAGGAGGTTTCCATGCGTGGAAATATAAAATATAGTATAGGTTAATGGCGTCAGGTAGGAGGTTTCCATGCGTGGAAATATAAAATATAGTATAGGTTAATGCTGTCAGGTAGGAGGTTTCCATGTGTGGAAATATAAAATATAGTATAGGTTAATGATGTCAGGTAGGAGGTTTCCATGTGTGGAAATATAAAATATAGTATAGGTTAATGCCGTCAGGTAGGAGGTTTCCATGTGTGGAAATATAAAATATAGTATAGGTTAATGATGTCAGGTAGGAGGTTTCCATGCGTGGAAATATAAAATATAGTATAGGTTAAAGCCGTCAGGTAGGAGGTTTCCATGTGTGGAAATATAAAATATAGTATAGGTTAATGATGTCAGGTAGGAGGTTTCCATGCGTGGAAATATAAAATATAGTATAGGTTAATGATGTCAGGTAGGAGGTTTCCATGTGTGGAAATATAAAATATAGTATAGGTTAATGATGTCAGGTAGGAGGTTTCCATGCGTGGAAATATAAAATATAGTATAGGTTAATGATGTCAGGTAGGAGGTTTCCATGCGTGGAAATATAAAATATAGTATAGGTTAATGATGTCAGGTAGGAGGTTTCCATGCATGGAAATATAAATAAATAGGCAGAAACACTCCTTTGTCCATCAATTATACGCTTTCCCTACTGAAAACTTTTATTGCAATACCGGAATTGGCCGACTGGCGATTTGACGCAATTCATCAGTATTCTGATATGGGCCAATATTTAAATATTGTCCATTAGCCAGATGCAGTGGGTGTACAGGGATGTGTACGGTGTACAGGGATGAGAAACGGATGTAATCTGTACCAGAGTCTGAGTCCGGATCGGAGCGATCCAGGCCTCCAACGCTGCTGACGATGTTGAGAAGGTGAATGGCCGTCCAGGCAAAAGGCATGCGGAATCGGCCCAGACGGCTGCAAGACTGCTCTGCCTGCAAACGCAGCTTTTCCAGCTTCTCCTTGTGCTTTGCAGGGACAAATACAGACAAATATATATATTTTATAATACTTCTCCTTGTGCTTTGCAGGGACAAATACAGACAAATATATATTTTTGATAATACTTCTCCTTGTGCTTTGCAGGGACAAATACAGACAAATATATATGTTTTTTCCAATTCCTGAAAAGTTATGGTTTTGGACATACAAGGTTTCCACCCAACAGCGACGATATACTAGCCTGGGTCAATTTAGGCATCTAGGAGACACTACAATTTACAATTTAGGCATTTAGCAGACGCTCTTAATCCAGAGCGATTTACATTTAAGCAAGAACAAAAGCATGGGAATACATCACATAAAAGCATTTATCATGAAACATGCGTAAGCTAAGAAAGTAACAGTGGAATATCTATATAATGAAACTATACATACACTTATACATATAAACTATACATATTTACTACTATGCTATACATATGTACTATGGCGTGCTATGACTATATACAATACAATTATAGTGCTGTCTACATAACATGCTATAAGTCTGTGTCAAATGCTATCTAAGCCAACAGAAATGCTATCTAAGGGGCAACTTTCAAGTGCGAAGTTAGAATGAGCAGAGTATAAGCATGAGCTTTAGTCAATAAACAACAAGGTAGTCACAGTGACATAAATACTGTAGAGTGCAAAACAAAGAAGAGAACAAAGTAGTGCTTAAAAGAAACTAGGACACCAAACAATGAATCTAGCTTTTGTCAAAACAACATGGTATCTAAGTCACTTTCTCAACATCTGCGGTCGAGAAAAAGCAACTCCAAGAAACAAAACATGAGAACAAGTGACCAATAAACCACATCAGGGCATTTCTGCTGCTCTGAAAGTGACAGTTATAAAGCAAACATCTGATTAAGAAAGCCTAGTGGACAAATGGACCCGTCAAAAACAAACAGGACCGAAATATTGCAGCTGTCGAGACAGAATTGAGTAATGCTTGCTGTGCCCAAACATAACACAAACAGTCACACATACAGTCTCTTGCTACCTCCGTGCCACTGCGACAGTAAAACAAAAAGAAAAGAGAAATACTTTAGAAGTCTAGTTACCTTTGAGGAATCAGACTCCTTCATGATCATGTACGGCTCACAGCATTCCCCAATGTCTCCCTGTTGAAGGACTTTCTCAAGCTGCAACACACAAACACCAGACCACAATGCACCAAATGTCATATATACAGTATATCTGAATCGGAACAATTCCAGAATACAAAGTAACTGCCACGGTTAATAAAAGTGAACATTTATGTTCACTTTGATTGATATAAGTGATATAATGACATCTTATATAATGAAGAAATCAATACTTCTAATATGAATAAATAATTAAAATAAATATAATATGTAACTATGTGTAACTATGTATAGCTACAGCTCTTGTCAATAACAATGTCACAAAGGGCTTTAAATGATTAGTAAGATCCAATCAAATATAAACAAAGCGATGGGAAAATGAACCTGAACAGGGAACGTGTATGACACCTTCAGTGTTGCCAAGTCTGCTTATTTACCATAACTTTTGGCTTGTTTTTTTTTCCCCAGAGTTACGGGATACACCGAATTGCAGGTTGCTTGTTTTAAAACAACGATGGCTTCTTCAAATCTAACAAGACACCATTTCTGTATATACTATATTTCCCCGTACAGTAGGTTTGGGGAGGAGTGTGAACCACATTGACTGACAGAATCGGTCTGGTGTCTCTACTTATTAAGCCCCTGGCTGAAGTAAGTATGTAAAGTTATAATAAATAATATAAACATAAATTAAAATAGACCTACATTAGGCTAAATAGTAATTATAATGATATAAGCATCTAATATTCTTTTATTAGGAATATATGGCCATCATTTCGGGTTTGTTTTGGCTTGTTGGTGAGATTTGGCTTGCTGGAAACCCAGGACTAAAGTTATGAACAGAGACAATTGTTAAAAACACTGATACACTGTATATAATCTATAAAAGAAGCAAAGTCGCATAACATTGGCCTCGCCCCATCATATCTAAAGTATACTGAAGCGTTGGGGTGCATTCCGGTGTGAGTCAGATGAAAACATCTGCATTTGTTGTGGGTAATAAACCATGCAGTTCATACCTTGATGACCAAGAAGATATCAGCAGAAGGGTACGTGATGGAGAAGATGGCGGAGCGGGCCAAGGTGGAGATGGCTGTGTGAGGTGTGTGTGGCTTCAACAGACCTTTCATCTGATCCGAGTTCAAGTCAAAGTGGAAGTCCTCTGAGATCTGCGGGTGGGGGAGGAGAGCGTTGAGATGCAGGGGTGAAGCGGGAGCGCAGATGAGAGTGGAAATGCATGTCAAGAAATTTTAATTCACTTTTGACTCTGTGATTTAGACCACAAGGCCACTTAAGCTTTCTGGGTCTGGGGGGGTAATTCAATTAGTCAAGCATGAGCTCAGCATTACTTCAGTACTTTAGGAAAAGATAAACAGTCCCCAGACTCCCCACCCGTTTCACACCAAAAACAGTTTCATGAAAAAAGGTACCTTTTTCTTTTCTTTGACATCATACAGTGCAAGTGTCCCGAATATTGGCTCAATCTCTATTTCAAATCTGAAAAGAAATGACAAAAGTGTGATGTTTTAGTGCATGTACACTAGGACCACAATGGAAACAAGCACCTAGGGATTGTTATCTTTTTAGCATCATTGTAAAATGGTACCACTTGTATTATTTGCAAACTGTTGATAAAGTATTCAATCAATCAGAAATGTGCGTGAAGAAAAGGACAAACAGTTTGTCAAATGTCAGATGCTACTCACTTGAGGGACAGACATTTGACCATGATCCTCTGCCCACAGTGTTCCTTAGGCACCTCAGGGACAGAGCACCTCTCTACCGCTTCATCCTGACACACACACACACACACACACACACACACACACACACACACACACACACACACACACACACACAGGGACAGATATTTGACCATGATCCTCTGCCCACAGTGTTCCTTAGGCACCTCAGGGACAGAGCACCTCTCTACCGCTTCATCCTGACACACACACACACACACACACACACTGTTCTTTAGCTACATAGAAATGTCTATTTGTATGTCTCTAAATGTTTGTATGTCTCTAAATGTTTTGATGAATTGAACAATGTGGACCCTGTTGTAAACAAGTGTAAAGCTTAATTGGGTCGTCCACTCACAGTTAACAGTCTTTGTATTGAGTTTGTGCTTAAAATGTACTGTAAATTCTACAAACTGTTAATAAATACTTCAATCAATCAAAAAACACACACACACACACACACACAGCAAATATCAGATCTGCAAAATCACGACATGTCGTGATCTTGTAGATCTTCTTTTATAGGTTTTTAATGATGTCCTAATTTGTCTGTGTGGCCGATGGCCGGCGTTGATGCCCTGTTTGTTTGCAGTTTGGTCAGCTTTTAAATGTGCTATATAAATAAAGTTTGATTTGATCTGCTATTTTCAGTGCACGCAAACCAAATATAAATCAGGCAAGAGGAATATCTAATGAGCTGGAAGGTGGGGGGTGTGGCCCCAAAGAGGTCCCTGGGCATTGGATGGTTGAAGGTGGGGGGTGTGGCCCCAAAGAGGTCCCTGCAGGGCATTGGATGGTTGAAGGTGGGGGGGTGTGGCCTCAATGAGGTCCCTGGGCATTGGATGGTTGGAAGGTGGGGGGTGTGGCCCCAAAGAGGTCCCTGGGCATTGGATGGTGGAAGGTGGGGGGTGTGGCCCCAAAGAGGTCCCTGGGCATTGGATGGTTGGAAGGTGGGGGGTGTGGCCCCACAGAGGTCCCTGCAGGGCATTGGATGGTTGAAGGTGGGGGGTGTGGCCCCAAAGAGGTCCCTGCAGGGCATTGGATGGTTGAAGGTGGGGGGTGTGGCCCCAAAGAGGTCCCTGGGCATTGGATGGTTGAAGGTGGGGGGTGTGGCCCCAAAGAGGTCCCTGGGCATTGGATGGTTGAAGGTGGGGGGTGTGGCCCCAAAGAGGTCCCTGCAGGGCATTGGATGGTTGAAGGTGGGGGGTGTGGCCCCAAAGAGGTCCCTGCAGGGCATTGGATGGTGGGGGGGTGTGGCCCCAAAGAGGTCCCTGGGCATTGGATGGTTGGAAGGTGGGGGGTGTGGCCCCACAGAGGTCCCTGCAGGGCATTGGATGGTTGAAGGTGGGGGGTGTGGCCCCAAAGAGGTCCCTGCAGGGCATTGGATGGTTGAAGGTGGGGGGTGTGGCCCCAAAGAGGTCCCTGGGCATTGGATGGTTGAAGGTGGGGGGTGTGGCCCCAAAGAGGTCCCTGGGCATTGGATGGTTGAAGGTGGGGGGTGTGGCCCCAAAGAGGTCCCTGGGCATTGGATGGTTGGAAGGTGGGGGGTGTGGCCCCAAAGAGGTCCCTGGGCATTGGATGGTTGAAGGTGGGGGGTGTGGCCCCAAAGAGGTCCCTGCAGGGCATTGGATGGTTGAAGGTGGGGGGTGTGGCCCCAAAGAGGTCCCTGCAGGGCATTGGATGGTTGAAGGTGGGGGGTGTGGCCCCAAAGAGGTCCCTGCAGGGCATTGGATGGTTGAAGGTGGGGGGTGTGGCCCCAAAGAGGTCCCTGCAGGGCATTGGATGGTTGAAGGTGGGGGGTGTGGCCCCAAAGAGGTCCCTGGGCATTGGATGGTTGAAGGTGGGGGGTGTGGCCCCAAAGAGGTCCCTGGGCATTGGATGGTTGGAAGGTGGGGGGTGTGGCCCCAAAGAGGTCCCTGCAGGGCATTGGATGGTTGAAGGTGGGGGGTGTGGCCCCAAAGAGGTCCCTGGGCATTGGATGGTTGAAGGTGGGGGGGTGTGGCCCCAAAGAGGTCCCTGGGCATTGGATGGTTGAAGGTGGGGGGTGTGGCCCCAAAGAGGTCCCTGCAGGGCATTGGATGGTTGAAGGTGGGGGGTGTGGCCCCAAAGAGGTCCCTGCAGGGCATTGGATGGTTGAAGGTGGGGGGTGTGGCCCCAAAGAGGTCCCTGCAGGGCATTGGATGGTTGAAGGTGGGGGGTGTGGCCCCAAAGAGGTCCCTGGGCATTGGATGGTTGAAGGTGGGGGGTGTGGCCCCAAAGAGGTCCCTGGGCATTGGATGGTTGAAGGTGGGGGGTGTGGCCCCAAAGAGGTCCCTGGGCATTGGATGGTTGAAGGTGGGGGGTGTGGCCCCAAAGAGGTCCCTGCAGGGCATTGGATGGTTGAAGGTGGGGGGTGTGGCCCCAAAGAGGTCCCTGCAGGGCATTGGATGGTTGGATGGTTGGGGGGTGTGGCCCCAAAGAGGTCCCTGGGCATTGGATGGTTGAAGGTGGGGGGTGTGGCCCCAAAGAGGTCCCAGGGCATTGGATGGTTGGAAGGTGGGGGGTGTGGCCCCAAAGAGGTCCCTGGGCATTGGATGGTTGGATGGTTGGGGGGTGTGGCCCCAAAGAGGTCCCTGCAGGGCATTGGATGGTTGAAGGTGGGGGGTGTGGCCCCAAAGTGGTCCCTGGGCATTGGATGGTTGAAGGTGGGGGGTGTGGCCCCAAAGAGGTCCCTGGGCATTGGATGGTTGGAAGGTGGGGGGTGTGGCCCCAAAGAGGTCCCTGGGCATTGGATGGTTGGATGGTTGGGGGGTGTGGCCCCAAAGAGGTCCCTGGGCATTGGATGGTTGGAAGGTGGGGGGTGTGGCCCCAAAGAGGTCCCTGGGCATTGGATGGTTGGAAGGTGGGGGGTGTGGCCCCAAAGAGGTCCCAGGGCATTGGATGGTTGGAAGGTGGGGGGTGTGGCCCCAAAGAGGTCCCTGGGCATTGGATGGTTGGATGGTTGGGGGGTGTGGCCCCAAAGAGGTCCCAGGGCATTGGATGGTTGAAGGTGGGGGGTGTGGCCCCAAAGAGGTCCCTGCAGGGCATTGGATGGTTGAAGGTGGGGGGTGTGGCCCCAAAGAGGTCCCTGCAGGGCATTGGATGGTTGAAGGTGGGGGGTGTGGCCCCAAAGAGGTCCCTGGGCATTGGATGGTTGAAGGTGGGGGGTGTGGCCCCAAAGAGGTCCCTGGGCATTGGATGGTTGAAGGTGGGGGGTGTGGCCCCAAAGAGGTCCCTGCAGGGCATTGGATGGTTGAAGGTGGGGGGTGTGGCCCCAAAGAGGTCCCTGCAGGGCATTGGATGGTTGAAGGTGGGGGGTGTGGCCCCAAAGAGGTCCCTGGGCATTGGATGGTTGAAGGTGGGGGGTGTGGCCCCAAAGAGGTCCCTGCAGGGCATTGGATGGTTGAAGGTGGGGGGTGTGGCCCCAAAGAGGTCCCTGCAGGGCATTGGATGGTTGAAGGTGGGGGGTGTGGCCCCAAAGAGGTCCCTGCAGGGCATTGGATGGTTGAAGGTGGGGGGTGTGGCCCCAAAGAGGTCCCTGGGCATTGGATTGTTGAAGGTGGGGGGTGTGGCCCCAAAGAGGTCCCTGGGCATTGGATGGTTGAAGGTGGGGGGTGTGGCCCCAAAGAGGTCCCTGCAGGGCATTGGATGGTTGAAGGTGGGGGGTGTGGCCCCAAAGAGGTCCCTGCAGGGCATTGGATGGTTGAAGGTGGGGGGTGTGGCCCCAAAGAGGTCCCTGCAGGGCATTGGATGGTTGGGGGGTGTGGCCCCAAAGAGGTCCCTGGGCATTGGATGGTTGAAGGTGGGGGGTGTGGCCCCAAAGAGGTCCCTGCAGGGCATTGGATGGTTGAAGGTGGGGGGTGGGGCCCCAAAGAGGTCCCTGCAGGGCATTGGATGGTTGGGGGGTGTGGCCCCAAAGAGGTCCCTGCAGGGCATTGGATGGTTGGGGGGTGTGGCCCCAAAGAGGTCCCTGCAGGGCATTGGATGGTTGGGGGGTGTGGCCCCAAAGAGGTCCCTGCAGGGCATTGGATGGTTGGGGGGTGTGGCCCCAAAGAGGTCCCTGCAGGGCATTGGATGGTTGGGGGGTGTGGCCCCAAAGAGGTCCCTGCAGGGCATTGGATGGTTGGGGGGTGTGGCCCCAAAGAGGTCCCTGCAGGGCATTGGATGGTTGGGGGGTGTGGCCCCAAAGAGGTCCCTGCAGGGCATTGGATGGTTGAAGGTGGGGGGTGTGGCCCCAAAGAGGTCCCTGGGCATTGGATGGTTGAAGGTGGGGGGTGTGGCCCCAAAGAGGTCCCTGCAGGGCATTGGATGGTTGAAGGTGGGGGGTGTGGCCCCAAAGAGGTCCCTGCAGGGCATTGGATGGTTGAAGGTGGGGGGTGTGGCCCCAAAGAGGTCCCTGCAGGGCATTGGATGGTTGAAGGTGGGGGGTGTGGCCCCAAAGAGGTCCCTGGGCATTGGATTGTTGAAGGTGGGGGGTGTGGCCCCAAAGAGGTCCCTGGGCATTGGATGGTTGAAGGTGGGGGGTGTGGCCCCAAAGAGGTCCCTGCAGGGCATTGGATGGTTGAAGGTGGGGGGTGTGGCCCCAAAGAGGTCCCTGCAGGGCATTGGATGGTTGAAGGTGGGGGGTGTGGCCCCAAAGAGGTCCCTGCAGGGCATTGGATGGTTGGGGGGTGTGGCCCCAAAGAGGTCCCTGGGCATTGGATGGTTGAAGGTGGGGGGTGTGGCCCCAAAGAGGTCCCTGCAGGGCATTGGATGGTTGAAGGTGGGGGGTGGGGCCCCAAAGAGGTCCCTGCAGGGCATTGGATGGTTGGGGGGTGTGGCCCCAAAGAGGTCCCTGCAGGGCATTGGATGGTTGGGGGGTGTGGCCCCAAAGAGGTCCCTGCAGGGCATTGGATGGTTGGGGGGTGTGGCCCCAAAGAGGTCCCTGCAGGGCATTGGATGGTTGGGGGGTGTGGCCCCAAAGAGGTCCCTGCAGGGCATTGGATGGTTGGGGGGTGTGGCCCCAAAGAGGTCCCTGCAGGGCATTGGATGGTTGGGGGGTGTGGCCCCAAAGAGGTCCCTGCAGGGCATTGGATGGTTGGGGGGTGTGGCCCCAAAGAGGTCCCTGCAGGGCATTGGATGGTTGGGGGGTGTGGCCCCAAAGAGGTCCCTGCAGGGCATTGGATGGTTGGAAGGTGGGGGGTGTGGCCCCAAAGAGGTCCCTGCAGGGCATTGGATGGTTGGAAGGTGGGGGGTGTGGCCCCAAAGAGGTCCCTGCAGGGCATTGGATGGTTGAAGGTGGGGGGTGTGGCCCCAAAGAGGTCCCTGCAGGGCATTGGATGGTTGGAAGGTGGGGGGTGTGGCCCCAAAGAGGTCCCTGCAGGGCATTGGATGGTTGCCAACCCGTATTGACATGGTCTTTATGGGAACAGTGAGCGTGATCTGAACAAACAGCAAACCGCACGGCAGGCCGGATCACCCATCCGCAGACGTGTGATATCATATACGACACCCACGTTTTGCAGAGCCGTGCACGAACCTCGTCGGGCGGCGGGTAGAGGCCCAGCAGGTCGGGATGGCGCCCCAGCAGGCGGGCCTCTGCGTTGCGGCGGTCCATGTCCTCGGCCGCCGCGCGCTCCAGGACGGACGGCAGGAGGGCGTCCGGGGACGAGTTCTTCAGGTCAAAGATACTGGAGGCCCAGCTGCCCCGCGGGGTGTCATCAAGGGAGACGGAGCGCCGCTTTGCATCATCCTAGAGACAGACAGACAGACAGGCACACACACACACACACACACACACACACACACACACACACACACACACACACACACACACACACACACACACACACACACACACACACACACACACACACACACACACACACACACACACACACACACACACACACACACACACACACACACACACACACACACACAGGAGTGGGCTGAGCTCATAGTATACTGTATCTTCCAGGCAGCGCTGTAATTTGTAAGCGTAATGATGACTCAGACTAATACAGCATAAGATGTTTTCATAGATGATGGGGAAAGATACTGCAGATCCCATTAGTCTCAGTCAGTCACGAGCTGTACTGTCCGAGAGAACAGAGTCTGTGGTCTGTTATTCAGACATTCCCCCATAGGATCAGCTTGGCAACCACAGACAGGTCTGTTATTCAGACATTCCCCCATAGGATCAGCTTGGCAACCACAGACAGGTCTGTTATTCATTGCACATTCCCCCATAGGATCAGCTTGGCAACCACAGACAGGTCCCTGTCTGTCCCCCTCGAACGAGCTGTACTGTCCGAGAGAACAGAGTCTGTGGTCTGCTATTCAGACATTCCCCCATAGGATCAGCTTGGCAACCACAGCCAGGTCTGTTATTCAGACATTCCCCCATAGGATCAGCTTGGCAACCACAGACAGGTCTGTTATTCAGACATTCCCCCATAGGATCAGCTTGGCAACCACAGACAGGTCTGTTATTCAGACATTCCCCCATAGGATCAGCTTGGCAACCACAGACAGGTCTGTTATTCATTGCACATTCCCCCATAGGATCAGCTTGGCAACCACAGACAGGTCCCTGTCTGTCCCCCTCGAACGAGCTGTACTGTCCGAGAGAACAGAGTCTGTGGTCTGTTATTCAGACATTCCCCCATAGGATCAGCTTGGCAACCACAGACAGGTCTGTTATTCAGACATTCCCCCATAGGATCAGCTTGGCAACCACAGACAGGTCTGTTATTCATTGCACATTCCCCCATAGGATCAGCTTGGCAACCACAGACAGGTCTGTTATTCATTGCACATTCCCCCATAGGATCAGCTTGGCAACCACAGACAGGGCATTCCACCGAGAGGGTCTTCCCCATGCTGCTAGAGAGGGAACTAGTCTGGGACAGACAGTGTCAATTTGACAGATTTCTCTCCCTCGGAGACTGGTCTAAAATACAATTATTTGACAAAAAGTGCTAAATCAATTCTAATCAATTTGAAAACTGTAGACTTGATTCAGCTTTTTGAAAACTGATACAAAGTCAAATAATGGCCTATGAATGGGTCTGCCTCTACGTAAAAGCCATACATGACTGTCTGACTTTGGCTCCTAAAATCACTGCAAATGCTGCCCACAGGATCCCACATTTGTTTAACAAACCGTTTTGTTTTTTGCTTTGTCTGTTGTCTTTAACCTTGCACTGTACAGCACTTTGGAACTGCTTGTCGGGACGTACTCTAGTTCAGTGAACCTTTTAATCCATTTTGGGTGGGAACCTCTTTTGGTGTTTTAAAGGACCACTTCACCACTTTTCAACCTATATTCATATAATAGGTCCTCACTAATAATCATGAAAAGAATGGCGCAATTCTTTTCTACTCAGTCTGTGTCTCATAGGAGGCCTGTGGGCAGTTCAGAAACCGTCTTCCAGTGACATCATCGATGGGGAATACAAGCTAATAGAAACTACAGGCTTTCTAGTCCTGAAAAGTTGCAATGCGAAAATGGAAGCCATCGTTCTCACGATAATGAAAATCTTCCTGCCTAATGATGATGTCACTGGAAGACGGTTTCTAAACTGCCCACAGCCCTCCTATGAGACACTAGACTAGAAAAGTAGTAGAAAAGAATCGTGCCATTTTATCATGATTATTAGTGAGGACCTATTATATGAAGATAGGTTGAAAAGTGGTGAAGTGGTCCTTTAAACATTGTTATAATTTAGCTATTGAAATGTTTTTCAAAAATAGCAGACCTACAAGCTCGTAGCGCGCCACTCGGTGGCGCGCTACGAGCTTGTAGATCTGCTATTTTTGAAAAGAATCGTGAAAATGTGGAGCAAATCCTGACAGAAAACTGTCAGGATTTAGAAGACATTTTAGAAATGTCGACGTCAGGCCCAAATGGGTTAAATGTCTCGCACTCGAGCACAGCTTGTGGCAGGCTTCCACGTCCCTTGCCCTTGCTGATCCTGTCTATGGTAACTTGGCGTAAAGCATGTAATAGCGATTCATCTTCTGTAGCCAGTCCACCCCCACCCACAGACACATAATGTGTGTTTCAAGGGGTTCCACATAGCAGAGCTAATGGCCGTGTAGCTCAGCAGAGACTGAAACCTAAAACCGGAGCTGAGCAAACAAGAGCTTACCCTGCAAGGCTGGTGGATTCAGGCCTCCAGCAACACAATCAAATGTCAAGTTTGATGAATAACTATGTATCCCATTTCCATACCGTCTGCCTGTGGATACGTAGTGGTGTACTCGTGGTAACCACACATAGTGTATTGCAGTGCTTCTCAACATGCGGTTCAGGGACTGCAGGGGCTACCCAGATACATTTGGCAGTTCAAAGATAGCAGATGTACAAGCTCACAGCACGTCAATTCGTGCTGCGCTGTGAGTTTGTACTTCTGCTATTTTCGAATATTTAAAATATAAATTCCAATTGTGTGAAGTTCAAGTGAAGCCCGACACACACCGTCTGCGACCGCCGCGCGTACCGCCGCGGCACAGTATTGCCGCGCGCCATAGCCTCACGGCAACACCAACAGGACGCGGCGCGCTACCACGCGGCTGGGGAGTTTTGTTGACTATATATTCCATTGCCACGCCCACGGATAGCCGGGTGGAGGCCGCGCGGCAACGCCTGGAAAATAGAACAGCGGTGCATCGGCGCGGCAGGCGAGGCGTGACCGCGCGCCAGCGCGCGTCGGACGCAGCCGGTGTGAGATAGGTTCATTGAAAATAATGGAGGCGGCTGTGTCCGCCGCGCGGCGGACACAGCCGGTGTGTGGTGGGCTTGAGTTGCCTTTGGAAGACACCCACGTCATAGTCAAGGGTCCATAGACTTGGCTGCGACACACACTACGTGTGGGGCACGTACCAGTAAGACGCCCTGAGGGCCTGCATCCGTCTGGGTGAGCGCTGGCGCTTTGGCATGGGGGGGGGGTCAGATCAACATATGGAATTAATTCTGTACTGGCCATAATGGAGCATTTCTTGAGTGTACAGGATTTGATGAGGACAGATCAACATATGGAATCATTGGTATGTCAGAACAAGTCAGCTCCCTAAATGGAGATCTGAGATCTGGCAGTGTCTTGTGTACAGGGTTTGATGAGATCTGGCCATATATGGAGCGTGTCTTGAGTGTACAGGGTTTGATGAGGTCCCAGGTAGGGCCTTAACATAACTTCCAGGTACGATGATGTCACGCGCATACCCTCTATAGAAAAATTGCAGAACTACAAGCCCATAGCGCGCCACCGAGTGGCGCGCTACGAGGTTGTAGGTCTGCTATTTTTGAAATATCGTGAAACATTTTCAGACGGGGGTCTGTGGCCAAATACATATCAATTTGGGGGTCCTTAACATGAAAATGTTTGAGAACCACTGGTATGTGAATCATCCCATGAGAGATAGGATCCAACAGGAAGCACGCACATCTCCAGAAATTCTACAGGTGCTGAACAAAAATATAATGAAATGTATCATCCCATCCCTCCCGGCTACCTGATCGTCGTGGCGTTCAGCAGCAGGAGCACTCTCGTCCAGTTCAAAGGTCTGTTTGACCAGCCCTCGCTGTCTCTCCCGCTGGCGCTCAGAGTTGTGGGGTGTGTACGTGGCGCTGTAGCGGTGGTACCTAGCGGAAAACAGGAAGGAGCATTCTACCACAGGTCGTTTCGAGGAAGCAATCTGATTGGTTGAAACAGCCTCCTAGCCGTGGGTTAAACCAGCACCGTTCACCACCTAATCAAAACAAATAATTCAGCTGCTCTGTTCTCCCAGAGCGCTATAGCAAACTCGGTGGCTAGGCTAGCTAGTTTCTTGGGACATTTGTGGTCGTAGTGACTACATCTGTCATTTAAAAAAAATATTCTTTCAGCGATTTTCTGTGGTAGAATTGCAATATTACACTCAAGGGTGTGGGTTAACGTGATTATTGCCGGTTAAGTGATGCTTGCGGAACTCGACTTCGTCTCGTTCCTGACCGCATCTCTGTCGTGGCAATAATCACGTTAACCCACACCCTCTCGTGTAATATTGCTTAATTATGCCACAGGGATACGATATTACTTTATTATCAGCTCACACTGAAATTTGACTTGCGAGTGCGAGCGACCCAACAGCCATGTATGCAACACATAGTATATAATACACACATTTGACATATCACAGAAACGGAACAAAATAAATTACATACATACAGTAAAAAACATGAAGAGCAATGTCCACTGCTCGGCCTACCCCTGGCCAGACTTTAGATTAAGCCTCAAAGTCGACTGATGAACAAAGGACTTCTTCAGTCTAACCGTATTTGGAACGCAGTGTCCTTCCTGAAGGCAACAAGTTAGCAACCTATATTCACCCACACAAAACATGGCTAGTGTTTGAAGTGATACATGCATACCAGCAGGTGGTACTACAGTACAGATGAACACTCATAATAACAGAAGTGATCCTGTTACTGTCAATCATTTCACACTGGAAATGGGCCAAGTGGTGTGTTATCCTCATTAAACAATAACTGACACATGTGGGTCATTACTTACTTTCTTTGAATGATGAGCCAGTCATCTGTGTAGACCGCCAAGGCATCTCTCACTCTGGGGTCTAGAGTGCTAACACAGAAGAAAAAGACACATTAATTATTAAGCAAAGCGGTGCGTTTAATATTTATGTCTATATGATGTTACAGACGTGGAAATGGCTTCCTCGTATGTGGCGTGATGCGTGTCCTCCATTCTGTGGTTTTGTGAGAGCGCGTTGCAGACGGTGTGCATTGACTAAAGCAAAATCGTCAGAAAAATTGTGTACTAATATGATTTGTGAAAATCATATTAGTACACACATTGTGCCGTTTCCTAAAAAACACAATATGTAAAATTAGGATGTTTTAGTAATATCATTCCTGCTGTTCTACATACTGCTGCCAACCAGGTGAAGAAATCACAGATTGAGGCTTTTTAACCTTGCTTTAAACTGCTATTATGAATTATCTCAGACCATTAGGGATTTATGGAAGATGCTTCTGAACACATTGCTAGTTTGACCACTTTAAATGATCTAATCTTAAAATAATAACCAAATAATAACACATTGAGAGCTTATCTACTGTACAAGCTCTCTCTCTACAAGCTCAGTGAGCCTGCGACGCATTGAGAGCTTGAGAGGCTATTTTCGCTGCACTACCTGCTTCCATAGATGTCATGCTAGCTTCTATGGAATCCAAATGGAAATCAGTGGTGGCGAGTGGAGACTGAGAACTGAGACCCCTTTTCCACCGGTTGGTTCCCAATGGGAACCGGTTCAGTTCTTTTTGGTTTTTAGTCCATGAGCCAGAGCTCCATAATTGGTGGGCAAACTATACCCTATATTAAATTGTTTATAGGATCAATACAAGTAAATTAATACATGATAACCCTTCCACAGTAGTAGCTTTTTCATATTTTTGAGTATTGCATATTTTTCCTACATAATGCCTCAGTTGCCTATTTAAAAATGTAAAATTTGTAATACAATAAATCATTGTCTTCGTGTAAGTACTCAATTGGTGAAGTTTAATGGTGATAACAATCTAATATAGGTATGGTTTTGCCCACTCAATTCATAATTAATGTTTCAATTTTGGAGCTCTGGCTCATGGACTAAGAACCAAAAAGAACTGAAACGGTTCCCACTGGGAACCAACCGGTGGAAAAGAACTGAACCGGTTCCCACTGGGAACCAACCGGTGGAAAAGAACTGAACCGGTTCCCACTGGGAACCAACCGGTGGAAAAGGGGTCTCTGAGTGTGAGACTCACTCCTCCTCGGGCAGCGGCGGCTCCAGTGTAGTACACTCTTTCTCCTGCTGGAGGAGCTCCAGGTCATCCTGGGGGAACTCCATCAGCTGCCTCAGGGGGCCGGGCTCCGGCCCAGGAGCGTGACTGCTCACATACTCCTCGAAGTCCACGGGCTCCACCACCTCCGTCAGGGGCACCTGCCAGTCAACGATAATAACAAGACCACGTTACTAGACATCATAGAAAGGTCCCTACACACTGACTGGACGCGTTTTCAGATTTTTTTGCTGCGTTTCTCCATCGGTTTTCCGAAAAAGGCGTCCAGTCTGCAACCACCTTAAGGGTCCTAAAAACATGTGTTAAAAAGAATACACCTCAAACATGTCGTACAAAGAGAAGTATAGATTTTTTTTGCCTGAAATAGTCAGGATGTGCTTGAATCTTAATAATACATTCTAGAAAACTGTGTTCATTCGTTTGTCGTTTACTTCAAGAGTTATGGCGTTTTCTGCTAGCTCCATTGTGTGGTTCATTTTGGGGATAGCGGCAAGAAAGGATTAAAAATAAGTTTACCCGGAGCAACAAGAAGACATCATAACCAGACATCATAAGGGTCCTGACCTAAAATAGGTTACGAAAACATGTCACTCGGACGCTGTGGGAGCCTCTCCCTTTCCCAACTATAATGCTATTAACGCACCAGTGGCTTTATGTGACATTAATTCACCCAGTTCATCTGATCTACACGAGACTGAGCAGGCTTAGACTTATAGCGGGAGCAGCAGAGAGAGACGACGCTCTCGTCTGTCAGGGACAGATTATTTTAATCTGATTAATGTGAGCGTCTTGGAACGACGTCGTTTAGCTGAGTGTCCATGTGAGCAGTTTGCTGAATGTCTGCTGATGACGCGCAGACCAATGTCAAATCTGTGTACGCACAGTACAATTTACTATTTACAATTTAGGCATTTAGCAGACGCTCTTAATCCAGAGTGATTTACATTAAAGGAGAATTCCATACTAAAAGGCTTTCTTACCTTTCTTTGTAGTTGTTACGTCCCCACCAAAGAGGTCCAGGTGTTATTTTGTGCAAAAGCTCCTTATTGGCTATTTCCCCTACCATAAGCCCTAAAAGAATTGCATTGAATTGAATGGGAATTGAATGGGGCTATGGGGTGTTGTGCTAATTCGCTTATTTCCATCGCTCAAAATTATAATTTCTTTGTATATATCCTCTCTTCATAATGTAAATAATATCCCAAGCGGCACACTTTACTACTTCTTTCGATGGAAATAAGCGAACTAGCATAACACCCCATAGCCCCATTCAATTCCCATTCAATTCAATGCAATTCATTGAGGGCTTGAAAATAGCCAACAAGGAGTTTTGGACAAAAAAACACCTGGACCTCTTTGGTGGGGACGTAACAACTACAAAGAAAGGTAAGAAAGATAAGAAAGCATTCTAGCATGGAATTATCCTTTAAGCAAGAAAAAAAAGCATTTATCATAAAACATGCGTAAGCTAAGAAAGTAACAGTGGAATATCTATATTATGAGACTATACATATAAACTATATATATATATACTACTATGCTATACATATGTACTATGGCGTGCTATGACTATATACAATGCAATTATAGTGCTGTCTACATAACATAAGTTTGTATCAGATGCTATCTAAGTCTACAGAAATGCTATCTAAGGGGGGTAGGGTAAGTGCTATGGGCCATGATGGAGTCTGAAAAGTCAAATAAATCTCTGTTGATTAAAGTCCAGGCACCTCACATAATACTTCCCCTTTCACTCTGCCCAGTTCTACCTAGGTGCCCCATCTCATGACATTGTGACAATATCAATTTCACACCAACTCCATCTTAGAGAGAGAATGCTCCTGTGTCTCCATGTTATATTGGCTGAGCCACGGTCAGATTATTTATGAATCTGATAATCTGTCATGACGATAAAGCCTATTCTCTAGTTTTTAGACAATGTTGTAATTGGATTAGAAAACAGCAACACAATTATTTTACAAATGTTGCTTAATGTTGTTGAGCCAACAACAGCCTGCTGCTTCATGCAAATGGAGACTATCTGGACCATGAATTGCTGCTGGGCGTCGGTACCTCAAATGATTAGTCTGTGTTTTGCAGCCTGCCTTCAACCTGTCAGTCTAATTTATAACAGTGTCGTTACACAGCACTGCTCCCTCCACATGCTCACATATCACTGCTGAGCACTGCTCCCTCCACATGCTCACATATCACTGCTGAGCACTGCTCCCTCCACATGCTCACATATCACTGCTGAGTTCATATAAACTGCTCCCTCCACATGCTCACATATCACTGCTGAGTTCATATGAACTGCTCCCTCCACATGCTCACATATCACTGCTGAGTTCATATAAAGCTGCAATCTGCACATTATTTTAGTGCAAGAAATATCATTTTAATTAATCTGTATTGTATTGACATAGCATGTTTATGATGTTAATACAATATACAGTATTATATAACTAGAAGATCTGCAGTGGTTGGAGGTGGTCCCCAAGGATGGGACGATATGAAAATTGCAATAATACGATAACTGTGTCAAAGATAATGGTGATTATTAATATTAATTAATATTATCACGATAATAAAAATATGCTTAAAACTTAAAATGGCACTTTTGTGCACTTGACCACCCAGCTTCCCTATTCTGGGTGGGAAAATTTGCCAGAAATAAGCGATCTACATACAAGCTCACAATGTGTATTTTTGGCGAATTGATTTGTGTTTAGAGTGAAATAGGAGTGTAGCAAATGTGATTTTTACAGTTCCGTTTTATCAAGTATAGAGTGGTACTGAATTTGCAGCTCAACAATTCCTCCTAGGCCCTGGATTTATCACCATATTATCGTCTCATCCCTAGTCTCCCTAGTACTCTTCCACCCATTGATTAATTTAGAGACCCTGGTATCGGATAGGACAACCGCTGATTGACAGGTAGTACGGCATGAAGCTCATAAGAACAATAAAATAATATCTCCCCAGACACACCAGAGTACCCTCTTGAAAATGAGCCGTAGATATTCGGTTACCCATGTGGGTATCTGTAATTCTTCTTCCTTTGGGTCCATGTTTACACCCTCAAGAGTTAAGTTATCACTGAGGTATCATTGCTAATGGCTACACAGTCAAGAAGTAAATTAACAATGAGGATTTGTAACTATGTTTAAACTCTGAGTTAAATTAATTAACATGACTTACAGACTGGTGTCCTCCACCTCGTTTCTTCGTCAGCTGAGGGGACCCATATTCCCGGGACACTTGCTTCCGGACCTCCGCAGCAACCGTCCTATGGGACATTAAGAGATTAAGATACTTTATTATGCAATCAAAAGGAAAGGACATGATTGAATGCTGAGTTTAAGTGGATACCATCTCCTCCTATGTGATGCTCAAGGTTTTGAGGTCAAATTAAACCCATTTCACTGCACACGTTCTAGGCAATAACACAGCATGTATTCTCCTCTAAAACCAGGATCCAAAAAATAAAATCACTGCCAATACCATTGTTGGCTTAAGTGCAGCATTATTATGATGCACAAGTACTCCCTCCCTTCCAGCACATTCATCAGCAGTAGTGCCTATTACAACTAAGTCCACATTCATCAGCAGTAGTGCCTATTACAACTAAGTCCAACATCTAAAAAATGGATTGCTTTGCACAGCAGCACATATACGGCCGTTAACTCCAGATGCTGAGCTTGCACCCCCTCGCTTCAGAGCTATGATGTCTTATGAAATGTGGGATGGCTTGGTTTCAGATTTCATCTTCCGAATCCTCTTAGCCAGGCTTCAACAGCAGTGGTGCTGAAGTCATTGTGAATGAGTCAAGTCGTGTAGGACTTTAATGAGTCCGGCTCCTAATCGCTCCAATTCCACTTAACAGATTCCTATAGGAGGTTCTAAATGGACCCTTACAGGTCTGTAACTCTGAGAGTGTACAAATGGAAATCAAATGGACCCTCACGGATCCATTTGGTTCCATTTGTACACTTTCAGAGTTATATGGTGGTCGTGGTCCTTGAAATAAAAACAAATATATGAGAACCGCTGGTATTGTAATTGTATAGCAGATGTGTCGTGAGTCGTGACGTCCACATACCAGCTCCAGAAACGGTTCTAAATGTGATGGAACCGATTTCGGTTCCTTGACATTGGATACGGTTTGTACGGTTCAGGATCCCAACCGTATCTCTCCGAGGTGGCGGGTCGGCTGTAGTGACTAGTGAGAGCCAGAACTCTTTCCATGGCCTTTATGGACCAGTGGCCGCTTAGAGGGGGACAAAGCAAAACAAACCCCCCAACCCTCTCACAGAGACAGCTTGCAGCTGCTCCTCTAGAAAACACTAAATGGCTGACCCTCACGCATGCACATAATACAGCTGCTCCTCTAGAAAACACTAAATGGCTGACCCTCACGCATGCACATAATACAGCTGTTCCCATGTCATCATCATCCTATAGAAAAGACCCATACATACACCATGGTTGAAAAGACCCTACTGCCTACTGATTCCATACATACACCATGGTTGAAAAGACCCTACTGCCTGCTGATTCCATACATACACATACAGTACAGTGAGTACACCATGGTTGAAAAGACCCTACTGCCTACTGATTCCATACATACACCATGGTTGAAAAGACCCTACTGCCTACTGATTCCATACATACACCATGGTTAAAAAGACCCTACTGCCTGCTGATTCCATACATACCATGGTTGAAAAGACCCTACTGCCTACTGATTCCATACATACACCATGGTTGAAAAGACCCTACTGCCTGCTGATTCCATACATACACCATGGTTGAAAAGACCCTACTGCCTACTGATTCCATATACAATACAATCGGATATCATACATCTAATCTCAGACTCTAATACAGAGTTTAGCTATTTAGCCCTGCTAGAGGGGCACTCCCAATTATGTGACGTACTGCCTGCCATTACTACTTGGTCCCAAGCAACACAATGATCTAAAGAAATCGCACCTGGCCCAGGCCGTAGCGTAACGGTCTGGGCACCGGACTGGTAATCCAGTCGCAGTGTGCCGCAGGTTCGACTCCCGGACCCGACACGGCCTTTACTGCATGTCATCCCCCCATCTCTCTCCCGTTTCCTGTCAGCCTACTGTCTGTCCCTTCAAAAAATCAATAAAAGGCATAAGCCGCAAAAAAATATATATAATAAATTTTAAAAAAATCGCACCTGTGTGAACTGAGCGGTGCAACTATACGTACTTATTAGCCCTCCTCCCTGGCATCTGTCTGTGTGTGTGTGTGTGTGTGTGTGTGTGTG
This sequence comes from Protomyctophum parallelum, assembly GCF_964188405.1. Lineage (NCBI taxonomy): Eukaryota > Metazoa > Chordata > Actinopteri > Myctophiformes > Myctophidae > Protomyctophum > Protomyctophum parallelum. Next base: position 2,746,596 of record NC_139708.1, on the reverse strand, counting down.
TGTGTGTGTGTGTGTGTGTGTGTGTGTGTGTGTGTGTGTGTGTGTGTGTGTGTGTGTGTGTGTACGTGCGTGACAGTGCCTCCCAGCAGTATTGGTGAGGTGTTGCAGCTGTCCGTGCTCAATTTACAATTTAGGCATTTAGCAGACACTCTTAAACCAGAGCGATTTACATTAAGCAAGAACAAAAAACATGGCAATACATCATATACATGAAAAAGTAGTTATCATGAATCATACGTAAGCTAAGAACGTAACAGTGGAATATCTATATAATGAAACTATGCATATACTGTATACTACTAGTACTGCTATGTCTACATAACATGCTATCTAAGTCTACATAAATGCTATCTAGTGCTCAGACATACAGACATACACAGAGACAGACAGACAGACATACTGTACATACGTACACACATAGCTGCGTAATGGAGCGGTTAGGCACCGCTCAAAAACTACTGGCTGAGTTGCTATGGAATTTGCTGTGCCTCTTGCTGCTCCCAAGAGGATTGAACCCTACTGATATTGTTGACAGACACTATGACATCTCCTCTAGCACCATACTTTGGCCAAATGTTCCACGTCTTGCATACAATACAAGTTATTTCTAAATCTAATGGTTGGATTGCAGGATGACCCCACAACTGATGTTGGTGTCCCCAATTCCTTTCCTTTAGTTTAGTGCCTCCTTTACATTGAATATATCCCTGTCCCCAAAATTCTGCCTCTAATGATTATTTTTTTACGTGCACTATTATAGTGAGAGCGTGAGGCTCCAACAATGACGATGTCAGACGATTTAATTTAAACCACTGGTATGCAAGGAGCAACACAACCTCTACGGGCCGGCATTTTAGACTTTTGGTTACCTTCCCGATGAGGACATAAGTTGATTTGATTCACATTTATATTAGAGGCTTTTTACAGGCCTTTAAAGTGACAGTGTAGACAGACAGGAAACAGGGAGAGAGTGGTACGCGGCTAACCATTGGACAATCAAGTGCCCCGATATTGAAGTTTTTTAAACTATGAGCTCACATTATCTTCTCACCTATCTTCCAATTTCAAAACAAAGGCAACTGGCATTTCTGTAGCTCCATACACCTCCCATTAAAACAGGAAGAATTAGCGCTTTCGACTCCAAGGGCAATAGCTGAACACCCCTACACACCCTTTCCTGCATCCTGGACTGGACAATGGACTGTGTCGTCCATTGAGGACTGGACAGGGTCAGGGAGGTATGAGGGAATGTGGCATGATGAGACTGCATAAGAAGTAGCAAAATAGATGTTGAACTTGTCAAGGCCGACCGTTCAGCTAAGCTGGGCATCAAGTTAGTTTGAATAGTAGTGAATACCTATGGCATATAGCCAGGACATGACTGCTGAACTGGTAGCAAGGATGGATTGTCCGTCAGAGGCTCTGACCATCCATCCACTCAGAGCACAACTGTACTGTATTCCATCACGGACACCAGCACGAAATTGTGTAAACTTGCATGAAACTGTTATATGGCTTTATGGCTTATGATGAAGATGAAGCCTAGCCGACTGTTGTTTACATAGCCTATTTATTACAGTCACTAGAAACGTGACCCTCCTCACACTGACTGGAATAATGAACAGTCACTTACATGATAGTGACAAAAACACGTGTTAACTGTTCTGAGTTCTGACCAAATTCTGAAAAGCAGATTCTTACTGAAAAATGGTACGAGATGTAACCTTACATCATCATTAATTTAATGTGTTAAGTAATAAGTAGTTTGTGTCAAGCTGAGCATCATCTCCCACAGCTGTCGATAGATACTGACAAATATCAACACATTTCTGGCACATTGTAAGTGACATGAAAACATTCAACGTGTTTCATTGTTTCTTGCTTTGTATAATTTTAAAATGTGTCTTCAATTTGAGTATGTGCACTTCTATGTCTGACGGAGTCTCGTGTTTGTCTATGTACAAAAAAACTCAAAATAAATTATAAAAAAGAACATTCAATGTTTCCACGTCACTTAAACTGGCAATGTGCCAGGAAATGTGCCAGTCAAGGGGGCATCATTCATTGAGCTTCCTAATAGAAGCATGGTTGTACATTTTGTTTTTACAACCTGAAATCTGATCATCAGAAATTCAGAATGGAACAACCTGCTTGCTTTACACTTTACAGGCTTCATCTCTATCAATATTGCAGTGGCATTTCTAGACATCATCAACATCATCACCACCACCACTCTGGTCAGACGTTGGCCCACACACACAAACACACACACACACACACACACACACACACACACACACACACACACACACACACACACAAGCAGGGAGTACAGCATCGTATTGTTCGTGTGATTTAATCGGTGCAAGAATGTTGGGACCCATTGCCACTTGTTATGGTGTTTAGGACACAAGATTAGATTAGACCGAGCAATCGGCAGTTTGACACATTGGGAATTAGCCTCATGTTTTCACAATGGACGATACCATGGCAATAGTTGGATTTAAAAAAGCAAGATATTCAGGGATGACGGCCATTCTAAAAGCAATTTAACCTTTTCTAATTTATTTCGATTGTTACCCTACAGGGTTTCCAGGCTAATACATTAACAATAAAGGAGGAAAAAAACGAAATACTAGCACAGGCTACCCGGTTCCGTCAGTCCACTCCAGCGCGTCACGCAAAAAACTATCGGCGCCTTAAAAAAACATATATACACCACTTATATTATACAAAATATGTCTCACCGGTTAATTTTGTGCGCAAACGCTCTCCTTTCGCTCGCTGTAGATGTCATTTTGTGTCTCCATGTAAAGGCGTATTCTCTTCGAACTCCAGTCCACAATTTCAAAAGTGTAAACTCCTCCAGTAGTCAGTCCTGGCTGTGGTTGTGGTGTGTTCATTGGCTGTGTTGCCAGATTGTGTGAGAGAAATAAGCAACCAGGTCTATGAAAACAAGCCCAAAAGAAGCCTGACTGGGCCATTTTCAAACACTCATGGAAAGAATTGTGACAAAATGTGGAATATTATTTGAAACATTTTAACAAGGTGGGGGGTCCCTGGCACAAAACAATTCTAGGTGTAGGGTCCGTATAGTTGTGAACTTGTGACAAATACATTAAAGGTATATTCAGTGATTTCACTTAATTCAAATATCACTTATTTTTTTGTTTTGTTGTGATAATCCTCCCTACTATAGAGTGTGCTGGCCATATAAGGAGTTCCTCCCTGTCCCCAGTTAACCCCTGGGGGTCAAAAAACCTTAGGTTTCGTTTTTTACTCTCTATCCTGATTGGACGAAAGGCTGGGTCCCACAGCTAAAAACGAAACCTAAGGTTTTTTTAGTGAAATCACTGAATATACCTTTAATCTGGAGGTCCTTGACATGAATGTGTGAGAATCACAAACGACATTAGGAAGTAGGAACAACATTAGGAAACAAGCCCAAATAAGCAACTACACTTTAGGAATAAGCCCAGAAAAACACAACCCACAACTACCACTTCTCTCTTGCCTACTAGTTCTGGGTCTGGGACCCATGATGACCCATCTCTTCCCAACCCATTTTGACAGTCTAAACTGGCTCCGGGTAGAAGACAGAGTTAAGCAATTGAAAATAGGTTTGACATTCAAAATTGTAAATGCAGCCTCATATCAGTACCTGCATACCTGACTAACTACCTCAAAAAGGTGAGTGACACCCACAGCCATGCACAATAATAGAGCGAGCGGAAACAATAATCCGGTACCACGCACTTTCAAAACAAATATGGGTCAATTCTCCTTCTACAACACAGTCACCCAGGCATGGGATGCCCTAACCCCCTTCCTCAAAAACTGCAGATCACTTACATCTTTATTTAAAACAGGCCTAAAAATCCTCCTTTCAGCAGGCCCAAGGGAGAGGAAATGATCCTTCCCCCTTTTCCTTATACTTTTTCCTGAAATGATTTTGATTTTGTTGTTGTTACTGATGTTATTATTATTATTATTATTATATTATATTATATGTCAAGTCTATGGCATAGGGCGGTTAGGGCCTAAATGGAAGACGCTATCCCTTTTGAACTGAGTGTTTGACTGTACTCTGTTGCTGTTTGCTGTTGAATAAACTATTCAAACAATCAATCAAACCAATATTTACAAGCCCAAAGTCGCTTATAATAAGCCAACATGTCAACACTGGTCCTGGGGGTGCTGCTTCCTTTTCCACGCCGCCGTGCGTGGAGGAACACTGGGACTGTGTACCCGTGTCCCCCTAGTGGCCGGGAGCTGCACTGCACCCGCACCACTGTACTCGTAGGCCTGGCTAGGCTACTGTATGTTTAAGTAGCACTGTAAACTACGAATTATAAATTACTAATTTATTAGACAACAGACAAGTTACTATAGTACATTACCTACTACTAGCCTACTATGTCCCGCACGACCGCACTACTAACCATGAATTGAACATGGTGGACCCTGTTGTAAACAAGTGTAATGCTTAAGCTTAATTGGGTCGTCCACTCACAGTTAACAGTCTTTGTATTGAGTTTGTGCTTGAAATGTACTGTAATTCTGCAAACTGTTAATACATATTTCAATCAATCAAACCATTGATCAGTGTCCGGCGACTCCCGCCTTATCTGTACAGAGTAGACCTCTAGTCTAGAATAGCTCTGGTCCATACAATGCCTGCTCTAATACTAATACTACTAGTACTTCACTAGTAGACCAAAGTAGTAAGCTACCAAAGGACCAAATGGAAACAAGCCATTATGCTTCTTGGGTTTAAATTATCTTAGCAGACCGGCCTTGTATTGAACTGTACTTTTCTCTGCAAATTGCTAATCAATCAATCAATCAATCAATCAATCAATCAATCAATCAATCAATCAATCAATCAATCAATCAATCAACCTACTGCACATGATATAAACAGATATAGCTGCTATCTTAAAACGCATTTTAAATTTGAGGATTTACCCCTTCTACAATCTGTTAATACAAATTTCAATCAATCATATAATGTGACATGACATACACAACATTTATGCGCACTCCGTACAACTGTACTGACACTTGCTGTGTGTGTGTGTGTGTGTGTGTGTGTGTGTGTGTGTGTGTGTGTGTGTGTGTGTGTGTGTGTGTGTGTGTGTGTGTGTGTGTGTGTGTGTGCGCGCGCGTGCGTGTGCGTGTGTGTGTGTGTGTGTGTGTGTGTGTGTGTGTGTGTGTGTGTGTGTGTGTGTGTGTGTGTGTGTGTGTGTGTGTGTGTGTGTGTGTGTGTGTGTGTGTGTGTGTGTACCGTGTACTGTCATGCACATCAGTTCTCAATCTCACCTGACCGGTTTGGATACTGACAAGTGACAACAGAGCAGACAATGGCACACATCCTCCTCTGTACTAGTTTAGGGTTACACACACTATGGTTTCATTTCAGCATAAAACGCCACAGACCATGCAGCTAAAAGGTGCAGATCCCCCTTGTTCAAAAATATCTTACTTTGCTTTATGAACGGATGGAAGTCATACCTATAGGCTTACACAGTTCACTAATCACTTATTGCAACTAAATAACATCAAGTGTTCGATTTAACGGCTTATATTTATAAATATAGTTTATTATTTTCAACCTCTCGCAAATTAGGCCCTACTTGCCTACTTATACCTAAAATGCACTATAGCACCATCTAGCGTCGAAGGAGTTGTACTGTACCTGGAGAGAGCAGAGAAGGAGACGCGTGTCACACCACCATTCAAACAGCAGATGGACCTGTTCGCCGTGGATCGTTGAAGGAAAGCCTATATTTCTTTAATCCCCAGAGCTAATTTAAGATGCAGTCCTTATATATGACCTCTTGAAGGACAGTATGAAGCTAAAACCTTGTGTACCCTACTGCCTGACTGACCATTTTCTATGGATATACTGTGGATATTCATAGATATTTTTGGTGTTATGTGCAAAGCCCATATTATCTACATATCGCTATCTGGCATGCAGAAACCATGTATTTCCACATTGTTTTATTGTATTTTTGTTAAAATTATTATGAATGCCCTACTTTATCATACAAGTATCCCATGTACAAGCTCACAAAAAATGATTTTGAACATACGGCATACAAGGTTTCCACCCAACACAATGATAGGCTATAGATAGGGGCATAGTATATTATATATATAGTATATATATATAACACTGTTGCACCTCCCCTCTCTATGCCCACCATTGCTCCCTACCCCCATGAGGAAATGCTAGCCCACTGGAGTGCCTGCGCAGTCCCAGTGTCCCACCCACCCCCACTGCTCGCTCCCCCTGCCTGCGCAGTCCCAGTGTCCCACCCACCCCCACTGCTCGCTCCCCCTGCCTGCGCAGTCCCAGTGTCCCACCCACCCCCACTGCTCGCTCCCCCTGCCTGCGCAGTCCCAGTGTCCCACCCACCCCCACTGCTCGCTCCCCCTGCCTGGCCCGCGGTCTCCTCAGCACCCTGGAGAGATGCCGCAGGTAGTCAGTCAGATCAGAGCAGTCTGTACTGCTGCAAGATGGCTGAAGACTGGCGTGTGCCGTACATGGGACAGATATGAAAAATGGAGAGAGAGGGGGGGGGGGGGGGGGGGGGGACTGAGGGGAAATTAACCTTGTCTGACAGAGGCTTGGCTGCTCCTCGGGAAGGACAGACATCTCAGGGATGTATGTTTATGCACAGAGCAGCACTCAGAGCAGCCCCAGAGCTCACCCAGTAGGCACGAGTCTGGTCTATAGACAGTGTTAATGAAGATAAATGATGCTCAATTTCTCTTCTCTCCTCTATATAGGTCCACTGCCACTACCATGCCCAAAACCATCCCTCATTTCTCCTGCCGGCTCTAAAGGCTCTGCTAAGCAAAGCGTAATCTTACTTCTGCTTACATTGTAAAGATATGCGCTTGCTACATTAGAGCCAGCGAAAGACACATTATAACTGACATAAATGTCGCATTTTTGCAAATGTCAAATTTGTCTGGAGCTTTATAGCAGATGAAGCGGATTATATATTTATATTACATTTATAGCAGATGAAGCGGTTAGCAGCTTTATTAATTGAAAAATGTGTTTCTATGTTGTAGTTCATATGTGCATACAACCCAGACAACTCTACCCACCTGACCTACTGTAAGCAAATCAATATTTTGATGCATTTCTCAATGAATAGATAGCATTTCTGTAGACTTAGATAGCATCTGATACAGACTTATAGCATGTTATGTAGACAGCACTATAATTGCATTGTATATAGTCATAGCACGCCATAGTACATATGTATAGCATAGTAGTATATATATATATATATAGTTTATATGTATAGTCTCATAATATAGATATTCCACTGTTACTTTCTTAGCTTACGCATGTTTAGTTTTTATGATAAATGCTTTTTTGTGATGTATTCCCTTGCTTTTTGTTCTTGCTTAATGTAAGTCGCTCTGGATTAAGAGCGTCTGCTAAATGCCTAAATTGTAAATTGTAAATTGTAAATAACTATCAGTATAAACCGTGGAGTGAGATGTTTTCCTATGACATTGGGGTGTCCTTGCATTGTTGTGAAACCCTCCTTACTGTATGTGGACGCCGGAAGTCATGCAATAGCATGTCTATCCTCCGTTTCCCCACCTTCTGTGGTCTGCCTCCCTTCACGCCTCTCTGTTCATCCAAGGCTTTCAGTTCCTAGATCGGCACTATTGTCTGAGTGCCCAGCCCCCACAGCAGAGTACCCCCCCTCACACCCCCCCTCCCCCCTCACCCCCACCACCACTGCTGCGTTACCAAAGAACAAAAGGGAGAGTGTCAGACACCACCCACTAGATCTCTTTCACACTGAAGCCCCCACCTCAGTTCCAGATGGGGCTGCGTTTTTTCAGGGTTTCTCTCAACCCCAAGAGTCCTCCAAAATGGATCCCCCTCCCCCCGAAGCCCACTCCTCAGCTGCCCGTCATCCACCTGCTCGCCCCGCCACGCGCCCATGCGCCCACCCCCTCCCCTCTCTAGCCCACCCCGACAGGGAGTCCCATTAAAATCATTAACCACTCTCTCAGGCTGGGGCCTGGCTCTAGGACATCGCTTCAGCTGCAATGAGGACTTTAACAACATCAAAGAAGGACAAGGAACACACACAAACTATATAGTGAAAAAAACAAAGGTGACAGATTGCTTGGGTAAAACTGACAAACACCTGCCCAGGGACCCAAAGATGTTCTAAAATAAAACAGGCATAATTCTGCAGATTTCCTTATGGTCCTGGCGGTTCAGCAGCTGTCTGTTGAGGGTGGAGGAATTACCCACACTGACAATAGCAATCAATAATGCTAATGCTAATGTCTCCTCCCTGTCATGGTGCCCTGTATGAGGGCCAGGCAGGCAGGCAGATGCCCATGTTAGCTGCCCTGAGAGTAGCAACATGTAGCATCTTCAGGAGAGATTCCTCTTTAACCTCCACCCCGTCACTGACCTTTCCCCTGGAGGGACAGGGGGTGAAGTGTAGTGTCAGGACACATCTGCTCTGAGGCAGCTGTTAGTCTCCTAATGTAATTTATCCTACAGTTGAAAGGGTAGGGGGTTGACGGTAATCACTGTTGAATCATTCAAAATCAGCTTAATTCCTCTAGAACATCCAAATCTATACCTCTGGGTAGTGCCGGGCGCCCACCCCTCCACTACACCCTAAACAGAACGTTGTGCTAATTAGACATTGAAAGTCATGGCTCATTACTGTGCAACATCTCACATCCTGTTTACAGATGATGCCTATTTGCTGTTGTACTGAAAATAACCTCACACCGATAAAATCCACGGTGCGTCTTCTCAATGACGTCAGACAGTGCTTCAGTTACAGACTGGGCTTTGAAGCAGCTACCGATATGAAGAGCCAGTCTATCTCCTGACTACATTACATGCATGGATGCATACAGTATATATGCTACCCTGTCACTTACTAAACAGGATCCATGAACATATTCATTCCCAATTCCTGTATATCTCACATGAGCTATTTAAACCGTGCACTCCTCAGATTGCTGCATATTGCTGCTGCAGGAAATGACCAACACCCCCCCCCCCCCATATACACACATATTCACCATTAGCACCACCCCATCCTCCTGCAGTCCCCGAGGGTTCAAGCACCCAAATCAATTGAAAGAAAGAGAAGTGCAGCGTGTTCCTCCCCCTACATCTGTCAGGGAGGGAGAGCAGGAGGGGCTGGGACTCATGGGCCGTATAGGGGAACAATATCACTCCATCTGTCACAAACCGCCTCATCTCTGATGGGATGAAATATAGCTCACATATTTATCTGCCAGTATATCATCTGTGTGTATTAGCTTACTGGTACCCAAGCCACCGGCAATTCCCAGCAGCATAATATACTGGCATTCTGTTTCACTTCACCCACCGCGCAGCCAGCCAACCAGAGTTCCCGACCACTGTTGCAAAATAATGCTTTTAAGCAAAGCAGCATGCGGAAATGGGAATTATTCCACTTTACATAGTGAATCCGGCTAATGAAAATGGTACAGTAGCATGTGAAAGACATTTGCATGGAAAATGTCCTTGGATTAATGTACAGAGCAGTGGACCGGACAGCTTAATGAAAAGGACAGACACAATGTGCACAAAGGAAATATTGAAAACAGAAAGATGCAATCTGTTAACAACCAGAGAGCTCTTTCATATTCAAATGGATGCTGCTGTCTCTGTGTTTAGAGAGGATGGGTGTGGCTGTTATGATGAACCGTCGCATCGTTGTGACGTGCACGCTCCCATTTGCTCTGTGAAATGATGTTATCTGACTGCTCACTGTTCAGGACAGAAAGAGAAATGACAAAGCCCTCACAAGCGCCCGATCTGCCCGTCAACATTTGCCACGGCGCACACCGGCAATGATAAAACAACAATGGGCAGCCCATATTCAATATTGCATTGCCAGAATTTTGAGTCTGATGCCAATCCTGATTTTGGGGGAGTCCATTGACCACTGATTACCGATTTTGACCAATATTTTGTTCTAAGCAATTTAGAAAAACTTGTTTTGTGATTTTCAATTTGATTTAACTATACATCTATTTAAACATGTACTACACCACTACAACATCAACAAGCTACGCAATTTTAATGTTTTGAAAACTTTAAAATATTATTTTCATCAAGAATTTCGCAGAAGAGGTTGAAGGTCATTAAAAAACCAGGACACATTGCGGCATAACTGCATAAAAATGCCATAATGACCGATATATAATCAGAATGGCCTGTTTACTAAACAAAAAAACATCCATCCCAGTGGGCCGTCATGCATCTCTCACAGTATAGCAGGTACAGCCGCAATCTCAGTCATTCATATTTAATTCCTCTGGCGTTTCCGGACAGACTAATGTGCTATTGATTTCAAGTCTCCTATTACAGAAACAGGGGTAGGGCTGAGTAGGGGAGTGGGAGGGGGGGGGGGGGGGGGGGGTGCAGAGAGGGGAGAGGGAGTGGAAGCAAAAGATTGAAAGAGGAGAGGAGGAGGAGGGAGGAGGATGGACAGAAAGAGAGAGAAAATAGAGTGCAGTGGCTGAAATCTCTAGGAAACATTACCATGTTCCATCTCGCATGGCACTGTGTTCTCTGCCATATCTGGGTGATCTACTTTTTCCTGTTTTGACCACCATTTTGGATAAATTCAACATTACAATTTACAATTTACAATTTAGGCATTTAGCAGACGCTCTTAATCCAGAGCGACTTACATTAAGCAAGAACAAAAAAGCATGGGAATACATCACATAAAGTACATGAAAGTACAATGAGAACACATTGCAGGAAAGGTGTTTTTTTGGTATATAGTTTATTTCATTATCCACTTAAGCCCCATTTTATACCTCGGCGAAATAACTAAACATATCGACATTCCTTTTTGTGTGCCTATAATGTGCAAAATAGGGAATCCATGGTTAAATTCATATTTACACAAGCACTAAATCTCAATAGCCCCATAATTTTCTTGCACCCCTTGTATTAATTATCCAGTATAAACTTGTGTGCCAGAAAGGGGAAACGGGAAGCAAAAGAAACACAGAAAGATTTTTGTAAGAGCTTTGTGTATTTTAAGGTCACTCTCTTGACATCAAATCAGACGGGACATAATAAAAGATTGATAACGACATCTTTGTATTTAACGAGGCGCAGAATAAAACATGTTCTCTGTACTATGCATGTTGATTCTCACACAATCTAAAGATAAACCTGTCCTCTTGAACATGAACATGCGCACACACACACGCACACACACACATATACATATACTGTAGGTATATATAGTGTTCTGAGCAGCCTATGGAAATGTTTACATGCACTATTAACCCATTCTGACCTGAGATCAGATTCATAACGAGGTTTCCGCCGGACACACACTGGTCTGATCAACCCATTCTGACCTGAGATCAGATTCTAAAAATGTCAGTCGTTCTTCGATTTTTTCAAAAATAGCAGACCTACAAGCTCGTATCGCGCCACTCGGTGGCGCGATATGAGCTTGTAGATCTGCTAGTTTTAAATAGCTAAAGCATAGCATGATGCCGACACCAAAATGGGTTCCCGATCAGAATGGGTTAATGTGTGATTTCAGCTACCGTACCCGTGAAGCATATGAACTTAATACATGTTATGCCACTGATACATAAACATAAACCATAGTAGCAGCACTCAACATACAGCTCTGCACAGGGAATTAAACAGCAACATGGATGGAAAGCAGATGATAATCAATAAGTAAAAAGATGACAAGAGGTGTCTACTTCATCCACCCACCAGTCTACTCTACTCTAATAATAGACCAGAGACAGCACATCCAGACAGAGACAGGAGACAACACATCCAGACAGAGACAGGAGACAACACATCCAGACAGAGACAGGAGACAACACATCCAGACAGAGACAGGAGGAGACAACACATCCAGACAGAGACAGGAGACAACACATCCAGACAGAGACAGGAGACAACACATCCAGACAGAGACAGGAGACAACACATCCAGACAGAGACAGGAGGAGACAACACATCCAGACAGA